>NC_086112.1:6735420-7048128 GCF_963921235.1 Mobula hypostoma | reverse complement strand
CATTGAGGTCATGAGTCTATCTTATTCAACAGTCACCTAGAAATTGACCTTGAAGCTGGAAGTCCGTGTTTTCAGGCTTTCTGCTCGATGGCAGAAGGGAGAAGAGAGAATGTCTGGTGTGGCTGGGGTCATTGATGATGCTGGCTGTTTTACTGAGACAGTAAGAGGTGTAGAAATGGAAATGGGAATGAGGTTGAACCAGCTGCCATCAACAGACCAATGGATCTTCTTGCCACACCTGCTGGTGCTTGCAGTAATACATCAATAAGGAATAAGAATATAATAAATAGGAGCAGGAATAGGCCATCTGGCCCGTCGAGCCTGCTCCACCATTCAATAAGATCATGGCTGATCTGGCCATGGACTCATCTCCACCTACCTGCCTTTACCCCAAAACCCTTAATTCCCCTACTATGCAAAAATCTATCCAACCTTGTCTTAAATATATTTACTGAGGTGGCCTCCACTGCTTCATTGGTCAGAGACTTCCGTAGATTCACCACCCTCTGGGAAAAGCAATTCCTCCTCATCTCCATCCTAAATCTACTCTTCCGAACCTTGAGGCTATGTCCCCTAGTTCTAGTCTCACCTTCCAGTGGAAACAAGTTTCCTTCCTCTATCTTATCTATCCCATTCATAATTTTATATGTTTCTGCAAGATCTCCTCTCATAAGGGGGAGCAAAGGATCTCTCCTTGGGTACTCCAGCAGTCAGGAAAATGCCAGTGACAATCTGTCAGGAGGTTTCGGACTTCACATTCATGAGGGATTCCCAGATTTCCTGATACATTAAGCATATGTTCATAATTTCATATTTCTATCATCTTTCACAAATATACTTTAACAATCAAGCAACAGACATGAACTGTACTACTATGAAAACTTACTACATTCATTTTGAGAGGTCTAGAATATAAGAACAAGGATATGATGCTGAGGCTTTATAAAACACTAGTTAGACTTGGAGTACACTGAGCAGTTTTTGGCCCCTTATCTAAGAAAAGGTGTGCTGGCAAAGGACCAGGTCCAGAGGAGGTTCATGAGAATGATTCCAAAAATGTAAGAGTTAACATATAGGGAGTTTTTGATATCTCTAAGCCTGTAGTCACTGGAGTTTAGAAGATTGAGGGAGGGGATCTCATCGAAATTTATTGACTATTGAAAAGCCTCTATCCTGACTTATGGAAGTGAATGCTGGACTATTTCTCCAGCAATGGAAAAGAGACTAGAAGCAGCTGAATTATGGTTCTACAGGAGAATGTTAAAAATATCATGGACCACAAACATCAAATGAAGAAGTTCTCAGAAGAGCCCAAGCAGTTCGATCACTCATACCAACAATAAGAGAAAGACAACTCAGATTCCTAGGACACATCATGCGGAAAGATGAACTAGAAAAACTCATACTCTCTGGAAAGATTCGGGGGGGGGTCAACCTAGAGGAAGACCTCGGCTTATGTACATCAAAAGCCTAGCCAGGTGGCTACACATCGAGGAAATGGAAGTCATCCAAAAAACGAAGGATAGATCTATATGGAAAACCATGGTCACCAAAGTCCGCATCGGATATGGTACCGAGACAGGCAGGCATTGAAAAGCCTAGATAGAGTGGATGTGAAGTGGATGGGGGAGTCTAGGACCAGAGGGACATCCATGTAGAACAGCGATGAGAAGGAATTTCTTTAGCCAGAGGGTGGCAAATCTATGGAATTCATTGCTACAGATGGCTCTGGAGGCCAAGGCATTGGGTATATTTAAAGCAGAGATTGATAGGTTCTTGATTAGTCAGGGTATGAAAGTTTATGGGGAGAAGGCAGGAAAATGGGGTTGAGAGGGATAATAAATCAGCCATGATGGAATGGCAGAGCAGACACGATGGTCTGAATGGCCTAATTCTGCTCCTATGTTTTGTGTCTTATGAGGGAGGAAGAAGCTACAGGGAACAGCATAAAAAATATGTACAAAACAAATTTACCATTTAATATCTGTGCTGATGAAGGCTGTAGAACAGAAAAGCAAATTCTCAACAGAGGCAGAATAACACTTGCGCCTGTGTGTCAGTACAGGGTTTGCTCAATGTGCTTGTGGCTGAGAAATTAACATGCAATCTCTTCTACATGCCTACTGTGCCAGCTACTCAGTCACTCACTTAGTCTCCTGAAGTTTTTAGTTTCTTCTGTAGCCTTCTCTTTCAATGCTCTTCTCAGTCTTTCCTGCTCTCAGCAGATTGCTCGCCTTGTTTCCAATATTTGATTCTGTGTTTACATACAGCTTGGCAGTGAAAAGCAGTCATACACAGAACTTTCATAACTCCGATGTTCCAGAGTCAGGGGCCACCAGCATCATGGCCATGCTCTCTTCTCACCACTGCGATTGGGAAGAAGATACAGGAACCCCCCAGGACCCATACCACCAGGTTCAGGAACAGTTATCATCCCTCAGCCATCAGGCTCCTGAAACAGTGTGGATAATTTTACTCACCACAACACTGAACTGAACCCACACCTACCACTTTCAAGGACTCCACATCACTTGACCTCTGTATCAATCAATCAATTACCTATTATACTTATTTATGTATCTATCAATTTACTTACAGTACTGTGCAAGACTCATATATGTATAGCTGGGGTGCCTAAGAAATTTGCACAGTACTGTATTATTCGATGTGGAGTGTAGGGTGAGTTTGTATATCTGGCAGGAGCAAAGGATGTCGGGAATGATGAGGGTAGACTGCTGTGGGAGGGGTGGGGGACAGGTGGCAGAGAAGAAGTGCCAGGTGTGGGGAGCAGCACAGGTGCAGATACACCCAGCCTTAAAACACCAGGCAAGACCATTTGACTCTAAACAATCGGTCTATTGATCATTACAGAATATCTCTCTGGTGCTTCCTGCTCCCTACCCACTCACGACTCCCCATTTACCCAACCATGATTTTCCTCTCCCTGCCCCCTTCCCACTCTCAGTCCACAATAGAGACTCATATCAGAATCAGGTTTATCATCACTCACATATGTCATGTCTTTTTTTCACGGCAGTTAAATGCAATACATGAAATTACTATAGTACTTTACAAAAGTCTTAAGGTATTCTAGCTACATATATGTGCCTGAGGCTTGTCAGTCTTTGTGTGTAGGTTTTCATTGATTCTGTGACATTTCTCTGTTTTCCTGTGAATGTCTGCAAGAAAATGAACCTCAGGATAGTATATGGTGACATATACATACTTGAGATACTAAATTTATTTTGAGCTTTGAATTCTGAGCCAGCTGATACTATAAGAGTCCTGACGAAGGGTCTCGGCCTGAAACATCTACTGTACCTCTTTCTAGAGATGCTGCCTGGCTTGCTGCATTCACCAGCAACTTTGATGTGTGTTGCTTGAATTTCCAGCATCTGCAGTATTCCTGTTGTTTGTGACTATAAGAGTTCTGTGAGCTTGTGAGGAAAGACTTTGTTTATGTTCAGCTTATGTCCACTCAGTGTACCGCCAGATCTGGAGAAAGTAAGGAATGTGTTAATATGCAGATATTCCCACTACAGAGGTCACTTCTGAGCTGGTCAGCCTGTTGGAAGTAGCCATCTGGCATGTCGGAGGAGCCGGACTGAGTTCTGACCTGGATGCAGACTGTGTTGCTTCCTGCTACTGGAAGGCATCGAAGTTGGTTCCCGAAGGCGGCGAGCAGTGTGACCGTGGATGATTGACTTGCATGTGTCTCTTGTGATTGCAAGACTCTGTGAGACATTGATTATGTAAGATGCCGCTGGCTGCTTCTCTTATTTGGTTGTGACACAGGCGGTGTGGGAGCTGTGTAGCCTCAGTCTTAGCGAGGATTGGGCCTTTAGCCATGGGCTTTCCTGCTGCTGCAGTCTGGGTGAGGAGATGTCGGAGACGGTATACCGAGCCGCCATGTTCGTTTTGGTGCTGGCTGCTCCTGTCGGTGCTGCCCTCCAGTGTTCGATCGGTAGAATGACAGGTTGGATTGGCAGGAACTGTACCATCAATTTGCAGGACAAGTCGCTCAGGGTCTTGGACTTTTATATATATGTCTGTTTTGAAAGTGCTGTGTATACATATTTTGCACCTTGGCCACAGAGGAACGCTGTTTCATTCGGCTGTATCCATGTATGATTGAATGATAATTAAACTTGATTTGGTTTGAACAGAATCACCTGTCCTTGACATTCAAAAGCAGTACCATCATTGTTTTCCTCACTACCAATATTCTCAGGGCCACTATTAACCAGAAACTCAACTGGATCAGTCGCATAACTCACAGTATTATGAGCAATTTTGGGCCCATTATCCTTAGAAAGGATGCAATGGCATTGGAGATGATCCAGACGAGGTTTATGAAAAGATCACGGGAATGAAAGAGTTAGTGTTAGAGGGTCATTTGATGGCTTACTGGAGTTTGGAAGAATAGGAGGGATCTCACTGAAACATATTGAATATTGAAGGGCCCCGACAGAGTGGATATGCAGACAATGTTTCCTATAGTGCAGGAGTCAAGGACCAGAAGGCACAGCTTCGGAATAGGAGGACATCTCTTTAGAACGGACGTCACGAGAGATGCATCATTTGCATTGACAACCAAAACACCCGAGGATGTACTGCTGCAGTCCGCAAGCATCACCACACATCCCAGCGCCAACACAGCACGTCCACTACACATGGCGTGTGCTTCTCGACAAAGCACAACATTATTATTAGGCATTAGGATGCTTGCATGCTTCGTTGTCAATCTGAGTGTCTGTAACATCTGCCATCAGTTCAGCAGCTAGGCTGATGGTGGTGGAGATAGATTAGTTCATGTGTGTTAAATCAGAAATGGTTATTTAGCTATTGGAGCTGTGAAAATGATTCAAGATTCAAGATTGTTTAAAGTCATTTCCAGTACACAGGTGTAAAGGAGAATGAAATTATTGTAACCCCAGATCCAATGCAGCACAAGAAAAACACAATAAGATAAAGAACATCATAGCAATTTAAAAATCACTATAAATACATAAGATAGCTTATATACATAGATTGATTGTATGTCCATAAAATGGCACTAGGCACACAAGTCTCTGTACATAAGGTGACTGAAGGGTGATCGACAGGAAATGATAAAGTAGGGGTGGTTGGCAGTGTGGACGGGTGGGTTACTGGGTGGTGTTATTGATCAGCCTTACTGCTTGTGGAAAGTAACTGTTTTTGAGTCTGGTGGTCCTGGTGTGGATGCTCTGTAGTCTTCTCCCTGATGGGAGTGGATCAAGCAGTCCATGAGCAGGGCGGGTGGGATCCTTCATGATGTTACTGGAAGGAATTTGGCACATAAATATAGTTATTTAGATTCATCTGACAGGGTATTCATGATATACGTGTTTTAGATTCTGAAAAAAAATGTTTCTGAATTGGACCATAAAGCTTCCAAAAAGTACATTGCGTGTTTTGTCAGGTTAAATGAAAGAAACAAGAACATGGATTTTGCTTCACCTATTTCCTTTCAGCTGTGACTTGGTGTAATACTTCAGAAAATAATTTTGCTTTGTGGCTTGGGGTTTAAGTCTTGTGGCTGCAACACGTAAAAGCAGCTGTGGAACACTCTCCCCACCCCTCGCATACATGCACGTATGCATGCAGCCCACGTCCGATCAGACAAACACATAGGAACAAAGAGGAAATTAGTATTGTAGAGTATTCTGCACTGTAGCAGTCTGAATACCCAGGAACAGAAAAGGCAACAGGAAGTGGTGGATCCAGCCCAGGCCATCATAGCAAAGTCCTCCCCGCCACTGAGCACAGTTACGTGAGCTATCACAAGAAGTAATAGTAGTAGTCATGCTTTATTCATCCCGGGGGAAATTGGTTTTCGTTACAGTTGCACCATAAATAATAAATAGTAATAGAACCATGAATAGTTAAATAGTAATATGTAAATTATGCCAGTAAATTATGAAATAAGTCCAGGACCAGCCTATTGGCTCAGGGTGTCCGACCCTCCAAGGGAGGAGTTGTAAAGTTTGATGGCCACAGGCAGGAATGACTTCCTATGACGCTCTGTGTTGCATCTCGGTGGAATGAGTCTCTGGCTGAATGTACTCCTGTGCCCACCCAGTACATTATGTAGTGGATGGGAGACATTGTCCAAGATGGCATGCAACTTGGACAGCATCCTCTTTTCAGAAAGCAGCATCCATCATCAAGGATGCCCACCATCTAAGCCATGGTCTCTTCTCACTACCACCATTGGGCTGGAGGTACAGAAGCCTAAGGTTGCATACCACGAAGTTCAGGAACGGGCTCCTGAACCAGCTTGGGTATCATCACTCACTCAACTCTGAACCGATTACACAAACTATGGATTCACTTTCAAGGACTCTACAACTCACGTCCACAGTAAAAATGAACAATCAATTATTTATTTGTTTGTCTGCCTATTTATTTATTAGTTATTTTTGCATAGTTTGTCAATCTTTTACTTATCAATTATGTTTAAATTTTCTATTATATTTCTTTATTTTCTGTAAATGCCTGCAAGAAAATGAACCTTAAGGTAGTGTAAGGCCTGGATTCCGCCTGTGCTACGTTTGGACGCCTGTCTGTGTGTGTGAGTGGGAGGGTGCGGACGACGATTGTTTCTCCCTTGCTGCTTTTGCTTGTCTTGTGCTGCTGAACATTGTGGGGATGCTATGCTGGCACCAGAATATGTGGCAATACTTGCAGACTGCCCCCACTGCATCCTTGAGTTTAATTATTACCGTTCAAGATTTTTTAATGTCATTTCCAGAACACACGTGTAAAGAACAACAAGATAAGTGTTCTTCTGGATCTGAGGCAGCACAAAAAAAAGCACAGGATAAAGAACACAACAATAATTTTTTAAAAAATAGAGTAAATATAAATACTTAAGAGATCTTAGATACTGTACATAGATTGATAAAGTGATGCTGGGCTGTACATAAGGTGACTGACAGAAAAAAAATAATGCATGGTGGAGCTAGTGGGTGGAGGTGTTGATCAGCCTTACTGCTTGAGGAAAGTTACCGGTGGTCCCGGTGTGGATGCGACATGGACTCCTCGCAGATGGGAGTGTGACCAACGGTCAATGGGCAGGGTGGGTGGGATCCTTCATGATGTTACTGGCTCTTTTTTCAGCAGCTTTCTGTGTATATGTCCTTGATGGCGGGTAGGCTGGTGCCAGTGATTCACTCAGCTGTTTTGACTACCCGTTATAGAGCCCTCCTGTCCCCCGCCATGCAGATTCCATACCAAGCAGTGATGCTGTATGTTAGAATGCTCTCTACTGTACATCTGTAGAATTATGTGAGCATAGATATTGTAAATGACACAGCTCACTGAATGTACATGTGTTAAATAAATCTGAATCTGAATCTGTTATTGACCTACATGTTCCATTAGATCATGGGTAGTTGGAATGCATTACCTGTGATGTTCATATTTCACACTTTCAAAAAATACAAACTCCAATTTCAAAAAACTCAGTTTTGCAGTCCGTTTCTGTCCAAAATAACAGTGATCAGTCACAACTCTTAGGATTCGTCATGGTAAATCCTGATTCACGACATTACTGAGATTAGCCTCTCTTTTCCCCAAGGAAGGAGGCACGGTTGGATGCTTTATGAATCTAGGCAAATGCCAGTCACGAAACATAACAGGCCTGAGAACTGCTGTCTAATGGAGATTCTTTTCTTGTGTGGGTGTGTAGGGAGAATGGGAGCGAAGGAACGAACACAATGAATTCAATTCGCTGGGAAAAGGATTTTTATTTTTATTTTATTTTGAGATACAGCATGGTAACAGGCCCTTCTGGCCCAACAAACCCATGCTGCCCAATGACTCCCATGTGAACAATTAACCGACTAATACGTACGTCTTTGGACTGTGGGAGGAAACCAAAGCATCTGGAGGAAATCAACACGGTCAGTGGGAGAACATACAAAGTCCTTACAGACAGCAGTGGGAATTGAACCTGGGTCGCTGGTGTTGTGACCATTTCTATGCTAGTATGCCCAAACTGCAATGCTACCTTGTCTTCTCAATCACCTTCTCAAGCTCAAATAGTGATGGGCAATAAATAAAACCCTTGCTAATAATGGATACTGAAATATCATCAACGCGTGTATAGTTAAATGACAAACTTTGAATTGCTTCTTCATTCAAAGAATGATCAATATTTGCAACTGCTTTCAGAATAGTGAAAGAGAGACAAAAACTCAAATCGGACCAGAAGCCAGTGGACTGTCGGGGATAGGACAAAGGGAATATCTGTGAAAGGGTGCAGACAGTGTTAGCATGGGAATGTACAATCAAAAGAATTAAAGCAATTTATGTTTTATGGCATTAATATTTATAAGTTGTCTCATAACAATTTTATGAGTTGAATCATCGAACATTACAGCACAGTACAGGTCACTCAGCCCAAGATGTTGTGCCAACTTTTTAACCTACTCCAGGATCAATCTAACCCTTCCATCCTACATAGCCTGTAACCCTCCATTCCTATTTCATCCATGTGCCTCTCTAAGATCTCTTAAATTTCCTTCATGTATCCGTCTCCGCCACCACCCCTGGGAGTGCATCCCAGGCACCCCCCCCCCCCCCCACTCTGTGTAAAAAATAGCTTTGACATTCCCCCTAAACTTTCCTCTGCTCACATTAAAAGGATGTCAATTTTAAGTTTAATTGTCATTCAACCATACATGAATACCCATGAATACAGCTAAATGAAACAGTATTAGTTATTAATTTTCATCTAGAGCTTCTACATCCTTCCTACAGTGTAGGAGAAGGAGGGGAGATTTGTTAGAGGTGTAAGTAATTATGATAGATAGGGTAAATGCAAGCAGGCTTTTTCCACTGAGGTGGGTGAGACTAAAATTAGAGGTCATGGGTTAAGGGTAAAAGGTGAAATGTTTCAAGAGGAACATGAGGGGGAGCATCTTCACTCAGAGGGTGGTGCGAGTGTGGAACAAGCTGGCATCAGAAGTTGTAGGTGCAGATTTGACTTCAACATCCAGGAGAAGTTTGGATAAGTACATGGTTGGGAGGGTTAAGGAGTGCTCTGATCCAAGTGTAGATCAATGGGATTAGGCAGAATAATGGTTTGGCATGGACTAGATGGGCATGACAGAGCAAGCTCAAAGGCCGAATAATTTACTAATATTCCTAATAAAATATTGTCAGAGGTTATTCATTATATTAGGAGTCCAGCTGGAGTTGCTATACTTTAGAAACAAGGTGATGTCATTTTTACCTGAGTATTGTGCTGTCACATTTGTTATGGGTCGTTCACGTAATGGTGGACGAAAATGGTGTGTATCAATCAAGTGAGTGTTGGAGCAAAAGTTTCTAACTTTATTATTAAAGTTATATTTCGCTATTTCTCAGGGGAGGGAGAGACATTATGTTCTGCAGCACCAATATCTTGTCCAGGTGACCTCGCTTCATACGTGAACCTAGATGGTAAGTATTGGCAGTCTATCCAACCATCAAAATACAATGGTTGAGAAACTTCTTGTGATATCCAAAAGTGTACGTGCTTGCCAGAAGTTCCAGTGGCCTATGGAACTCCTACCAATCCATCTGCTCCTATAAAGAGCAACACACATAAAATTATTTCTTATACACAGGGCCCCCTCTACCTATTAATCTATCTTTCTGCTATATTGTATATTCTTGGACATTCAGCTCCCAATGGCGGCCATCCCCTAGCCAAGTTTCAGAGATGGCCACAACATCATACTTGCCAACCTGTAGCTGAATTTCAAGATCATCCATTTTATTTCTCGTGCTGCATACATTCAAATATAACATTCTCAGTCCAGTATTTGTGTGTGTTGTTTTGGATTTCCAGCATCAGTAGATTTTCTCATGTTTGTGCTCCTGTAAGGAAGTCCAGGAGTGTTTCTGGTCAGTGGCGATCCCATAAATGTTGTATAAGACATACGTGAGGCTTCTGTTGGTCAGGGTCAACCATGGGTGTAGCAAACTCCCACTCTCCATGCATCTGATAAACCCAAAGAAAAGGCAGAGACCGATACAGTTTGACAGCAGCAGCATTCCAGGAGTTGCCAGTCAGTGTTAAACTCGATGTATGACTGCCTTAGGGACTCCAGCTCCGGATCTTTCCCTTGGAGTTTAGTCCCATGAGGTCTTCCTCAGGAGTGGGTATAACCCCAAGGCAGCGGAGGTTTGAGATCAGAGTTTTTCTTCTCCTAGATGAGCTGCCACCCACGACAAACGAGCTTCATTTGCACAAAGCGAATGGTTTTAAGGCACCAGTAACCCGCCTTTATCTCTTGTTGTGGCAGTAGAAACGGTTCCGCTGGGCTTAGTAGCTAAGCCACACGTGAAGGCCAGGAGCTGGACTTGTTTGTCAGAGGCCTTTTGAGGTGCACACCATTGGGAGCATTTCATGGGTAGTAGGAGATTGTCCCCATTACCACTCCTGGCTATGATAAACTTAAGAAATCATAAGACATAAGACCATAAGATATAGGAGTAGAATTAGGCCATTCTCCAAGATCTCAGCAGTGGAGCTGGTGGAGATGAAGACACATCACAATGGGAGTGAAGGTGGAGGACGGCTGCAGCAGTGAAGGGTCTCCAGTCATCTTGCATTCCATGCCACTGGACCCTGACCCCGATCTGTCAAGGACCATGCAGTGGCTGCCCGTGCATCAGCCTCCATGTATTAAACGAAGTCACTCACAGACATTCTCCATTAGAGGAATCCAACCACATCCAAAAGTATGAGCTGAGGACGCCATAATGCTGGATTCACTTTTTAAACTAACTACAAGTGTATTTGATTTATCTATGCATACAAATATTCAACTGTAATCCTGAAAGGGTTAACTTAACACAAACTTTAAGACTGCATTTGACTCCATGGGAAGTTGACAATTTTGAAGAATTGAAAATTAGAACTGAGCATTTTTGTCAAACTGAGTTATGAGTTGGCACTTGGGTTCCTCACTCTGTTTTATAATAACCGTGCTGAGATTTTACAAAATTAATGCTTTAAATTAGACAATTGCTTGTTGCTAGGCTGCAAGCCTGGTTCTGAAAGGATTACCTTATTAAGTGTTAAAAAATCTGTTTCTATGGTACATGTTACAAAGAGACCTTTCAAAGGATAGAACTGAACATATTGTGCAAAGCTCGTTGCTAAGCTTTCAATTTCAAAAGAAATGTTAGCACTTAAAAGGATGCTGTTACAGTAAGTCAGTTGCCATGAAGCAAGCAGGCAGGGAGAAAGACACGGTGACAGATAGGCAAGTAAAGCAAATAGATTATGCATTGATTTTTGTTAGAGAACAACATTAAAGCTTTTGGATCAAGGACTGTTTATTGCTAATAGACTTGGAGGCCACTCCATTAGATACACTTGTACACCAGTCTATTAATCAGCCAATCATGTGGCAGCAGCTCAATGCATAAAAGCATGCAGACATGGTCAGGAGATTCAGTTGTTGTTCAAACCACATCAGAGGAGGGAAAAAATATGACCTAAATGACTTAGACAGATGGTGCCAGATGGGGTGGTTTGAGCATCTCAGGAATTCCTGATCTCCTGGGACTTCCATGCACAACAGTCTCTAAACTTTACAAAGAATGGTTCAAAAACTGAAAAAAAGAAACATCCAATAAGCAGCAGTCCTGTCAGTGAAAACACCTCATTAATCAGAGATAGCAGAAAATGGCCAGGCTGGTTCAAAGTGACAGGAAGTCGACAATCACTCAAATAACCAAGGGCAGCGCCAATGGAAGGGCCAGCTCCCAACTCAGTATGCCTACAGAGGCTGCTACACTCTCCCACATCACATCAGCATCTCCCCTCCTAGGCAGCTGTAACAGGTGAGCCCGCAGCAGGAGCCTCCAAAGGTCTGATACAACGCCAGTTATCATTGGCTTGGTTCTTCAGGGTTCTAGTCCTAATTATGTTACAAAATTTCAAATTATACTTGTCATCTCATGATTAACCGGTGTGCACTCTGCAGAACAGAACATAGAACTTAGCGCAGTACAGGAAGAAGCCTTGTGGCCTACAGTGTCATTGTTGACCATGATACCAATCCCCACTAATCCCACCTGCCTGCACTTCTCCGTGGATTGTCACCTTGTCACGGTGGAGAAGCTTGTGTGGTCCTGTTATCCCGAGAGCAATGCTGTCTGGCGCTATGCTCCTGGTAGGGTCACCCATGGCAGTAAGCTCGAGGGTGAGGCCCCTGACAAAGAACAATACAACCAAGACCTCAACGGTGGAACAGGCGGACGAAGTTACTTCAAACTCAACGCCTGTGAAGGCGGATGAAGGCTGCAACAAATCCATCAGCTCCAATCGTTGTGGTTTCTATGTCATTAGAATCAGTTGGTTGATTTGTGAAGTATCGTGTGCTTCTTGGAGTGCAACATCAAGTACACGTTAAACAAATACACGCACAGGCATCTTCAATCTGTGGGCCACTTCTTCAGAACAAAGACCATCATCCTCGACCTCGAGGGATAGCCACGACGACCTGCCTGCACGTGATCCACCTCCCTTCATTCCCACCTGTTCAGATGTCTATCTAAATGTCACAATAACATTGCATTTTATTTGCTTCCAACCCTTTCCCCAGCAGCATGTTCCAGACACTTATCATCCTCTGCATGACACACAGAGTTCCTCTTGCAGTTTGATTTTCACCCCATATTCTAGTATCTACAATATATTGTGTTTCTGTGTAAAAATCTTGCCTTATTAATCTCCAATAAACTCTCCCCCTCTTACATTAAAGGTATGCTCTCAAGTTTTTGATGTTTCTGCCTGGGGAAAAAGACCCTGCTTATCTACTCTGTCTATGATTCTCATAATTTGGGGTGCCACAGTAATGTAGCAGTTAGTGCAACGCTATTATGATTTGGGCCATTAGAGCTTGAAATTCAATCACAACGTCAGGTGTAAGGAGTCTGTGTGTCCTATCCGTGACTGTGTGGGTTTCCTCCCGGTACTCCAGTTTCCTCCCACAGTCCAAAAACACATCATCATCAACATCATCATCATGATTATGTGCCGTGTTGTATGACATGGGCGATCATGGCCTTTTCATGACCGTGATTGTTCTTGCCAAATTCTACGTAAATGGTTTGCCACTGTCTTCTTCTGGGCAGTGTCTTTACAAGATGGGAGACCCAGCCATTATCCATGCTCTTCAGAGATTGTCTTCCTGGTGTCGGTGGTCACATAAAATCAAGTTTTTCACTCAGTAGTAGAATATACATATATAGTCCAAGTCCCTGAGCGACAATGTTTGGCAATCAATGGTGCGGTTCCCCGGCAGTGTACAGCTGCACACAATCCAGCCCGTCATTCCACTGCTCAAACATGGGAGGGCAGCACTGATGAGAGAGCACTGGCCCCAGCCGAGCGCAGACGCCACACTCTAGTGCTTCTGTGTCTTAGAAACATAGAAACATAGAAACATAAAAACATAGAAAATAGGTGCAGGAGTAGGCCATTCAGCCCTTCAACCCTGCACTGCCATTCAATATGATCATGGCTGATCATCCAACTCAGAACCCTGTGCCAGCCTTCCTTCCATACCCGCTGATCCCTTTAGCCACAAGGGCCATATCTAACTCCCTCTTAAATATAGCCAATGAACTGGCCTCAACTGTTTCCTGTGGCAGAGAATTCCACAGATTCACCACTCTCTGTGTGAAGAAGTTTTTCCTCATCTCGGTCCTAAAAGGCTTCCCTCTATCCTCAAACTGTGGCCCCTCGTTCTGGACTTCCCCAACATCGGGAACAATCTTCCTGCATCTAGCCTGTCCAACCTCTTTTGAATTTTATACATTTCAATCAGATCCCCCCTCAATCTTCTAAATTCCAGAGAGTACAAGCCTAGTCGATCCAGTCTTTCATCATATGAAAGTCCTGCCATCCCAGGAATCAATCTGGTGAACCTTCTTTGTACTCCCTCTATGGCAAGAATGTCTTTCTTCAGATTAGGGGACCAAAACTGCACACAATACTCCAGGTGTGGTCTCACCAAGGCCTTGTACAACTGCAGTGTTACCTCCCTGTTCCTGTACTCGAATCCTCTTGCTATGAATGCCAGCATACCATTGGCCTTTTTCACCGCCTGCTGTACCTGCATGCCTACTTTCAATGACTGGTGTATAATGACACCCAGGTCTCGTTGCACCTCCCCTTTTCCTAATCGGCCACCATTCGGATAATAATCTGTTTTCCTGTTCTTGCCACCAAAATGGATAACCTCACATTTATCCACATTAAATTGCATCTGCCATGAATTTGCCTACTCACCTAACCTATCCAAGTCACCCTGCATCCTCTTAGCATCCTCCTCACAGCTAACACTGCCGCCCAGCTTCGTGTCATCCGCAAACTTGGAGATGCTGCATTTAATTCCCTTGTCTAACTCAGTAATATATATTGTAAACAAATGGGGTCCCAGCACTGAGCCTTACGGTACCCCACTAGTCACTGCCTGAAAAGGTCCCATTTATTCCCACTCTTTGCTTCCTGTCCGCCAACCAATTCTCTATCCACATCAATATCATACCCCCAATACCGTGTGCTTTAAGTTTGCACACTAATCTCCTGTGTGGGACCTTGTCAAAAGCATTTTGAAACTCCAAATATACCACATCCACTGGTTCTCCTCCCCTATCCACTCTACTAGTTACATCCTCAAAAAATTCTATGAGATTCGTCAGACATGATTTTCCTTTCACAAATCCATGCTGACTTTGTCCGATGATTTCACCGCTTTCCAAATGTGCTGTTATCACATCTTTGATAACTTACTCTAGTATTTTCCCCTCCACTGATGTCAGGCTTACCAGTCTATAATTCCATGGTTTCTCTCTCCCTCCTTTTTTAAATAGTGGGGTTACATTAGCCACCTCCAATCCTCAGGAACTAATCCAGAATCTTCTCACCTGGTCTGCAGCAGCAGGCAAGCCCAAGGCTTGAGGTCTAGTCCTCGCTACAGCCAAAGCTACACACCTCTCATGTCAACTGTCCCTCCACCAGACAAGAGTAACAAGCCTGCAGCAACTTGCAATATCACTGTCTAACAGAGTATTGGGATCGCAAGTGAAATGTCCGAGACAATCTCCCATGGTCATACCGCACCAGATTCGAAACTTCCAAGTAGCAACATGTTCTGCAGCCAGCTCAGCTCCGGTGAACCCACATCAGCTTCTCCGATATCCCAGAGGCTCCTCCAATATCCCGACAGGCTTTTCTGATATCCTGACGGACCTTCCCAATATCCTGATGAGCTCCTCCAATATCCCGACGAGCTCCTCCAATATACCAACCAGCTCCTCCGATATCCTGACCATCTCCTTTCCTGATATCACATCTAGCTCCTTCTCCAACATCCAGCCGGCCCCTTCAACACCTTGACCAGCCCCTTGGCACCTCAGCTGGCTCTGCCGCGAGCACCAGTCCAGCTACTCCGATCAACAATCAGCTCACTGATGGAGTAGTCCAGCAGTACTTGAAGTTCTTGGAGTAGAATTGTCTTTGGATCATAAAAAAAACTAATTTTACAAAGAAACAAGCACCTTTGATTGACCCCTGAGAGGCCACTGCACTGGTATATGCACTGGTATATGTCACAGGTAGATAGGGTCATAAAGAGAGCTTTTGGTACATTGGCCTTTATTAATCAAAGTATTGAGTATAAGAGCTGGAATGTTATAATGAGGTTGTATAAGGCATTGGTGAGGCTGAATCTGGAGTATTGTGTTCAGTTTTGGTCACCAAATTACAGGAAGGATATTAATAAGGTTGAAAGAGTGCAGAGAAGGTTTACAAGGATGTTGCCAGGACTTGAGAAACTCAGTTACAGAGAAAGTTTTAGATTAGGACTTTATTCCCTGGAGCGTAGGAGAATGAGGGGAGATTTGATAGAGGTATATAAAATTATGATGGGTATAGATAGAGTGAATGCAAGCAGGCTTTTTCCACTGAGGCAAGGGGAGAAAAAAAAAGCAGAGGACATGGGTTAAGAGTGAAGGGGGAAAAGTTTAAAGGGAACATTAGGGGCGCTTCTTCACACAGAGAATGGTGGGAGTGTGGAATGAGCTGCCAGACAAGGTGGTAAATGTGGGTTCCTTTCTAACATTTAAGAATAAGTTGGACAGATACATGGATGGGAGGTGTACGGAGGGATATGGTCCGTGTGCAGGTCAGTGGGACTAGGCAGAAAATGGTTCAGCACAGCCAAGAAGGGCCAAAAGGCCTGTTTCTGTGCTGTAGTTTTTCTTTGGTTTTCTATGGTAACAGCATTGTGTCAGATCAAATCAGTGAAGATTGTGCTACACTTTTGGAACCAATGTAGCATGCAGAATTCTTGAACCCTAACTGGTACATCTTTTGAACGTGGGAAGAAACCAGAGCACTCGGAAGAACCCTACGTGGTTGAGGGGAGGATGTAACAACTCCTCACAGACACCAGTGGGAATGAAACTGAGATCACAGGCACTGTAATAGTATTACACTAAAAACTATGCAACCAGGCCAGCCTTTAGACAAACCACTGCTGATTCTATCATGATCTGTGATTTTTTTTCTCCTGCTTCTTTTTATCTACTCTCCATATTAGGAAATGTATGAAGTATGTTTATAGCTGAGAACTGCAATTAACAAAAGATTGCTAGAATTATAGAAGTAATAATTATATCAGAATCATATAGTAGTTGGAATACAAAATAGATTGCTCACAATCTAAAGGGATTGTCAATCAAATTGAAGTGGAAATATTTCCCTTGTTACATAGTTGTAAGAAAATCAAAACCTCATGTATAAAGAACACATTTACAATAAATTCTCTCATAGCATAGGCAATTTTTTTCTCTCTCTGAGGAACTTCAGCATATGATTCCCTCAGTAATTATTGCAAGCACCAGCAACAATCTTACAATTTGCATTACTATTAAAATCTGTGGTGTGTGGTTAAGTTTTGAACTCTGTTCCTTAAAATGCAAATATTGAAGCTCCAATGCACTGCATTCAGAGCACTAGGAAGTAGATCTGTACGTTCAATTCCCCATACTCTAATGTTCTCTATTGCAGACATACCGAAGAGAGGGGATTATAAACCAGGAGGGAATCACTTGGGATTCTTGGCTGTATTCCGTCTGGTTTACAAACTGGCACTGGCAAGTTCCTGAATAGTCTCACCTTTGGGTTTGGTGGGTTCAATAAAACATTGCAAAGTAATAAATAAAGTTTAAGAAGAATCCACTACTCATGACAGAACTATAAATGGAAAAATGTGTGTGGATTTGTACAGATCTTTGGTTCAGATTTTGGCTCCATGTATCTTGTCTTTCGAACATTACCATCCTTATGCAGTTTGATTTCATGAGGCACAAATACAAGTCAAATAGAAATCAACTTTAAGGATAAACAAGCCACAACATGCATAAAATTCTCCCCTCTCCCATTAAACAGAAAATACAAAGGCCTGAAAGTGTAAAAGTATTACTAAGCCCAAGGACAGCGTCTATCTCACTGTTATCAGACTCTTGAATGGACCCCTTGTACGATACGATGGACTCTTGGCCTCACGATCTATCTCATTACGATATGGAACTTATTGATTACCTGCACTGCACTGTTTCAGTAGCTTTTACACTTTATTCCAGTGGTCCCCAACCTCCGGGTCGCGGACCGATACCAGGCCGCGAAGAATGCAGCGGTGCAGAGGTGGCCGGAACGCACCCAGCACATCTTTTAAAAAAAGCTGAAATAAACAAGCTAATTAATTAATAAATGTCGGCCCAGATCAGAGGTGAGGCAATCAGCAATCGCCTCTGATCTGGGCTGACATTTACATGCCGGACGGCACCTAATTAATTAGCTTGTTTATTTCGGCTTTTTTCTTAAAGATGTGCTGAGTGCGGTCCGGCCACCTCTGCACCCCTGCATGCTTCGCAGCCCAGTATCGGTCCGCGACCCGGAGGTTGGGAACCACTGCTTTATTCTGTATTGTTATTGTTTTACCTCATTCTAACTCAGTGTACTGTCTAATGATTTGATCTACTTGATGTTGTCAAGCCGAGGAGTGGTCGTGGGGACAAGCTCCCACTACCTAAAAGTGCTCCTCATGGCATGCGTTTCAAATAGCCTCTGACAACCAAGTCCAACTCCTGGCCTTCTCGTGTGGCTTAACCCAGCGGAACTGTTTCTGCTGACAGGAGAAGGGGTGAAGGTGGGTCCTGGCACCTTAAAACCAGTGCTTCGGGTCGATGGAGCTCGTCAGCCTGGGAAGGCAGTCCACCTAAGAGAGGGAAAACTCTGATTTGAAACCTCCGCTGCCTTGCGGCCATACCCACTCATGGGAAAGGCTTCGGGAGTAAACCCTGAGGACAAATCTGGAGCTGGAGTCCCTAAGGCAGTCCGACGTTGCCTTCAACCTCGTTCCGGCAACTCCTACGATGACACTGGTGCCAAGCTGTATCGGCCCTTGCCCTTCCCTTGGACAACATCGGTGTCATAGAGAGGGGAGACTTGCTGCATGGGCAACTGCCGGTCTTCCATACAACCTTGCCCAGGCCTGTGCCCCGGAGAGTGAAGACTTTCCAGGCTCAGATCCATGGTCTTGCGAGACTAACGGATGCCACCATTTGATGCAGCAGAGTCGCCGAGCTTGGCAATAAGCTTGCAGATGTTTCAGCATCAGTTGATGTGACATCATCAGTGCACAGTTGTTGGTGTTTCTCTCTGGGAGTGCTCACTTTATATAGCCCCCCGTTTGTTTGCCTTGGTCCTGATTGGCTTCTCTTCAGTTGACCTTTGAATTCTATTGACTCACGTTTCTTCGGCTCTTAGGTGTTCATAGATATCATCTATTTTGATATTTGTTTAGCTTTTCACTGTATCTTGTTACATTTGATAATAATAAACCAATTCCAATACCATGTAGTTTCCTTAACCTGCAACTACATTAGATTTACCACAGTTAAGAGATAAAAGATTTCACTTGCAGGAATCCTGATTTACTTTCATACAAGGGGTTGTCAAACAGGCTTGAAGCATCTGTTTCAGGCATTGACACATCTGACTGACGTCTGAGATCTTCAGCAAACCAGCAAAGATATTTTGCAACATGTGACCCACTAGGTCAAAACTGTAAACTCAACTAGCTATATGATACAAGAAATATAATTATTCAGTAGACGATATATATTGGGGAGCGTTTAGAATGGATCAGTGTCCCAGTGTACACCTCATTCACATACACTCAATCTGATCTACCTTTCTAGTGTCCGCAGGTCATGGCTACTGCCACAGTTTCTCAAAATTCAGAGTTCAAAGTACCCTTATCATTAAAGTATGTATGCAGTATAGAACCCTGAGATTCACCTTGGCCACAAAACAAGAAACCCAAAAAAAAGCAATAAAACAAAAGACCAACAAACACCCAATGTGCAGAGAGCGAAAAAACAAATCATGCAAACAACAGAAGTAAGCAAATCACATTTTTTATAGAAATCTACAGCACATTACAGGCCCTTCGGCCCACAATGTTATACCAGCCATGTATCCTACTCTAGAAACTGCCTAGAATTAGTCTACTGTACAGCCCACTACTTGTCTAAGCTCCATGTACCCATCTAAGGGTCCCTTAAAAGACCCTATTGTATCTGCCTCCACCACCGTCATCAGCAGTACATTCCAAGCACCCGCCACTCTCTGTGTGAAAAACTTACCCCTGACATCCCCTCTGTATCTGCTTCCGAGCATCGTAAAACTATGCCCCTTCGCAAAATTTCAGCCCTGGGAAAAAGCCTCTGGCTATCCACATGATCAATGCCTCTCATCATCTTATACACCTCTATCAGGTCAGCTCTCATCCTCCGTTGCTCCAAGGCGAAAAGACCAAACTCACTCAACCTATTCTCATAAGGCACACTTTCTAATCCAGGCATCATCCTTGTAAATCTCCTCTGTACTCTTTCTATAGTATCCACATTCTTCATGTAGGAATGAAAGTAAGTTATAAGAATGGAATACCTTTGCTTCTGTGCATTTTGTGTTTCATCAGTAACTTCAGATCCTATTACAGCCTTATTTATTTGTTTAATGATACAGTGCGGAACAGGCACTTCTGGCACTTTGAGTCTCGCTACCCAGCAATCCCCCAATTTATAGGCATCCGTTAGTCTTGTGAGACCATGGATTTGCACCTGGGAAGGTTTCCAGGGTGCAGGCCTGGGCAAGGTTGTATGGAAGACCGGCAATTGGCCATGCTGCAAGTCTCCCCTCTCCACGCCACCAATGTTGTCCAAGGGAAGGGCGCTAGGGCCGATACAACTTGACACCGGTGTCATCGCAGAGCAACGTGTGGTTAAGTGCCTTGCTCAAGGACACAACACGCTGCCTCAGCTGAGGCTCGAACTAGTGACCTTCAGATCACTAGACCGATGCCTTAACCACTTGGCAGCGGCGCCTTTCTCTCAATTTAATCCTAGCCTTATCATAGGACAATTTTCAATGAGCAATCAACGTATCGACTGGTACATCTTTGGACTGTGGAAGGAAACTGGAACACCCAGAGAAAACCCAGGTGGTCATGGGGAGAATGTATAAACTCCTTACTGGCAAACTATGTTCCCTTTAAGCTGTGAGCATGTACGCGCGCACACACGTTTTTCAACCAGTGCAGAAAGGAAATTAATGAGCGCACAAAAGGTTAGTTACCTAAAATAATGTAGTAATTAATAATTATACTTATTGAAAATAATCTTTTATCTAAATGTTTCTGTTAACTAGTTCGTCGGCTTTTCAAATATCACAATGCACGTCACTAATTTACGTTATCTTGTAGCGATGTGCTACACACAGCGCTAGGATAACCACACGGAGTCAGTGAGTTAGAGTTGCGATGAAAGAGATTTATTCAAACTTCGCGGCCCGCTTTAAAGCCTTCCCGTTCCCGCCCTCCCTGGGCGGGACTACTGTGGGGAATGCATATTCCCAGACCCTTTCTGCGCGTGGGATTTTCCCCCTGCTGGTGAAGATGGCCTGGTGCCCTTTTTGGGGCCGGTCTCTGCCTGCGCGCGCTGTTGTGAGCCGGTTCGTGGGTGCCAGAAAGTGGGTCGCCACATAACGCGCCCCCCCCAGAACCGGCGATACCTCCCCCAATGTCCACAGTCTGGATCGGCCTCTGTTTGGGAGGTCTGCCCCTGCGCCGCGGTGCCTGAGCCCAGACCAGTTGCGCCAAGTCCACATGGGCCAGTTTGAGTCGGTCCACCGTGAAAACCTCCTCTCTCCCCCCAATGTCCAGCACGAACGTGGACCCGTTGTTCCTGATCACCTTAAACGGCCCCTCGTAGGGCCGCTGTAGCGGTGCCTGGTGTCTGCCCCGTTGTACAAAAAGAAACTTACAGTTCTGCAGGTCTTTGGGTACGCACGGGCTCTGTCCGTGCTGTGAAGTGGGGATGGGGGCCAGGTTATCGAGCCTCTCCCGTATTCTGTCCAGGACTGCTGTGGGTTCTTCCGCTTGCCCCCTTAGGGCTGGTATGAACTCTCCTGGGACGACCAGCAGCGCGCCGTACACCAACTCGTTCGACGAGGTGTGTAGATCCTCCTTGGGCGCCGTGCGGATTCCGAGCAGGACCCAGGGAAGTTCGTCCACCCAGTTAGGCCCCTCCAGGCGGGCCATGAGAGCCGATTTCAGGTGACGGTGGAAGCGCTCCACTAGTCCGTTCGACTGTGGGTGGTAGGCAGTTGTGTGGTGTAGCTGTGTTCCTAAAAGGCTGGCCATAGCCGACCACAAGCTGGAGGTGAACTGGGTGCCCCTGTCGGAGGTAATGTGGGCCGGTACCCCGAAGCAGGCTACCCAGGTTGCGATCAGTGCTCGGGCGCAGGATTCAGAGGTGGTGTCGGTGAGCGGGACTGCCTCTGGCCATCTGGTGAACCGGTCTATCATAGTTAGGAGGTACCGCGCTCCTCGCGACACTGGCAGGGGCCCCACGATATCCACATGGATTTGGTCGAACCTCCGGCGGGTGGGTTCGAACCGCTGCGGCGGAGCCTTGGTGTGCCGCTGCACCTTGGCCGTTTGGCACTGCATGCACGTTTTGGCCCATTCACTGACCTGTTTACGCAGCCCATGCCACACGAACCTGTTGGCGACCAGCCGGACGGTTGTCCTGATGGAGGGGTGCGCTAAGTTGTGAATGGACTCGAAAACCCGCCGGCGCCAGGCTGCTGGGACGACGGGGCGGGGTTGGCCGGTAGCTACGTCACATAGTAGGGTCCTCTCACCTGGGCCTACCGGGAGGCCTTGGAGCTGCAAACCGAAGACTGCAGTCCTGTAACTGGGGATCTCAGCATCTGCCTGCTGTGCCTCTGCCAACGCTGCATAGTGCACCCCCTGGGTCAGGGCCTGTATGGTGGGTCTGAAAAGTGCGTCCGCCACGACGTTGTTCTTTCCAGAGACATGCCGGATGTCCGTCGTGTACTCGGAGATGTAGGACAGATGTCGCTGCTGGCGGGACGACCAGGGGTCGGACACCTTTGTGAACACAAAGGTAAGCGGTTTGTGGTCTGTAAAAGTGGTGAAGGGCCTACCTTCTAAGAAGTACCTGAAATGCCGGATTGCCAGGTATAGTGCCAATAGCTCCCGGTCGAAAGCACTGTATTTGAGTTTGGGTGGTCGTAGGTGTTTGCTGAAGAACGCCAGGGGTTGCCAGCGACCCTCGATGAGTTGTTCCAGCACTCCACCGACCGCTGTGTTGGATGCGTCCACCGTGAGGGCAGTAGGAACGTCCGTTCTGGGGTGCACTAGCATCACGGCGTTTGCTAAGGCTTCTTTGGTTTTAACGAAAGCGATTGCGGCCTCGTCGCCCCAGGTAATGTCCTTGCCCTTACCCGACATCAGGGTGAACAGGGGGCGCATGGTTCGGGCTGCTGAGGGGAGGAAACGGTGGTAAAAATTCACCATACCCACGAATTCCTGCAAGCCTTTGATTGTGTTGGGTCGGGGGAAATGGCGGACCGCGTCTACCTTGGCGGGCAGCGGGGTTGCCCCGTCTTTAGTAATCCTGTGGCCCAGGAAGTTGATGGTATCGAGTTCGAACTGGCATTTGGCTGGATTGATTGTAAGGCCGAATTCACTCAGGCGGGAGTAGAGCTGGCGGAGGTGGGACAGATGCTCCTGCCGACTACTGCTGGCTATGAGGATGTCGTCCAAATAGATGAATGCAAAGTCCAGGTCGCGTCCCACCACGTCCATTAGCCGCTGGAAAGTCTGTGCGGCATTCTTTAGATCAAACGGCATTCGGAGGAATTTGAAAAGTCCGAACAGGGTGATAAGTGCTGTTTTGGGAATGTCGTCCAGATGTACAGGGATTTGATGGTATCCCCGGACGAGGTCTACCTTGGGAAAGATCCTTGCGCCATGTAGGTTTGCTGCGAAGTCTTGAACAGGGTAGCACAGGGTAGCGGTCTGGCGTTGTAGCCTCGTTCAGTCTGCGGTAGTCACCGCATGGTCTCCAGCCCTCCGTTGCCTTGGGCACCATGTGAAGGGGGGAGGCCCATGGGCTGTCGGACCGTCGTATGATCCCTAATTCCTCCATCTTCTTGAGCTCCTCCTTCACCAGACGGAGCTTGTCCTGGGGAAGCCTTCGAGCACGGGCGTGGAGGGGTGGTCCCTGGGTCGGGATGTGGTGCTGTACTCCGTGTCTGGGCATGGCTGCCATGAACTGCGGTGTCAGTACCGATGGGAAATCCGCCAGGACCCTGGTGAATTCATCGTCGGACAGCGTGATGGAGTCCAGGTGTGGGGCTGGCAACTGTGCTTCACCCAGGGAGAACGTTTGAAAAGTCTTGGCGTGGACCAATCGCTTCCCTTGCAGGTCGACCAGCAGGCTGTGGGCTCGTAGAAAATCTGCCCCCAGCAGTGGTTGGGCCACGGCGGCCAGTGTGAAGTCCCACGTGAACCGGCTGGAGCTGAACTGTAACCGCACTGTGCGGGTGTCGTAGGTTCGTATTGTGCTGCCATTAGCGGCCCTCAGGGTGGGTCCCGGTTCTCTGTTGCGGGTGTCGTAACTCGTTGGAGGTAAGACGCTGATCTCCGCTCCGGTGTCGACCAAAAAGCGGCGTCCCGACTGCTTGTCCCAGATGTACAGGAGGCTGTCCTGATGGCCAGCTGCCGTAGCCATCAGCGGCGGCTGGCCCTGGCGTTTCCTGGGAATTTGCAGGGTGGTCTGCAGCGGCGGGCCTCTGTGACCCACCGCTGGTGGTAGAAACACCATTGTTCGTTGGGCTCCTTACTCCCGTCGCCGGGTTTTGTAGGCTCTGCTGCTAGGCCTGGTCTGGTCTGTCGTTGGGCACGCGGCTTGGTGATCTATGCAACGGATGCCCCTCTCTCTTTCCTGGCATTCCACAGCACACCTGCTCGGGCCGCCACCTCCCGGGGGTTGCTGAAATCTGCGTCGGACAGCAGCAGGCATATGTCCTCGGGCAGTTGCTCTAGGAACGCCTGCTCAAACATGAGGCAGGGTTTGTGTCCTTCAGCCAGGGCCAGCATCTCGTTCATTAATGCTGACGGTGGCCTGTCTCCCAAACCATCCAGGTGCATTAAGCGGCGTGCTCGTTCGCGCCATGAGAGTCCAAAAGTCCTTATGAGCAGGGTTTTGAATGCTGTGTATTTGCCGTTCTCCGGGAGCGACTGTATAAACTCCTCAACTTGTGCAGCAGTCTCCTGGTCGAGGAAGCTCAGCACGTAGTAGTAGCGAGTGGACTCCGAGGTTATCTGCCGAATGTGGAATTGTGTTTCTGCTTGTTCGAACCATAATTGGAGTCGCAGCGTCCAGAAGCTTGGCAGTTTTAACGAAACTGCGTGAACAGATGCAGCGTCGGTCATCTCTGGTCCAAATATCGTTTGGGCCGTCGGGGTCACCAATTGTAGCGATGTGCTACACACAGCGCTAGAATAACCACACGGAGTCGGTGAGTTAGAGTTGCGATGAAAGAGATTTATTCAAACTTCGCAGCCCGCTTTAAAGCCTTCCCGTTCCCGCCCTCCATGGGCGGGATTGCTGTGGGGAATGCATATTCCCAGACCCTTTCTGTGCACGGGATTTTCCCCCTGCTGGTGAAGATGGCCTGGCGCCCTTTTTGGGGCCAGCCCTCTGCCTGCGCGCGCTGTTGTGAGCCGGTTCGTGTGTGTCAGAAAGTGGGTCACCACAATCTCACCTTTCCTGTTCCAGGATCTGGGAGACAATGTTTCATGGAGTGACAAAGTTAAAGTTTTGCTAAACCAACAACGTGAAGAAAACGTCACAGTAGATAAAAGTTCGCTGTTGACTTTTATAAATAGTCTTTGTGTTCATTTAGAAGAAAGGTTTCCTGAAGATGAGGTACAAGAATGGTCAGCAGATTGTGACTTCACATTTGGCGTTGAACAAGTTAATCCTTATGTCTAAAATGTCATGATTTTCTAGTCGAAAATACTGAAATAGTTAGACAGTTAATGATTTCAAATTTTCCGTGCAAGAAAAAATTAAATCCAAACTGATTTCGAACTTTGCTCAAATGGTGGCATTTGTACTTCAAAATGAACAGTTTTGCGACCTTGCACAGTTGATGGACATTGGGGGAACCTTTCTTGCGTCTAGTGCGGACTGTGAGTGAGTTTTAGCCTAATGAATCAACTCAGAAACAAGCTGAGAAACTGTTTAGGTGAATATCATTTGGATATGTTAATGAGAATCAAAAGCTATCAATTGGATGGAAATTCTATTCGTCTAGATAGAGTTTACAAAGAATGGGTAAATGCCAAAGACAGGAGAGAGAAAAAATAACTGAGTGACTCAAATTACGTATGTTATTTTATTGTTATTCTGTGCAGTTTTATGTCAAATATTTTGTAAACCTACATAAACTGTGTCATGTGTGCATTCAGTGCGCACATACTTATGTCACAGGAAAAAAAATTTGCACAACGTAAGATTTTTGCGCACAGTGACTACTAAAAATTAGAGGGAACATTGCTGGCCAACAGTGGGAATTGAACCGGGGTCACTGGTACTGTAAAACGTTGTGCTAACCATTACACTACCACATTGGTAATATAGATAACAAACAAGGACTGAAGAGCTAGGCTTGCAAAATAAGGTGAGAGTTCAAAGTAAATTTAATATTAAAGTATGTACATATATCTCTCCATGTACAACCCTGAGATTCAATTTCTTGAGGGCATTCAGGAAACTACAGGAAACACAATAAATTCAATGAAAGACCACTCCCAGTTGGGTGGGCAACAACCAAGGTGCAAAAGACAGCAAACTGTGCAAATAATTAAAAAATTAATAATAATAATAAATAAATAAGCAATAAATATTGAAAACATGAAAGGATTCAAAAGAGATTCACAAAAATGATTCCAGGATTGAAAGGCTTGTCAGCTGAAGAGCGTTTGATGGCTCTGGGCCTCTGCTCACTGGAATTTAGAAGAATAATGGGTGGCCTCATTGAAACCTATCAAATGTTGAAAGGGCTCAAAAGAGTGGATGTGGAGAGGATGTTTCCTCCAGTGGGAGAGTCTAAGACCCAAGGACACAGCCTCAGAATAGAGGGGCGTCCTTTTAGAATGGAGATGAGGAATTTCTTTAGCCAGAGAGTTGTCAATCTGTGGAATTTGTTGGTATAGATGGCGGCGAAGGCCAAATCATTGGGTATATTTAATGCAGAGATTCATAGATTCTTGATTGGTGAGGACATAAATGGATATGGGGAGAAGGCATGAGATTGGGGCTGAGAGGGAAAATGGATCAGCCATGATGAAATGGCAGAGCAGACTCAATGGGCCGAATGGCCTAATTCTGCTCCTATATCTAGTGGTTTTAAGAGATAAAGAGTCCTTGAAAGTGAGTTCTTAGGTGTGCCTTGACCATAAAACACTTGACAATGAGCAGTAGAAAGGCATAATAGTAAAAAAAAGATTAGATTAGATTAAGAATTTTTTTTTAAGATTAGACCCTTCGTCCAGACGAAGGGTCGTGACCCGAAACGTCTTCTCTATAGATGCTGCCTGACCTGCTGAGTTCCTCCAGCAGTTGCGTGATCTCTGGCATCTGTAGACTCTCTTGTGTTGATGAGTATTTACTCTGCTCCATGTTCTGTGAAGTAACATTTACACTTAAATAATCTTTTGAAAATTTCTGATACTCTAGAACTTTTCAATGTGATTGTAAAATGCATTAATTGTTGCTTGCAGATTTATTACTAAAGTGATATTAGGCAGAAGACATTCCCCACAAAATTCATTTTGATACCTCGCACTTTTTGGGCAGAACATATGTCAAATTGGTTCTAGATTGCAAAGTGGATGTGCATATTTATGGAGTAAGTTGCACCGGATGGCGTATTGGAGAGGTATTCGCACATGTGCTGTTAATAAAACCCGAAATATGCAGATTAAGGCAGATGATGATGTCAATTACTGTTCAGCGCTGATTTAATGCTCCCACTGTCATTGTAGAACTCAGTGCTTCAGTTAACACCCTCTCTTAATCTTACAGATTTGAATATGTGTTTAGCAGCAGGAAGGGCCCCATAATAGTTCCATTTAAAAGAATCATTAACCATTTCTGGTGTAGTTACTTGTGGTTTCTAATTAACAAGAAACCTTGAGTAACTAACCAATTAATTTAAACCGCTTGTTATAATGCTGTTTAAATTTTAAAAATACAATGCGGGCATTTGTGTATTTATGCAGATTTTATTCTTTAAGGTTCTTTAAGGTTGTTACAGCCGGGGATGGTAGTGAGAATAAGATCCCACTACCTAGTAAATGCTCCCAATGGCGTGCATCTGAAACAGCCACTGACAACCAAATCCAGCTCAAGGCCTTCACGTGTGGCTTAGCTACTAAGGCGGGTTACAGCCATGTTCAAACCAGTCACTTCAGGCAGATGGGTCTCTTCAGCTGTGGGTTAACAGCTTATCCTGGAGAAGGAAAACTCTGATCTTAAACCTTGTGGCCATACCCACTCATGGGGAAGGCTCTGGGAGTAAACCCCGAAGAAAAATCTGAAGTTGAAGTCCCTTTGGTAGTTCTACGTTGAGATTAACACTGACTGGCACCGCTACACTCACAACACGCTGCAGGAACTCAGCAGGTCGGGCAGCATCCGCGGAAACGATCAGTCAATGTTTCCACGGAGTCCTGACGAAGGATTCCGGCCCAAGATGTTGACTGATTGTCACGGATGCTGCCTGATCTGCTGAGTTCCTCCAGCGTGTTGTGAGTGTTGCTTTGACCCCAGCGTCTGCAGAGTATTTTGTGTCTTGGACACTGCTGGTGCCTAATGGTATTGGTCTCTTCCGTTCCTTTGAGTTCATCATCTGCATGGAGAGGGAGGGCCTGTTGTGTGGGCAGCAGCTTGCTCTCCATATGTGAGTCATACTATTATGTAAGATATAAGACTATAAGACAGAGGAGCAAAATTAGGCCATTCAGCCCATCAAATCTGTTCTGCATTTTAACCACAGTTTATTTATTATCCCTCTCAATCCCATTCTCCTGCCTTCTCCCCATAATCTTTGAGGCCCTGATTAATCAAAAACGTATCAACCACTGATTTAAATATACCCAATGACTTGGCCTCCACAGCTGCCTGTGGCAATGAATTCCACAGATTCACCACCCTTCGACTGAAAAATTTCCTCCTCATCTCTGTTCTAATGGGGTATCCTATTCTGAACCTGTTCCCTCTGATCCTAGACTCCCCCACTATCAGAAATATCTTCTCCACATCCACTCTAAATGGGCCTTTCAATATTCGATAGGTTTCAATATTTTTTACACAGAGTGGTGGGTGTGTGGAACACTCTGCCAGAGGTGGTGGTAAAGGCAGATACATTAGGAGAATTTTTTAAAAACTCTTAGATAGGCACATGGATGATAGGAAAACGGAGGGTTTGATGGGAAGGAGGGGTAAGCTGATCTTGGAGTAGGTTAAAAGGTCAGCTGAACATTGTGGGCTGAAGGGACTGTACTGTTCTATGCTCTAATACCTTGACTCAACTGGCTGCTCAATAAATAAATAGAAAACAAATTACTTTCACTGTAGTCCACTAATTTTCTTCCCACTATCACTGACCAACACAGTGTAAATATAGCTGTCAAACAAAATAAGCATTCTGAGCAACACACACAAAATGCTGGAGGAACTCAGCAGGCCAGGCAGCACCAAAGGAAAAGAGTAAACAGTCGACATTTGGGCCCGAGACCCTTCATCAGACCTCATCAGCGTTCTGAGGTACTTTTACAAATTAAATGATGTAATATTACATGGGAGTGGAAACTTTTCAATCTGTCAAACATGTGGCAATGGCTTTTCATGCTTCCCCATGGCCCCAGTTGCTGGGGAAGTTTCCTGGGTTTCAGTGGAGTACAAGGGATGGCAAGGTAGCTTAACAATTAGTGCAACAGCTTTACAGCACCAGCGATCACCAACTGGAGTTAATTTCCTGCTGTGGGCTGTAAGGAGTTTGAACTTTCTCCCCATGACTGCGTAGGTTTCCTCTGGGTGCTCTGGTTTCCTCCCACATTCCAAAGACATACAGGTTAGGGTTAGTGAGCTGTGGACGTGCTAAGTTGATGTCAAACTGACGCATTTTACTGTATTTTTCAGTGTTTCATTATAATGCTGAGGCTTTATAAGACATTGGTAAGACCGTACTTGCACTATGGTGAGTAGTACTGAGCTTCCTATGTAAGAAATGATGTGCTGACATTGGAGAGGGTCCAGAGGAGGTTCATGAGAATGATTCCAGGAATGGAAGGGATAACGTATGAGGAACGTTTGATGGCTCTGGGCCTGCACTTACTGGAGTTTAGAAGAATGAAGGAGGATCTCATTGAAATCTATCAAATATTGAAAGGCCTAGATAGAGTGGCTGTGGAGAGGAATGTTTCCTATAGTGAGGGAGACTAGGACCAGAGAGCACAGCCTCAGAATAGAAGGACGTCCCTTTAGAACAGAAATGGAGAGGAATTCTTTAGCCAGAGGGTGGTGAATTTGTGGAATTCATTGCCACAGATCGCTGTGGCATAGCAGTTAGTGCAACAAAATTACAGCTCGGGCTGTCAGAGTTCAGAGTTCAATTCTGACAACCTCTGCAAGAAGTTTGTACGTTCTCCTCATGAAATACGTGGGTTTTCTCCAGGTGCTCTGGTTTCCTCCCACATTCCAAAGACATACCAGTTAGTAGGTTAATTGGTCATTGTAACTTGTCCCGTGATTAGGCTAGGGTTAAATCGGGATTACTTGAAAGGCCAGAAGGGCCGATTCTGTGCTGTATCTCTAAATAAAATTAAATAAGTTATTTCCCGGAGAAGGGGTAGGAGTGTCAGGGGTGGAATTTGCCCGGCACTACATAGCTTTGGTGTGACAGGCAAGTGCTGGGTCTGATTTTGCTGGTAGTAGAAGGATAGGAAGGGCTGATTTTTGCCAAATTTGCCGATTACTGTGGGGCTATGGAGCTGGTCTAACGGCTGGCTTGTTCCAATTTTGCCAGTGGGGATAATAAATTTTGAGAGAGATAATAAATCAGCCATGATAGAATAGCGGGACAGACTCAATGGGTCACATGGCCTAATTCAGCTCCTGGTTTTACAATCTCATATTTAAAACAGTGGTTGATAGATTCTTGATTAGTAAGAGCATTATGAGTTATGTGAAGAAGGCAGGAGAATGGTGTTGAAAGAGAGATTAAATCAGCCATGAGGGGATGGCCTCAATAGGCCGAATGGTCTCAGTCTGCTCCTATCTCTAATGATATTCTGGATGTAATATGACAATTAAGACTAATGTTTAAACTTCTATCTTTAAAAAGTCTGCAGCTGGTTTTCGAAGGATCCCCTTTAAGTAGTGTAGGCCAGCTTTAAATGATAACCCCTCTCCATGGTAAGACATGAGCAGTTGGATATTTCTGAACACATGACAACTGTCAGGAACCACAAAACTGGCAATCAGAGTCTATAGACAAGGGTTAATCATATTATCCATGCCCATTGTTGATTGAGTTTAGGCCTACAAAAATGCAAATGTATTTACTTGTTCAAGGACACATGTACGTGGGGTTGCGGGGAGTACCTTCCGATTTCGTGTAAGAGATTGTTTGGTCATGTCTGTGAACCAAACTACAGCCTTTAGGATAAGCAAGAGGTTTGGCAGATGCTGGAATTCCTCTCCATAGATGCTGCCTGTCCTGCTGAGTTCCTCCAGCATTTTGTGTGTGTTCCTACACTCAATAGCCAGTTTAGTAGATAAACCTGTACCTGTACCAATCCTTGGTAATAGAATTTGACACAAACGCTGCATTTCACTGTATGTTTTGATGTATGTGTGACAAATAAAGCTAGGGACTAGGCCCAGATTGTTTTTTTCTCCCTCTCCATAGTTGCTGCCTGACCTGCTGAGTTCCTCCAGCATTTTGTGCTTGTTGTTCTGCATTTCCAGCATTTTCAGAATCTCTGGTGTTTAATCTTTAATCTTTATATTGAAATAAAGTTGTAGAAGTAGTGACAAACACAACAGATATACAATTAGTAGCCACTTTATAAGCTACACGTGTACACCTGTTTTTAAATACAATACAGCTAATCTCGTGGCAGCAACTCAATACATAAAAGCATGCTGACATGGTTAAGAAGAAGCAATGTGATCTAAGTGACGTTAACTGTGAAATGATTGTTGGTGCCAGATGGGGTGGTTTGAGTATCTCAGAAACTGTTGATCTCCTGGGGTTTTCACACACGACAGTCTCTAGAGTTTACAGAGAATGGTGCAAAAAACCAAAAAAAACATCCAGTGAGCGACAATTCTGTGGGCAAAAAGGCTCTGCTAATGAGAGAGTCAGGTGAGAATGGCCAGACTGGTTCAAGCTGACAGGAAGGTGGCAGTAACTCCAAAAACCATGCATTACAACAGTGGTGTGTAGAAGAGTATCTCTGAATGCACAATACCATCGAACCTTGAAGTGGATGGGCTACAGCAGCAGAAGACCACAAACATACACTCAGTAGACACTTCATAAATACAGCAGGTACTGAATAAAGTGGCCACTGAGTATACGGCCTTTAAGAATTTCTGCCTTTATTGAATTGCTGGCTAAAAAGCAAGCAAAAATTTCATCTATATGCACGCAAGGCCAAAATGTTGTAGGTAGACTTGGGAATGCAGACTAACTTCATAACCTGGTGGTGTGAACTTTGTTTGGCTTGTTGCATATAACACGTAAGCTGTGAGGGAAATGGTAAATTTTCTTTTGCTTTGTTGGCAGAGACTGGCCTAGTCAGCCAGAGATTCAGATCCAGTTTTCAGATGAAATTAATATTGCTTCTGTACCAGAAAAGGAAATATTTTACCACAAGCAGGAGTTCAAAATCCTAAGGTTCGAATACATCTGTTTATTGAAAGCCCGAATACACTGTTAAAATGCAAATTTTAGAAAAGAAGACCTGATTTGTATTTCTGCCACTGTTTGTTTCTATGGAAACTTGTTCTGTTAACGGTTATCTGCCAGACAAAGTTTGCAAAGTCGTTCATTACACAGTGGCATTTATCTCTCTGAGTGATGATGTCACGACATTGTATTCACTGCAACGACTTTATTGAATCCATTTTGTTTTAATTCTGTTCATCTGAAGCCACTTTAGGAAAATTCAGTGCGAGGTAAACTTCAGTGACTGGTATTTTATTTATTTATTTATTCAGATTTACAGTGTGGAATAGGTCCCTTCTGGCCCCTCAAGCGGTGCCACGCAGCAACCCTCCATTTAACCTTAACCTAACCGTGGGACGTTTGCAATGACCAACTAACCTAGCCGAAACCAGGGGGCAACATTCAAGTTCCTGGACATTAGCATCTCAGGGGATCTACACTAGGCAGAACACAGTGATGCAATCACAAAGAAGGCATGCACTCAGCTCTACATCTTCCAAGTTCAAGTTCAGTTTATTGTCATTCAACCGTACACATGTATACCACCAAACGAAACAATTTTCCTCCAGATCAAGACGCACAACACAGGTTGCTGAAGAGATAATGAATGGATTGGTCATGATCTTTCAAGAATCACTTGATTCTGGCATGGTTCCAGAGGACTGGAAGATTGCAAATGTCACTCCGTTCTTTAAGAAGGGAGGAAGGCAAATGGAAGGAAATCGTAGGCCAGTTTGCCTAACTTCAGTGGTTGGGAAAGTGTTGGATTCTATATTTAAGCATGAGGTTTTGGAGTGCGTGGAGAAAAATGATGAAATTAGTCAACTTCAGCATGGTTTCTGTAAAGGGAAATCTTGCTTGACACATCTGTTTAGAGCTCTTCGAGTAAGTAACAAGTAGGGTGGACAAGTTAGCAGTGGGTCATCATTATCTAGTGGTCAGTATAATGTTCCTTACATGGCAAAACTCAGCTAAATTGAACTGTAAATAGCAACAGTTACAGATTCATCAGTATTACCCAGCTTTTGAAAGTCTGGCCATGTGATTTCTCAAATCCATAACTCAAGACTTTCTAGACCTGCCACAGCTTGCCAGCAGAGCCAACAGATCTCTAGGTGATGCAGTTAACATCGGTCTTGACCTTGTACTACGGCATCGTGTCTCTCTTGGTGCATTTTGTAAATATGTGCCGGTATTTATGCTCATTTTATTCCATATCTGTACTTTAACCTCTAACTTCATTTTATATAATCCTTTGCTTTTTATAATTGTTGAATGTTGTGTTTTTTGTTGCATGTCACTCCAACACATCACAGCATATTCTAATACAGTGGATTCCATTTAATTGAGACACATCAGGACCAGTACATTTTGGCCCAACTAAGCAGCTGCCCCAATTAATCGAACTTCTATGGAAATAGTTTAAGAAACTCACTGTAGCGATGAGAGGCATTGATCGTGTGGAAGGCCAGAGGCTTTTTGCCCCTGGGCTGAAATGGATAACACGAGGGGTCATAGCTTTAAGGTGCTTGGAAGTAGATACAAGGGGGATGTCAGAGGCAGGTTTTTCACACAGAGAGTGGTGGGTGCATGGAATGTATTGCCGGTGATGGTGGTGAGGTAGATACAATAGGGTCTTTTAAGAGACTCTTAGATAGCTATATGGAGCTTAGAAAAATTGAGGGCTATGCGGTAGGGAAATTCTAGGCAGCTTCTGGAGTAGGTTACATGGTTGGCACAACATTGTGGGCCGAAGGGCCTGTAACGTACTGTAGATTTTCTATGTTTTTATGTAACTAAAAAAGACAGACTACTATTTAACAGGGTAACAAATTATGTGTTTAAATGAGATACAAATCAAATTGGAACATTACCGATACTACTACAGTACTATAAAACTGTGTATTACTTCCTAATAGTTATCAACAGAAGAATTCATCCAGTGTGCACTGCCATGTTCTTTTGATTGATAGTAAAGGAATAAAACCTGCACAGGCACCTAGTGCAGATAATGGACTGCCTTCATATAATACTATCGATGAATGCATCCTCCAAATCTTCATCTTCATTGTAACATTCAAGATGATTGTTGATACCTTCAAATTCATTGTAGTTCCTAACTTGTTGAAGTAGTTTCACTTCTGGCCCTTTCTGGCATCTCCAAGCTTGAATGCTTGAAACTGCAGTGAACAAAACATTTCTGGATTGTCTTATTGTTTACAGCTCATCAACTCTCGTTACTTCAGTGACAAAAATTACTGCTTTTTGAACACAAACACACACAACTGACACTACATTAAAGCTTTTTGCTCTAAGCACAGTCTAGCATCTAAATGCCACACAGGTGCACACGCCTGATGCTAGCTAGAACCAGTTGAGTAACAATCGCCTCTCCAGGCTAAGAGGCATAGTGTCCCAAATAAGCAAAGGGAATACCAGCAATTTTCTCAATTAGTCTTTGTTCTTTAAGAGTCAGAACATAAGACCATAAGATATAAGAGCTGAATTAGGCCATTCGGCGCACTGAGTCTGATCTGCCTTTCCATTGTTGCTGACTTATTATCCCTGTCAACCCCATTCTCCTGCCTTCTGCCCATACCCTTTGACTCCCTAAATAATCAAGAGCCTATCAACCACTGCTTCAAATATACCCAATTACTTGGCCTGCTCAGCTGCCTGTGGCCACAAATTCCACAGAATCACCACTCCCTGGCTAAAGAAATTCCTTCTCATCTCCGTTCTGAATAGATGTCCCTCTATTCTGAGACTACGTCTGCTGGCTTTAACTCATCCACTATCGGGAACATCCTCTTGTTACGTTGGCTCATTGGGGAGCGGACCCAAGTGCAGGACACAGACACGGAGGTAACATTAACAGAAGTGTATTTTATTAATAGTTGCCAGGAAGGCCAGAGAGCGAGGATTAGATGCTTACATGGACGTAAACTTTGGAAAACAAACCAGAGGAACCTGGACTTGGACTTGGCCACACAGCCTGGACTCGAACACAGAACCTGGACTTGGACTCGGATGGGGGATCTGGACTTGGTCTTGGACTTGGATGGGGGATCTGGACTTGGTCTTGGACTCAGACGCGGAGCCTGGACTCGGACTTGACTTGGACATGGAGCTTGGACTCATACTTGGACGCGGGATGAGAAAACCAAATAAAGACAGACAATTCGTATCTTGGCTCCAAGCAATGGCAAACAGCCTGCAAAACTCAGCTGGACATGAGATGACAAAACCAAACAACGAAAGTCAATTTGTTTCTTGGCTCAGAGTAGCGGCAAATGGTCTGCAATCCTCAGCTGGACACGAGACAACAAAACCCAACAATGACAGACAATTTGTATCTTGGCTCAGAGGAGGGGCAAACGGCCAGTAATCCTCAGCTGGACATGAGATGACAAAACCCAACAACGACAGACAGTTCGTATCTTGACACGGTGTAGCACTTGAAGCAGCAAACGGCCGGCAATCACTTAGCTGAACACAAAGAGACAGAATTCCCAAAGCCACTGAGAATCCACCATTCTCGGCAGCCCGGAACATGCATTGCTTCACTGGCTGAGGAGTCCATTCTCAGCGGCTCTGGAACGTGAATTGCCACAAGGGCTGCAGTGTGCCAGTCCAGCACTGAGTAGATGTAAGCTGGAGTTTTTATGCTGCCTGTACAGATGAGGATCAGGTGACTTAACCAAAGAGCCTGGTAGAACACGGGGAAAAGGAAATTAACTGAAATGAGGAGTCAATGGCCTGGACTGTGACACCACTCCATATCCACTCTATCCAGACCTTTCAATAGGTTGCAATCAGATTCTCCCTCATTCAAGGATCATCCCAAATAAATGGCTGACCCAATTAACTGACAGCTCAGCTAACCAGAATTCACTGTAAATGTAAATGTATTTGACAGTCAAAGGATCTTTGATCTTTGAAAACAGTGGACCAGGTCTTTGATCCTCTTGCCTTGATCATAAAAAGAAAAACAGTTGATATTTTCCATCCAAAGTATTTGTTTGGATTTTCTCCCTTTTAGATTTGATTCATACTGTAACATATTTTCAGCATTCTCCACTTTGCACTGAAGACAACATTATACTGATATAATTTCTGTACCTTTTTAGACTTTATGGAGCTGAAAATTGTGGGAAAGTAGTTTATAAACTTGAGAAGAATGCTACATGGTATGTAACAAAAATAATCTTTATGCTGGAAGGCTTAAAATTATGCATTTACTACAGTGTCACCTCACTTTGTGCCCACAGAAGCACAGTTGAAGCCTTAAGTTCATGGGAATGGCCAGCGCTTACAATCCCTGAACTGTTTCCCACAGCCGGATGACAGCTGCAATCCTGTAACCTCGCTCCGGTTTCCGAGCTAATTCAGCAGTAAATTTATGGCACTTCCTCTGCAGTGTTCTACACCGGCCCAGGGCATTCATCACCGAGACAGGGAATGGAAAGATGCGTGTGTTGCCTGTCACAGCAAAGCAGCCCCTGGAGCCTTGGTGATGGCAAAACAAAGCAGGCGCTACTGGGATTTGTGTTTATCAGAGACAAGTGGCCAGGGATGAAACTTCCTGTTGATATTAGCCGTGCGCTTCTTTATAATCATAGGCTGAATCTCCTCAACAATCAGTCTCATTTGTGGTTTATTTCACATGAATAAAGCATTAAAACATTGTTTTGGGAAAAAGCAAACTGTGATGCCAATAATAATTCTAAATGAATAATTGGACACATTTCGTTATAAAATCTCATGGAGTTTCTGTGTTCATCAGGATGAAGAGAAATACATGTATCAATGATGGGATGAACATCGATTTCTCTAACTTCCAGTAATTTCTCCCCCTCTCCTTTCTCTTTTTATCCATTCCCCTTTCTGGCTTCCTACTCACCCTTCTCTTCTCCTCAGCTACCAGTCTCCTCCCTCTGATGTCGCTCCTTCTTCCCTTCCTTCCATGGTCCACTGTCCTCTCCTATCTAATTTCTTATTCTTCAGGCCTTCACCTCTTCAGCCTATCATCTCCCAGCTTCTTACTTCATCAGCCCTTCCCCCAGCTACCTTTCCCCTTACCTGGTCTCACCTATCACCTGCCAGCCTGGACTTCTTCCCATCACCCCACCTTCTAAAGTAGGAACTGTCAAACTCCAAATTTAAGAGTGCAGCTCCCGATGCACAAGATCACAAAAGGCTACAGACGGGTGGTAGAGTCAGCCAGCTCCATCACAGCCATAACACTCCAAGAGATGGTGCCCCAAGGATATATTTAGTATTCTGCAGCCATTCCTGCTGGAAGAAGTGGGTGAGTGTAATGGGTCAAACACAAACAAGTGTGGCTAGCTAGGATGGGCATTTTTGTTGGCATGGGGAAGTTGAGCCAATGGGCCCCTTTCCATGCAGGATGTCTCTATGTCTCTTAATGACATCCTTCTCACAGATGGGTGACCAGAACTGTGCGCAATACTCCAAGTATTTATTTACTTTTTACTTAGAGATACTACCCTTCAGGTCCTTTGAGCTGCATAATCCGGCAATCCCTGACAACCCCAACTTAACTCTAGACTAATCACGGAACAATTTAAAATGACCAATTAACCTACTACCTAGTATGCCTTTGGACTTTGAGAGGAAACCAGAGGAGCATTCCACAGGGAGGACGTATAGAGATTCCTTACAGAGAAAGCTGGGATTGAACTCCAAACTCCGATGTCCCAAGCTGTAATAGGACACATTACGCTACCATGGCAACCTACATGACATTAGTTATCGGAATACACTTCAATGTTCAATTCTGAGCTGGCTTCTGACCTATGATTGCACGTGCTGTCCGCACAACGTCAAATCTGATGCAAGAACGGAACCAACTCTTTATCAACCGAAAATGTATCACTGAATTTTTTTTTAATTTTGGGGCACCATGGCAACTGTAGTGGCAAAACCAATCCAAGATAGTTGCCGCTGCCTGCAACCCCACCGACTTGTTATACTTGCACGACGCGACTCCAGCTCCAATAATAATGTTCCAAAAGTTGAGGATATGTATTTGACCCTTTATTATCAACTAGCAAACATACAATCTTGAAGCGAAGAAATGTAAGTGTACCCGAGTTTAAGCTAAGCAGAATCGAGAGTTAGCAAAAGAAACAACGTCCATTAGTTCCAAGCTACAAACTACCATTAAATAAGCAAGAATATGTAACTTATTCCCTTCACCTTTACCACTCGTGTGACTAGTTTCCAAAATAAACATGTGATACAGAATACAATGCACAAAGAGAACAGATGCATGGCTCCTACAGTAGTGTTCGGGCCGTTCTGGAGTTTTGAGTTCAATTCTGGCACCATCCGCAAAGAGTACATTCGTTTTCCCCATGACCACATGAGTTTTATCCGGGTGTTCTGGTTTCCTCCCACAGTCAAAAGATGTATGGGTTACTAGGTTCAGTGGCCATTGTAAATTGTCCTGTGATTAGGATAGGATTAAATCAATGCAGCTTGTTGGGTCAGAACTGCCCGTTTCACACTGTATCCCTAAATAAATAAACTTCTCCATAATCAGCCCATGCCGAATTGCTCACCGTTGGGTGACAAAGGGTTAAAGGCAGAGGGAGGATTTTGGTCTAGTCTTTGTGCTCCAGGGACTGGAATTCTCTGGGGTGCATTGACAATTTAAACAACCACACTGTTTCTTCATCTGTTTGGTTTAAGTTAAATTTAAAAGTTGGTTGATTTTTTTTTTGAAAAAGGTATACAGAAAAACAGCGAGCAAAGCAATTCAAAGCTGCCAATATTCTCAGCAAAAAAAGAGAGTTTATTGACTCAAAGCTGAATGGTGTCTGCTTGGATGCTCAAATGTAGAGTGCACATTTCATTTTCAAGGGTGTGCCAATGCAACGTTCATTGCACCCTAAGCCCAGAGAATTATTAACTACTGAATGGACCTTACGCTTAAACAGACCTGTCCTTTGTGCATTGTAGTGTCAAAAATTGCAAGAAAAGCAGGAAAATTAATTTCCGATTAAATAGATCTTAATTATCTAAGAATGCTTAAAGAGCTGGCAATCTGGAACTGGGGCTAGTATTGGTTTATTATTGACAGTATTGATAGTATTGGTTTATTATTAAAATTCTTCTTGCACATTGTCCATACAGATTTACAGCATTACACGCTGCACTGAGATAGAGCAGGGGTTCCCGAACTGGGGACCACAGACACCTTGCTTAATGGTATTGGTCCATGCTGTAAAATAGGTTGGGAACCTTTGAGGTAGAACAAGGTAAATCAATAACAATGCGGAATAAAGCATTACAGTTACAGAGAAACTGCAGTGCCGGTAGACAATGAGGTACGAGATCATAACAAGGTACAGTCAAGAAGGAACTACAGTATTTAATATTCTTAAAACAGTGAGGGTAGAAGCTGACTTGAATCTCCTGGTACATACTTTCAGGCTTTTGTACCCTTCTGCTCAAAGGAAGAAGGGAGAAGAAAGAATGCCCAGAATGGGAGGGGTCGTTGATGGTGCTGACTGCTTTACTGACACAATAAGAAATATAGACCGAGTCCATACAGGGGAGGCTGGTTTCTGTGATATGCTGAGCTGTTTCCGCAGCTCTCTGCAGTTTTTTTGCAATTGGTTACCACACCGAGCAGATACTTTCCATCATGCATTGAGCAAAATTGATGAGAACTGATGGGGAAATTTCTTTAGCCGCCTGAGGAAGAAGAGGTTTTAGAGAACTTTCTCAGGCTATGATATCTACACAATTGGAACAGGACAGGATATCGGTTGTGCTCGTTCCTTGGAACTTGAAGCTGTCTACCCTCTCAATGGAAACACCATTGAGAGGCTCTAGATTCAAGATTCAAGGTTGTTTAATGTCATTTCCTGTCCACAAATGTAAGGGAAAACAAATTAATTGTTACTCAGGATCCGAAGCAGTACAAAAAAGAACACAATAATAATTTTAAAAAACACAATAAGTATAAATTCATAAGATAGCTTCTATACATAGATTGATCTTATGTCCATAAAGTGATGCGAGGTTGTACGTAAAGTGACTGACAGGAAATAATAAAGTAGTGGTGGAGTTAGTGGGTGGAGGGGTTGATCAGCCTCACTGTTTGGGGAAAGTAATTGTTTTTTTGAGTCTCGTGGTCCTGGTGTGGATGCTAGGTAGCCTCCTCCCTGATGGGAGTGGGACAAACAGTGGGGGGCAGGGCTGGGGGTAAAGATCCTTCATGATGTTACTGGCACTTTTCTGTATGGGATCAGATGATGTATTGGCGAGTCAAAGGTAGTGGTCAGTACGTGACAATTATCCAAAGATGGACAAGCAAAGACGGGGGAGGGGAGGGGGGTGTTGTTGGTGCAGGATGGGTGTTGGTGAAAGAGTGGACAGCGATTGTGTGAATGTAGACTGGGAGTCAAAGGGAGGACTGGAAACATGTGTGGTTATTTTGGGAATGGGAATTTGTGTGTGTCCCTGAGAACAACCAATAAATCAAAGATCTGTATGAACAGTACACAAAGGCATGTAAAAGATGGTGTGCATATTACATGGCCCATGGGTTGGCATGGACAAGAAGACCTGTTTCCGGGCACTATATCTCTATTTCTCTAATACAACACCTTCACTCCCAATTACAATACAGTGGATTCCAGTTAACTGGGGCACATCAGGAAAAGTATATTTTGACCTAATTAACCAAAGTTTTGTGGAAATAGGTAAAAAGGTATAAAAAAGACAAACTACCATTTAACTGAGTAAAACAATTATGGATTTAAATGAAATACCTAACAAATTAAAACCTACTAATACTACTACAATACTATAAAACTGTATGTTAGTTCCTAATTGTTATCAATGAAGGAATTAATCCAGCATACAGTGGTGCGTTCTTTTGCTAGACTGTAGATGAATAAGATCATTGCAGACACCCTGTGCAGATAATAGACTGCCTTCATCTCAATTTCAATGACTGCATCCTCCAAATCTTCATTTTCATTCCAACATTCAAGATGATTCTGAATACCTTCAAATTCTTCATAGTTCCTAAATTGTTAAAGTAGTGAAGTAGTTTTATTTTCACTCCCAGCCATTTCTGGCATTTCCAATCCTGAAAGCTTGAAACCACAGTGAGCAAAACGGTTTTGAATTGTCTTGCTGTTTATTACTCACCAACTATCAGTGACAAAAGTCTCTGCTTTTTGAACAGAAGCACGTGCAACTGATGCTATTTTAAAACTATTCACTGTAAGCATGGTGCAGTGTCTAATGGCCACACAGTGCACAAATCTGACATTACTTAAAAACTGTTAAACAACTGTCTCCTGTCCCAATTAAGCAGCAGAGTGCCCCAAATAAACAAAGGGAATCCTAGCTATTTTCTCGATTAGTATTTATTCTTTAAGAATTGTCCCAAATAAGCAGCAGCGCAATTAACCAGAATCTATGGCTTGTATTTTGAACCTAACTAGCCATTTCTAGTTACAAAATTAGTCTATTTCTAAACATTAATTTTAAGCATTCATGAAAAAAATAATCTATTCTTTAACAGTGCAATTTGTTTACATTCTGACACAAAAATGAAAGAAAAGGTAATTTAAATCAAAATTTAATATTTAATTTAAATGGAACAATGATTTCAAAGCAAAGAGGGAGACTACGAGCTACTTGTAACAAAATCATGTTTTATCACTGCATAGATTGGCTCAGAGAATTCTCTCCCTGTGGAAGAGATGGAAATTCCAATGCATGCAATCTTTCTATGTGTTTTCTGTGTAATATCAAATTGATAAAAATTGCAGAAGTCCTTTGTTGTCGTCAATATTTCTGCATCACAAAGAATCCTAACCCTTCAGATGTTGGCCAGACATGTTGCTGGGGCTTGAGGACCTGAAAATCCAAAATCTTTCTTAAAAAAACTAACCAAACTGAACAGAATTTATGAATATCTATTTATTATTATTTATTTTCTTACACTAACCAAACACTTTCTACAGCAAATGACAAATAAATCTCTGCAAGCAAGATATCAACAAGATTGAAAGAGTGCAGAGAAGATTTACAAGGATGTGGGTGAGATTTGAGGACTTGAGTTATAGCGAAAGTTTCAATAGGTCAGGAAATTTATTCCCAGGTGTGTAGGGGAATGAGGGGAAATTTGAGAGTGTTATACAAAATTACAAGGGTTATAGATAGAGTAAATGAAGGCAGGTTTTTTCCACTGAGGTTGGGTGAGACCAGAACTGCAGGTCATAGGTTAAGGGTGAAGGATGAAATGTTTAAAGGGAACTTCTTCACTCAGAGGGTGGTGAAAGTGTGGAATGAGCTGACAGTGGAAGTGGTGGAGGCCATTTCAATCTCAACATCACAGAGAGGCTTGCATAGGTACGTGGATGGGAGGGGTATGAATGTCTGTGGTCTGGTTGCCAATTGATGGGACTAGGCAGGACAACAGTTTGGCATGAACCATGAGGGCCAAAGGGCCTCTTTTTATGCTCTAGGTCTCTATGATTCCATGGAATGTAAAAAACCTGAGATTGGACGAGAAAATTGGGATTTAAAAATCACACTTAGAATACCTGAAAGTGTTTTAAAAATGCAATACAGGTTTAAGTATAAAAAATCCTGAATGATTACATAATACTGAGTGACTCCTCTGTGATGCTTTAATAGCTTTCACATGTCAATAATCAGTGCATTCAGATGTAACAATATTAACATCCTCAAGACCTCTGAAATACTAAAGATCAGCATGTAATCACAAACATTTTTGCATCATTCAAAAAGCTGATGAGCAATAAAGATATAGCCAGGATACATTAATAAAAGCAGCAATTCAGTTGAGAAGATCAAAACTGATTATATCATAAACCAGATTTGTAAATGTCAGAAGAGATAAGAAATTGAATTTCTGTCATTCACTTAACTAGCAAGCATTTTGTTTAATCCAACGTTGTCAATGACAAAATGCACCTTTCTTAAACTTCCTTCCTCCTATCCAGAAGACATTTTCAATCGGACAGCTCTATATAACTGTGGAATTTTTCAATCCCAAATTGGTTGGGAATTGCTACCAGCAGGGAGGAGATAGAAGAGACTGAAAACACTCAAAGATTCGGGAACGGCTTCTTCCCCTCCGCCATCAGATTTTTGAAAGTTCAAAGTAAATTTTATTATCAAAGTACACATCTGTCATTGTATACAACCCTAAGATTCATGTTCCTGCGGGAATACTCAGCAAATCTATAGAACAGACTCTATAAAAGGATCAATGACAAATCAAACCGAGTGCAAAAAAAAACAAACTGTGCAAATGGAAGTATAAATAAATGGCAATAAATAATAAGAACGTGAGATAACGAGATAAAGAGTCCGTGAAGTAAGATAATTGGTTGTGGGAACTTCTCAATGGAGTATAGTTAGCCCTTTTGGTTCAAGAGCCTGATAGTTGCAGGGTAATAACTCTTCGTGAACTTGGTGGTATGAATCCTGACTCTCTTGTACCTGGTGCTGTGAGTCCCTCAACCATCAGGCTCTTGAACAAAAGGGAAACAGCAGACTCAACGAGCTGAATTTCCTAATTCAGCTCCTATGTCATATGGTCTTATGGTCTCACAGAGAATGGTTCTTGATTAGTAAATGTGTTAAAGGTTATAGGGATAAGGCAGGAGAATGGGGTTGAAAAGGAAAATAAATCAGCCATGATAGAACAGTGGACCAGACTCGATGGTCTGAAGGTCCTACTTCTGCTCCTATGTCTTATGCTTCTTATGGTCTGCAAAACCTTTAGTGCTTGCATTTGTTCCTGTCTATGTTTAACAAAATATAGACTGTGGGAGGAAACTGGAGCCTCCGGAAAAAACCTACACAGTCATGGGGAGAACGTATGGGGAGTTTGTATGTTCTCCCTGTTAATGCATGGGTTTCCTCTGGGTGCTCAGGTTTCCTCCCCAAGTCCAAAGACCTACTGTTTGTTTGGTCATTGTAAATTTTCTCGTGATTTAGCTCAGATTAAATCGGGGTTGTGTTGGGCAGGTGGCTCAAAGAGTCAGAAGGGCCTATTCCGCTTTGTATAATAAACAAGCAAACAAACAAACTCCCGTAACCATGCTGATTGATCTAGTCAGGAGTACACAACTTTTTTTATGCCACGGACTAATATCATTAGGCTAGGGGTCCGTGGAGCCCAGGTTGGGAACCCCTGAAACGCACCTCGATGAAAACCATGCATCAGAACGCTTTCCAGTAATCTGCCCAGCACCACTTTCAGCCGGACAGACTTGAAAGTACTCAGACATTCTCATCTTCCTGTGTCATATTTTGTTTATCTTCAGCCTTCTAAGTATCATACTTAAAGCTTGCATAATAGACAGACATGGACTGGTCTCCCTCATATTCACTGTGCTGCTGTCTTTTACTTCTAAATTCCTGAATTGTTCCCAAAACTTAATTAACTTAATGAAGCTGTTTCTAGTTCCATGTGTACTGACTCTTTTATCCTAAGCAGGCAGTCAGCACTATGAAGGCTTTTCCATGCCAGCATTAACATAAGATTCGGGGGTGGAATAGAAACAGGTAATGGAAAAATTCTGCATCATTGTGTGATGGGAGGAGAAAACAATGTTCCCACAAGAAGCATGAAGCACTGTGCAAATTACGCTGCAGTTGAAGGATATAAATGAGCGTTTGGTATCAATTCTGTTTTTCAAAGAAAATGCTAGCAATTTGCATTTAGGTCACAAACAGTGACATTTTTGGAAGTATTCTGGTCTGCAAAAAACTCCCACACCTTCTGAAATATGATGTGGGAACAAATTTCAAGTCTTCACTATTTTCAGTAGTGACCTGGCCTTTTGTTAAAATAAGCAAATCAAAGAATTATGAGATACAAGTCAGGATTAAGTACTGAAAGAGGGGTGCCTGCGATGCCTAAAGCCAACCATTAAGCTTGAAATGTGTGTCAGAAACTGCCACAGTGACACTGGCTGAGAAAATACAAAACTGTAGTGAAATTTTGCAGTAGCAATTCTTTTCTTAAGTTGTTCCCCATGTTCTTCACCGTTATTTGCTTCAAGATATTCCTTTAAAAAACTTCCAATTAATCTTAAGTTCTCTAACTTCCAGTAATTTCTCCCTCTTCCCTCCTTCTCCCTCTTTCCATTCCACATTCTGGTTCCTCTCTCAACCCTTCTCTTCCCCTCACCCTTCCCTCTCTTCCATGGTCCACTCTCCTCTCCTTTCAAATTCCTTCCTCTTCATCTCTTTACCTTTACCACTTATCACTTCCCAGCTTCTAACTTCATACCCCTCTTCTCCCTCACCTGGTTTCACCTATCATCTCATAGTCATAGTCATACTTTATTGATCCCGGGGGAAATTGGTTTTCGTTACAGTTGCACCATAAATAATAAATAGTAATAGAACCATAAATAGTTAAATAGTAATATGTAAATTATGCCAAAATTATGAAATAAGTCCAGGACCAGCCTATCAGCTCAGGGTGTCTGATCCTCCAAGGGAGGAGTTGTAAAGTTTGATGGCTACAGGCAGGAATGACTTCCTATGACGCTTTGTGCTGCATCTCGGTGAAATGAGTCTCTGGCTGAATGTATTCCTGTGCCCAACCAGTACATTATGTAGTGGATGGGAGACATTGACCAAGATGGCATGCAACTTAGACAGCATCCTCTTTTCAGACACCACCATCAGAGAGTCCAGTTCTATCCCCACAACATCACTGGCCTTACGAATGAGTTTGTTGATTCTGTTGGTGTCTGCTGCCCCAGCACACAACAGCAAACATGATAGCACTGGCCACCACAGACTCATAGAACATCCTCAGCATCTTCCGGCAGATGTTAAAGGACCTCAGTCTCCTCAGAAAATAGAGACGGCTCTGACCCTTCTTGTAGACAGCCTCAGTGTTCTTTGACCAGTCCAGTTTATTGTTAATTCGTATCCCCAGGTATTTGTAATCCTCCACCATGTCCACATTAACCCCCTGAATGGAAACAGGGGTCATCGGTACCTGAGCTGTCCTCAGGTCTACCACCAGCTCCTTAGTCTGCCAGCTTGTCCTCCTTCCCCCTGCTCCCACCTTCTTATTCTGGCTTCTGCCCCTTTCCTTTCAAGTCCTGATAAAGGGTTAACTTCATCAAAACATCAACTGTTTATTTCTCTCCATAAATGCTGCCTGACCTGCTGAGTACCCACAACATTTCTTATGCATTGCTCTGGATTTGCCGCATCTGTAGAATATTGTCTGTTTCCAACTTATTTGCTTGCTTTAGCAGTTTTTCCTTGGCATGCCTGAGAAACATCTTCCATTGGAGACAAAAGAGATTCAAGATTGCTTAATGTTATTTCTTGTACATAAGTGTAAAGAAGAACAATAAAATTGGGACTCCAGATTCGATTCAGCACAAAAAACAAAATACAAAACATATAGATTAAGGCATCCGTTAGCCTTGCGAGCCCATGGATCTGCGCCTGGAAATTCTTCACTCTCCAGGGCGCAGGACTGGGCAAGGTTGTATGGAAGACCAGCAGTTGCCCACGCTGCAAGTCTCCTCTCTCCACGCCACCTATGTTGTCCAAGGGAAGGGCATTAGGACCCATACAGCTTGGCACCAGTGTCGTCGCAGAGCAATGTGTGATTAAGTGCCTTGCTCAAGGACACAATACGTTGCCTCGGCTGGGGCTCGAACTCACGACCTTCAGGTCGCTAGTCCAATGCCTTAACCACTTGGCCATGTGCCCAATAAAACATATAGAACAACAATAATAAATACATCATAGCTTATATACATAGATTAATTTTTTTTATGGAGATACAGTGTGGAATAGGCTGTTCCAGCCCTTTGAGCTGCGCCACCCAGCAACTCTGATTTAACCTTTGACCCGTGATTAGACTATTTACAAAGACTAACTAGCCTCCGTGGGAAGAAACCGGAGCACCCAGAGAAAATCCATATGATCATAGGGAGAACGGACTACACACCTTCTTTTAAAGGAATCTACCCTTGTAATAATGATCAGTGAGGCACAGAGTAACCTTTATTGTCTGAACTAAAAAGCACATGGGTTCACAAACTAATTACTTGTGTGCACACTCACTAGAATCCCTGACCCTCCATGAAGAGAAAAGTTATTACCCGGAAAAGGAGTTTACACTGGCCAGGCCTTCCTCATACTCCCGATCTGCCCATGTCCCTGTGGTCCACCTCATCCACGATGGTTGGTCTCTGGTTGCTGGAGAATTATCATTGTTATGTATTTGGAGCTCCTCACTTTTATAGTGTTCCTCATCGGTTCAACTGATGGATCTCCATCCTATTGGCTCAAGGTCATCTGACCTGCCTGGGTCACCTTCTTACTGGTTCTAGTCCAGGGCTACAACCAATGTTGTTTCATGGTTCTTCCTCCCATCCCCAACCTTGTGCATTTGTGTCTTTCAACTCTTACTGGTCCAAACTAGCAAACTAGGCAACCCGTGTACTGAGTCTAACCAGATAACACATCGCTTGTTTGATAGGTCTGGAGGTCTGGCACATTACATAATAAATAGCTGCTCATCTGAGAATGGTCTCAGGATTAGCAGGTCATTACCTGAAGCTCAACCTGTCCACAGTCAATTGGCCTGATTACATTATCCCAGAAACAGTTCTGAGTCTACAAAATGAGGGGAAATAAAGACAATTGATTTGTCTGCTTCTCCTGTCCTTGATTCATCAAATCCACTAATTGTAGACTGTAGTTGTGGCCAACAGTACAAACTCCTTACAGACAGTGGTGGAAATTGAACCTGGGTTGCTGGTCCTTCATGGTGTTACCGGCCCCTTATCTCTTGATGGGGGGGTAGGCTGGTGTCAGTAATGCGTTAAGCATTTTGACTATCCACTGTAGAGGTTTCCTGTCCACTGCAGTGTAGTGACACAGATGCCAGAATCTGGAGAGAAAGGGCAAGCTGCTGGAGGGACTTAGTGCATCGAGTGTCATTTAGAGGAGATTGGAGATGTGAGTGGCATCGTCGATGTACTCAGTTGATACTCTGCATCAGAACTTGTTATGTCAGACCACACTTGAAGTGTTGTGATCAGTTTGGGGGCCCCGAATCTAAGAAGGGATATGCTCACATTAGAGAGGGTCCAGAGCAGGTTTATGAGAGTGACCCCAGGAGTGAAAAGGTTAATGTATCTTTGATGTCTCTGGGCCTGTACTCACTGGATTTTCGAAGAATGAGAGGAGAATCTCATTGAAACCTATCAAATGTTGAAGGGCCTAGAGAGAGTGGATGTGGAGAGGACATTTCCTATTGAGGGAGAGCCTAAGACCAGAGGACACAGCCTCAGAATACAAGGACATCCCTTTAGAAAAGAGACGTGGAGGAAGTTATTTAGCCAGAGGTTGGTGAATCTATACAATTCGTTGCTATGACAGCTGTGGAGAAGTCACTGGGTATATTTAAAGTGGAGGTTTATGGATTCTTGATTAGTCAGGGTGTCAAAAGCAGAACGGGGTTGAGAGGGAAAATAAATAAATTAGCCATGATCAAATGGAGGAACAAATTTAATCAACCTAATTCTGCTCCCGTGTCTTTCAGTCTTTATGTTATTATGGATGAGAGGGCTGAGGGAAGAGAGCCAATAAATATCAGGTGGGTAAGGGGTGAGACAGGGTCCAGTAAGTAATAGGTGGGCTGAGGAGGGGCAAGAAAAGACTGGCAGAAGGTGAAGTGTGGGGAAGGTGTGGGATGGCGGAGTTGGATTTGGGAAGTAGAGACAGGTCGGGATTAGTGGAAACATCCAAAGGGAGAATAAAAGAGTTGAAGGCAAGGGTGAGTAGAGACAGAGGTGGGGAGGGGGTCGGGGTTGGGGGGGAGGGGTGGGGAAGGGGAGTGGGTGAGGCAGAGGTAGATGGGGAGAGGGATAGGGGAGGGATGTGGCAGAGGTGGGAGGGGAAGGGGAAGGGGAGGGCTGAGATGAGAGGAGAAGGGTAGTGGGTGAGGAAGAGGTGGGAGGAGGAGGGAAGGGGTGGAGTAGTAATAGGGATGAGTGCCAGAATCTGTTAAGGAAGGTAATGCAGTGAATTCCAGTTAATTGGGACAGATCAGGACAAGTACATTTTGGCCTAATTAAGTGGCTGCCCCAATTAACCAAAGTTTCATGGAAATAGTTAAAAAGGTAAAAAGAAAATCAAACTAATGTTGAACTGAGTAATAAATCATGTACTTCAATGAAATGCAGAACAAATTAGAACACTATCAATAGCACTATAAAACAATACAAATCCCTCGTAACTTTTATTAGAAGAATTCATCCTCTGAATAAAATCAGCACAGATACCTAGTGCAGATAATGGATTGCCCTCATACAATGAAATTGACGATTGCATCCTCCAAATCTTCATGTAACATTCAAGATGATTGTCAATACCTTCAAATTCCTTGCAGTCCTAACTTGTTGAGGCAGTGAAATCCTTTCATTTTCACTACCAACCATTTCTGGCATCTTTCAGCCTGAGTGCTTGAAACCGCAGCGAGCAATACAGTTCTGAATTGTCTTACTGCTTATTTCTCGCCAACCATCAGTGATAAAAATCACTGTTTTGTGAACACAAATACATGCACCTGATGCTGCTTAAAAACAGTTTGCTGTAAGCACGGTGCCGTGTCTAATGGCCACAAAAGTGCACATGATGACTGACGCTATCTTAGAGACTTTCAAATCTAAACGCAGTAGTTATTTCAACACACTATGTGAATAGGAATTTGGCAAGCTTTGTTGGGCCGAATGGCCTGTTCTTATCAAAAACCTTCCAATGTTCTAATGTACATTAAGGGAGAGATGAAGTGCAGGTGGAAGAAGATGGGGTGTAGTTGTTGACCAGTATTATTATTAGGCTATTACTTATTAGGCAACTCACTACACATATCTTAATTAATCGAAGCTGGCATTTATTTTCTCTGCACAAACATAAATGTAACTATGTTGACCCCACAGCCAACAACTTAGAACATGAATTTTACTGTTCCCTCTGTACCAACACTCACTTAGACCACTTCTCCAAAAGGGAAGATCTCCCATTGGCAAGAGAATGTCTTTTTCACTCAGCCCCAGGCATAGAGATGCGTTTTTGTGAGTTAGTCTCTGGAGTTCTCACCACTTTACATTTGAAGCTCTTAATTCTTTTAATCTTTCCTCATCAGTTCAAATATTGTATTTCAGTCTTGTTGGCTTGAAGTCATCTGAGTGAGCTGTGTCAGATTTACACTGAATGCAACCACGGGCTACATAACTTTGTGCCTTAGATGATTTCTTTGTTCTGTTTAACTTTGGTCCAGGGCAGTCAAACCAGGTTACTCAGACACTGGGCCAAGATGATGAGATTGCTTCTGCAAAATTGCCATTGTACACAATAAAAAGGCTTATTTGAGAATGATTTCAAGTTTAGCTGATCAATTGCAAATGCCCTTGTGTCTACATTCAATTGCCCTTAAGTTATCCCAGATATAAGTTATATCAAACAGTTCACAAAATAGAGGTTACAGAGCAGCTTCACAAAATAGCAGCCTCAGTGGGCACAGGAGTGGGAGAAAGTCAAAAATGGTGGTTGGAATCAAGAGTGGGGGTTGGTGGGTCAGATGGGGCTATAAGCAAAGGGACAAAATTGGGAGGACCTAAAGCGGATCAGTGGGGGGGGGAGGGGGAGGGAGGGAGGGACAGAGAGAGAGAGAGAGAGAGAGAGAGAGGAGAGAGAGAGACAGAAAGAGAGGAAAGAGACAGAGAGAGAGAGAGAAGAACACAAGACATGGGATGACAGAAATTAGTAAATTCAGTATTGGTACCATTGGGCTTGAAGTGGGGTGTGTTCCTTCAGTTCAGATTGGGCTCACTTGGATGCAGAGAAAGCTGAGAACAGATAAGTCAGCGTGGAAGTAGGAAGAGCGGTTGACAAAGCATGCGAAAAGAAACTCAGGATTGTGTTAAAATTGGGAGATACTATCATTCAGAAGTCAAGAATGAGGCAAAAGTCTTGTAATTATATGTTTTATTAAATGTTTATAACAAATAAATAGCAGTAAATCACAGCGAGCTAATAAGTACCCTAACAATGTACCTGCCTCGTGGTCCCTACATTGAAAACTATGTTTCAATTCAGAAAATTTTTTGATCTTAACCAATTTGGGCTAGCGATTCCTATTTTAGGTAACATATCTTTTCCTCCCTCTTTTACGGATCGTGCTTTTCAAATTTGGAAGACTAAGGGTATTTCACGGTTTTTGGATTTATTTTTAGATGGTTCCCTTATGTCTTTTGAACAATTATATAACAAATATAATTTATCAAGAACACATTTTTTTAGATATCTACAAGTTAGAAATTTCCTAAGTACTATACTTTCTTCCTTTCCAATGCTTCCTCCTACATACATTTTAGATACTATAATTAACCTTAATCCATGTTAGAAAAGTGCATCGGCTATGATTTATAATATTATTAGGAAACTTAGGAAACTTCCATTTGATAAGATTAGAGTAGATTGGGAACAGGAATTGGGTTCTATCATTTCCATGGATGACTGGGGGCAGATTTTACAATTAGTCAATACTTCCTCTATCTGTGCTAAACATTCCCTAATTCAATTTAAAGTTGTTCATAGAGCACATATGTCCAAAGATAAATTAGCTTGCTTTTATTCTCATATTAATCCTTTTTGTGATAGATGTCCGGGGCAGATAGCCTCTTTAACTCATATGTTTTGGTCTTGCCCTACTTTGGAAACTTTTTGGAGAGACATTTTTAATATTATCTCCAAGGTATTGAATATAGATATCTCTCCTCACCCTATTACTGCTATCTTTGGACTACCTAAAATTTCCAGTAATCTTTCTCCTTCAACCCATAGAATGATTGCATTTCTTACTTTAATGGCAAAAAGATGTATTTTACAACATTGGAAAGAGCTTAATGCTCCAACCACCTTTTTTTTTGGTTTTCTCAGACAATATTATGCTTGAATTTGGAGAAAATTAGAAGTAATCTTTATGATTCCTCACTTAAATTTGAACAGACCTGGAGATCTTTTATTCAATATTTTCATTTAATGTAATTTTTTTTTCTTCTCTTTTTTGCTCCATATTTATATACCCTTCTTGTTTTTTTTGCTGTTTTTAATGGAGGTCAGGTTTGAGGACGTGATTTTAAGTTCTTTAACTCTACTTGGTTTCAAGTTAGCCCATTGCTTTGCTTTGCTTTTAGTTAGTTGCACGGTGGGTTTTTTGGGGTTTTTTTTTTCCTTTTCTCTATTGATATATATATATAAAAATTAGTATACTAATATGTTACCTTAGTATGTTATGTTTAAATTACATTGTTTGTATCACTTTTTTTTCTGTATTAATATCTCCTGTAATTTTATTATATTCTAACAGTGTATTAGTGCCTATATGGCTTACCTTTTTGTATACTTATTCAATAAAAAGATTTAAAAAGAAAGGAAAGAAAGAAAGAAAACTACGGGAATATTCTCTGATAGGAGCAGTTGCTTTTGATTGATGCTGCCATGACACAGGCTCACTGACAAGATAGCTATAGAATCTACTATACCTCAAAATACTGAAAATCCACTGAACATTTATAGCCAAACAGGTGATTTTGCAAGCATAAAGAATGTTCAACTACAAGAAAACTAACTATCTATTTATCTAAACACAAGATAATCTGCAGATGCTGGAAATCCAAAGCAACACACACAAACGCTGGAGGAACTCAGCAGGTCAGGCAGCATCTATGGAAATGAATAAGCAGGCAACGTTTCAGGCTGAGACCCTTCATCAGGATTGAAGGCCTAAAGCATCAATTGTCTAGTCATGTCCATAGGTGCCGCCTGACCTTCTATTTATCTACCTGTCAGAATGTCTATCAATCTATCTGCCTGTCTATTTATCTATCTATCTATGCATGCATCTATCTATTTATCTGTCTATCTATCTGTCTGTATCTGTCAATCTGTTTGTCTATCTATTTATCTATTTGTCTATCTATATATCTATCTGTCTGTCCATCTATCTATATATCTACCTATATTTATTTGCCTTTTAATTTATTAATTTGTTTGCCTGTTTGTTAATTCATTCACACGTTTATTTACTTACCAATACTGCATGTAAAAGTACCTATCAGACAGCAATGGAATTAAACATGAATTGTTGCAGCTACTAACCGCCATGACAAGACGTCACCTCAAATTTTAGATCTATTACGTTTTGTAAGTTAAACTGGATAAATTCATCTGTTATTTCAATTCAAAGCTTACCTTACAATGCACAAACTAAAAGTATTTCACTCGAAATACTGCAATGACTTTTTTGGAGAAGTTATACAGTTTGCAAGACTACCATTGGATCTGTGTGCTTTGGAATGAAGGGGGCATAATTATTGTCAAAAATGGTTTGTCTTTGTCATTGGATATCAAGATCCTACACATTCCAGTAGAAACTCTGTTTCCGTGAGATGTGTTGAATAATATTTTACTAAGAAAAGTGCTGCTCAATCCTACCTGACTCAGTGAGGACTGGATTCCAGTTGGCTCACCCATGAAAGAACACATTGTGGAGTCATCAGCAGTTTAATTTGGCTCATGGCTGAACTTAACAGTGTGGGAGAAAGAGTACTGGGCTAAAATCTGGGGCTAGAAAATTTTATTTTAAAAAGTTCAAAATTTAATGCCCTGAGACGGAGGAGCAGACTTCGGTCACTTGCTTCCTTGTGTCTGTGCAAAATAAATCAAAGTATTGGATACAAGAGTTGGGATGTTATATAAGGGGCCTAATTTGGAACATTGTGTGCAGTTCTGCTCATCTACCTACAAGAAAGTTTTCGATAAAATTGAAAGGGTGAAGAGAAAATTTACAAAGATGTTGCAGGGACTTGAGGAACTGAGTTGTAAGGAAAGGTTGAATAGGTTAGGATGTAATTCCCTGGAGTATAGGAGAATGAGGGAAGATTTAATAGAGGTACACAGAATTATGAGGGGTATAGATAGGGATTTGGGTGGTGGGGTGGAGATACATCTCTACCAATGGAGGTGTAAGGCACTTCTTCCCATCGCTGGCTTGCAGGTAACCCTTGGGCAAGGTGTAGCATCTGCTTAGTCCCTGCGCACCCCCCCACCCCCAGCTCCCAGTCAGGGTCACATGAAGCCATGGGAGCAGGTCGTATGAACAGCTGGTGCATATCACAAGTCCTGGTTATGTGTCCACTGTTGCCAGACAGACAATCTCTGAAGAATATTGATAATGGCTGGGGATACCTGTCTTGTAATGACACTGTCCAGAAGAAGGCAATGGCAAACCACTTCTATAGAAAAATTTGCCAAGAACAATCATAGTCATGATATCATGATCGACCACTTCATAGAACACAGCACATAACGAACGAACGAATGAAAGCTAAGGTAAATGCAAGCTGGCTCTTTTCACTAAGGTTGGGTGAGACTACAACTAGAGGTCATTGGGTTAAGAGTGAAAGTTGAAATGTTTAAGGGGGAACTTTTTCAGTCAGAGGGTGGTGAGAGTGTGAAGTGAGCTGCCAGCGGAAGTGGTGGATGTGTGTTCAATTTCACAGTATAAGAGACGTTTGGACAAATACATGTTTGGGAGGGGTATGGAGCCCTACGATCCAGGTGCAGGTCGAAGGGACTAGGAAAAATAATAATTTGGCACAGATTAAAAGGGTCAAAGGTTCTTTTTCTGTGTTGTAGTGCTCTATGGCTCTATGGTTCAGATAGATTTAAAATTTGATAAAGATCCGATACAAGCAGTTTAGGTTTTTAAGTTAGTTAGAAACATTTGTCAGCTTCCTTTTTATGAATGAGGCGGGTCATTCTTCAACAGAAATCCTCTTGTAAACTGTTACTGATGTGGGAAATTCCCATTTTTGGGAATATTTGCTGGTGGTACCTCTGAGAATGCCTCAGTGCCCCATGTCAGACTAAAAACAACTTGCCAAGTCAAAGAAAAGCTGAAGGTCTGTGAGAATTTATTTAAAAATAAACACTAGACAAATCCAGTCCCGCTCCCTTGAGAAAGTTAGACTGTAATCGCCTGGAACAGCAGGGACAATTGCTTCAGAAAGAGCGGACCCAATGCCAATTTTCTGGCCAAGTGCAAGGAAGTAATGTGAACAGAGATACAACTTCAAGGGACAGCCCCTAACCATCTGATATAATCTCAGAGGATCCTTTATTAGGTACAGGAGTTGAATCTGTTGTGATCTTCCGCGCTGTGACTCATCCACTTCAAGGTTTGATGTGTTCTGTATTCAGAGATGCTCTTCTGTACTCCGTTGTTGTAACATGTGGTTATTTGAGTTATGGTCACCTTCCTGTCCGCTAGCATCAGTGTGGCCACTCTTCTCTGAACTCTGTCGTTACCAAGCTATGCCCACAGAGCTGCCACTCACTGGATAGATTGAATGTGCGTGAAAATTCCAGGAGACCAGTAGTTTCTGAAACCAACCGGTCTGGCACCAACTATTCTTCCACAGTCAAAGTCAATGGCCAATGAATGTATGTGTACATATTGAAACCCAACACAACCTTTATTTATGACAGACCTGCAGAGCAATTATTATAATATTTCAAAATTGTTTCACTGAGGATTGCTTTACTGTTTTCCTTTATGAGACAACCTTACCTCATGCAGTTAGGTGTGTTGCGTATTCAGAGATGCTGTCCTGCATAACATGTAGTTATTTGAGTTATTGTCGCCTTCCTGTCAACCTGAGCCAGTCTGACCTTTTCCCTCTGACCTCTCTCATTAACAAAGCATTTTCACCCACAGAACTGCCAATCAGTGGATGATTTTTGTTTTTCAAACCCATCTCTGTAAACTCTGAGACTGGTATGCATGAAAATCCCAGTAGATACTCAAACCACCCCATCTGGCACCAGCAATCATTCCATGGTCAAAGTTACTTAGACCACATTGTTTCCCCGTTCTGGTGTTTGGTCTGAACAACATCTGAGCCTTTTATCAGGAGTAAGTTTTTTACACAGAGAGTGGTGAGTGTGTGGAATGGGCTGCCGGTGATGATGGTGGAGGCAGATACGATAGGGTCTTTTAAGAGACTCCTGGCTAGGTACATGGAGCTTAGAGAAATAGAGGGCTATGGGTAACCCTAGGTAATTTCTAAAGTAAGGACATGTTCGGCACAGCATTGTGGGCCGAAGGGCATATATAGTGCTGTAGATTTCTATGTTTCTATGTTTTGAACATGTCTGCAGCTTTTAGGCGCTGAGTTATTTCCAAATGATTGGCTAATTAGGTCTTTGCATTAATGAGCAGGTGTACAAGTGTACCTAATAAAGTGACCACTGAGTATATTTTATATTTTTTTGTTAATTCAACACAATGTGCCTTCGTAATTGTTCTTCTCACAAGCTCCCAGATCCAAAATTAAACAGGAAAGCAGTGATCTAAGTTATTCTGAAGAGTATCGTTTGAAATTAGAAAAACAACTGATGAAGGTGATGGAAAAACTGGCTAATGAGCTCCATTGCAATGTACTCTATCCTCAGGTTCTTCCCATTCCCTGGCAATTCCACACAATGCAGTTGTGTAGCGGTTAGCGTGTCGCTTTACAGTGGCAGCCGTAAGATCAAGGTTCCATTCAGGCTGCAGCCTCTAAGGCAGGGGTTCCCAAACTGGGGTCCATGGACCCCTTGGTTAGTGTTAGGGATCCATGACATAAAAAAGGTTGGGAACCCATGCTCTAAAGAGTTTGTACGTTCTCCCCGTGACTATGTGGATTCCAAAGACGGACTGGGTTGGGGTTAGTAGTTCGTGGGCATGCTGTGAAGCTGCCAGAAGAGCGGAAACACTTGTGAGCTGCTCAACACAATCCTCACGCACTCAATTTGAGTGGCACCATAGCAGCATAGTGGTTATCATGTCACCATTACAGCCTAGGATGTTGGAGATCAGAGTTCAATTCCAAAGATATCCGTAAGAAGATTGCACATCCTTCCCGTGAGCACGTAGGCTTCTTCTGGGTGTCCTGGTGTCCTCCCATAGTCCAAAGAAATACCCGTTAGTGGGTTCACTCACAACACGCTGGAGGAACTCAGCAGGTCATGCAGCATCTATGGAAACAATGGGTCGACGTTTCAGGCCGGAACCCTTCATCAGGACTGTAGAGGGAAGGGGCAGAGGCCCTATAAAGAAGGTGGGGGGAGGGTGGGAAGGAGAAGGCTGGTAGGTTCCAGGTGAAAAACCAGAAAGGGGAAAGATAAAGGGGTGGGGGAGGGGAAGCAGGGAGGGGATAGGCAGGAAAGGTGAAGAAGGAATAGGGGAAAACACAACGGGTAGTAGAAGGAGGCGGAACCATGAGGGAGGTGATAGGCAGCTGTGGGAGGGGGTAGAGTGACATAGGGATAGAGGAAGGGAGGGGGAGGGAATTACCGGAAGTTGGAGAATTCTATGTTCATACCAAGGGGCTGGAGAATACCTAGACGGTATATGAGGTGTTGCTCCTCCAACCTGAGTTTAGCCTCATCATGGCAGTAGAGGAGGCCATGTATGGACATATCTGAATGGGAATGGGAAGCAGAGTTGAAGTGGGTGGCTACCGGGAGATCCTGTCTGTTGTGGCTGACGGAGCAGAGGTGCTCAACGAAGCAGTCCCCCAATCTGCGTCGGGTTTCACTGATGTAGAGGAGGCCACACCAGGAGCATCGATGCAATAGGTGACCCCAACAGACTCACAGGTGAAGTGTTGCCTCACCTGGAAGGACTGTTTGGGGCCCTGAATGGTGGCAAGAGAGGAGGTGTAGGGAGAGGTGTAGCACTTATGCTTACAGGGATAAGTGCTGGATAGGAGATCCGTGGGGAGGGACATGTGGACCAGGGAGTCACGGAGAGACCGATCCCTGCGGAAAGCAGGGATCCCTGTCAGTAGGTTAATTGGTGAATTGGTCATTGTAAATTCTACTGTGATCAGGCTAGGGTTAAACAGCTGGGTTGCCGGGAGATACAGCCCATTGGGCCAGAAGGGGCTGTTCTGTGCTGTATCTCTAAATAACAAAAATAAATTAATAACTTGGGAACTATCAAACATTGAAAGGCCTCGATAGAGTGGACATGGAGAGGATGTTTGCTGTAGTGAGGGATTCTAGGACCAAAGATTCAAAGTACATGTTCAAGTTCAAGAAAACATCAAACACCCAACGTACAGAAAAAAAGAACAAATTGCATAATGGGCAAAAGTGAGCCAACAGCATGTAGAATATCAAACATCAAACCAGAGGCCACTGCAGATACTCCCAGCCATGAGCCACCAGGCAAGGTTGTTTAATTCCAAGCAATTGGTTTATTCATCATTACAGAATGTCTCTCTGGTACTTCCCACTCCTCTCCCTCTCCCTTCCCCTTTTCCAAATCATGATTCCCCTCTCCCTGCCCCCTTCCCATTCTCAGTCCACACCTATAACAGAATCAGGTTTATCATCACTCACATATGTCATGAAATGTGTTTTTTTTTGCAGCAGCAGTACAGTACAATACATAAAATGATTACAGTTCTGTGCAAAAGTCTTAGGTACCCTAGCTGTATATCTAGTATGTGCCCAAGACTTTTGCACAATACTGTATATTGGAAAAAAAACAACAAAATAGGGTAATGCAACATTAAAAATCTTCCATTTAATGTTATTACTCCTCTTTCTAATACCCTGGTAGTAGGTGATTTGAAGAAGAAAGAAGATTTATCTTACAAATGCAAGAGATTCATTCTGGAAATCATGAGGAACTCACGCAGAATGATGGAGGAACTCAGCAGGTCAGGCAACATCTATGGACAAAATAAAGAGTCCGCATTTTGGGCCAAGACCTTTCATCAGGGACTCTAATTCTAGATTAACTTTACAAATTGTATTACACAAAGTAATGACGATTCTGGAATACATTCGATTCTGATTAACTGGAACATGCACTTACTCAACTTCACTTGCCCCATCACTGACTTGTTCCCACAACCTAAGGATTCGTTTTCAAGGACTCATCATCTCATGTTCTCGATACTTACTGCTGACTTATTTAATATTTTTATTTCTTTCTTTGTATTTGCAAAGTTTGTTGTCTTCTGCACGCTGGTTGAATACCTATTTGGCATTAATTCAATTATGGCCATTCTATTATGGATTTGTTGAGTATTCTCGCAGGAAAATGAATCTCGGGGTTGTATATGATGACAGATATGTACTTTGATAATTGATTTGCTTTGAACTTTGAGCTGAACAGACAGGTTTTCTCCAATGATAGGGTTCAAGATTTAAGATGGTTTAATGTCATTTCCTGTACACAAGTATAAAGGAGAACAAAATAATTTTTACTCCGATCCGATGCAGCACAAAAGATAAGCAACACCATAATCACAAAAACTCAAATATAAATTCATAAAATAGCTTACATTGATTGCACGTCCAAAGAGTGATGCTGGGCTGTACTTAATGTAATAATAAAGTAGTGGTGGAGTTAGTGGGTGGAGTTGTTGATCAGCCTTACTGCTTGGGGAAAGTAACTGTTTTTGAGTCTGGTGGTCCTGGCTCCTGATGGGAGTGGGACCAACAGTCCATGAGCAGGGTATGTCACTGGCCCTTTTTCAGCACCTTTACAAGGTGCAGTCATTACAAGGTTATTACCTTGACAAAAGGAATATATTTCCGGAAGTGGGACAATGCCATGTCAAATTTCATTCTGTTTATTTATTTAGAACAGGGGTTGCCAAGCTTGCTTACATCTTGAACCAATACCATTAAGCAAGGGATCCATGGAGCCCAGGTTGGAGACTCTGATTTAGAGATACAGTGTGGAACAGTATGAGCCACAGACCCAGCACACACCTATTAAATGCTAGCCTAATCACAGGGCGTTTTTACAATCATCAAATAATTTACTAACCAGAGCAGTGGGAAGGAACTGGACCAGCCAGAGGAAGCCCATGCAGCCCTAGGGAAGAATATATAAACCCCTCGCAGCTGAACTCTGAATTCTGGAAAGCCTCGAGATGTAAAACCACTGCACTACCATGGCACCTTGTGTCCAGAGGGACAGGTGATGAACATCTTTAATTTACACTCATTATTGCCTGATAACAGATTATTCAAATATCAAACTAGTTAGGCATTTTTTGACAAAACACAAAAATGACATTAGTTGGAAATAATTGCTGAAATTCAGAGCTGATTTATTTGTATATTTGCTCTCTTCAGATGAGTTTCCATGATTCCTTCTGCCATGTTTTATGAATATGATCAAACTTCGAAATTCAAAGTAAATTTAAGACTAAAGTACCATATGCCAGCATATGCTACCCTGAGATTCATTTTCTTGTGGGCATTCACAGTCGATCAATGAATCAATAAAAAACTACACGCAGACAAAGACAGGCTAGCAACCAACGTGCGAAAGAAGACAAACTGTGCAAACACAAACATATGGGGGCAGCATGGTAGCATAGTGGTTAACACAATGCTTTACAGTACCAGCAACCTGGGTTCAATTCACACTGCTGCTTGTACATTTTCCCCAGTGGGTTTCCTCTGGGTACCCTGATTTCCTCCCATAGCCCTAAAATGTACCAGTTGAGAGGTTAATTGGTCATTGTAAATTGTCCCATGATAATGCTAGGGTTAAATCGGGGGTTGCTGGGCGGCATGGATTGAAGGGCCCGAAAGACCTATTCTGCTCTGAGTCTCAGTAAGTAAATTAATAACAATAAATAAATACTAAATAAATAATACTGACAGCATGAGTTGTAGAATTCTTGAAAGTGAGTCTGTAGGTTGTGGAATCAGTTCAGTGTTGAGGTGACAGAAGTTATCAGTATTGGTTCAGGAGCCTGATGGGTGAAGGGTAATAATTGTTCCTGAACCTAGAGGTGTGGAAAGCTGTAAGACCATAAAACATAGGGGCAGGATTAGGCCATTTAGCCCATCAAATATTCTCCAATCAAGGCTGATCCATTTCCCTCTCAGCCTCAATCTCCTGCTTTCTTCCCGTATCCCTTCAAGCCCTGACTAATCAAGAATCTATCAACCTTTCCCCTAAATATGCCGAATGACTTGGCCTCCACAGACATCTGTGGTGAGGAATTCTACAGATTCACCACTCTTTGGCTCAAGAAGTTCCTCCTCATCTCTGAGGCACTTCCATTCTTGAAAAACAAATCTCGCAGAGACTGTGAAAAGCAGGCACGAGAAATGGCAAATTCAAGACAAAAGTTATCAATGAAGACAATATCACAAACGCATTCAACCAATAGCTTAAGTGGATCCAGTTCTCCATCAGTAGTATTTTGACTGAATACCCTCAAGTTATGCTCATTGTTAAAGAATTTGAGCAAGTAATTTGCATCACTTATTTATTTTTTCCTGAGGTAAATGAAGACTCACAACAAATCATTGCACTTTCGAAACAGCTGCAGCTGTGCTCAATTTAAATTATAATTTGCAGGTATTAAAGAGGCACAATTTATCATTCTTCTTTGGCTATGGTCTTGATAACAGTTTTAATGCTATTTTGTTTTCTTGCATTCATCATTTTCTCCCCTCAATTTGGCTTACAGTGCCGACAAGCAAATAGAAATGAGTAAGGATTGTGAACCTTAACTTGAACTATGATCAGAAGCAGCCAGTTCCAAAATAGTTCTTCATGACAAAATTAGGACATTTTTCCCTATAACATAGAAGAAAGCAGACAGATTTGGGAGAGGTGTACAAACATATGATGGGTATAAAACGGGTAAATGCAATCAGGCTTTTTTCCACTGAGGTTGGGTGAGACTACAACTAGAGGTCATAGGTTAAGGGTAAAAGGTGAAAGATTATGTCAGGAATACTTCCTGGACACCCTTACAAATTCTGGCCCAGGTACAGGCCAATTACACCTTAAGCAACACACACAAAATGCTGGAGGAACTGAGCAGATCAGGAAGCGTCTTTGAAAATGAATAAACAGTTCATGTTCTGGCAGAAGTCCTTCATCAGGACTGGAAAGGAAGGGGAAAGATGCCGTTTACATATTCTAATTAGGCTATTCCTTCTAATCCCTCTACCATGAAGAAGGTAAAAGACAAGGTGAATGCAGTCCTGATGAAGGGATTTGGCCCAAAGTGCCTGCTCTTTATTCCTTCCCATTGATGCTACCTGACCTGCCTGAGCTCCTGCACCTTTTTGTCTGTGTTACTGTGAACGCAGACACCATTGCAGGCCATTCGCCATCCTGAACTGAACAGGTACTTCATTATCCTCAAACTCTCTCTCAGAGACTCTTTTGCAGCAGGAAATTGAAGAGACAGGCTGAGGCAGGACCATGCAAAAATTGAAAAGAAGTGTGAAAAATATAAAGTCGAGACTTTGATCAATCAAAGGCTTTTATGGGCTTGGTCCTTATAGAAGAATATTCCCTGCCTAGAAACTCATATTGAACATTTCTCCTAGCTCTTGCCAGAATACGCTGGTGTATAACCTCAAATGTTTTAGGCATGTAGAAAGAAACCATGTTGTAATGTGAGCAATATTAAAAGTAAGTTAATACTAATTAGGATAATGGTGGGGGGTGCTTGCTTCTGTTCTGCTTACTTCCAGTGTGCTCTGTATATAGTGTTCCTGCCATGCCGTACAGGTTGTAAAAGCCTCTGTATATACATAACAGTTCTGACGTTCGAGATAAAGTTGTTTCTTTGGGCATGAAGTTGTTGAGTGTGCCTTTTTCAAGGTAGAAGTTACCACGTATTTTTGGCGATGAGGTAAACTGGTTTTGTGGATGTGTCGGCGCGTTTCGAACGGGAGCAGCAGCGCTGATAAGGGGCTTCACGTTCAGATGGCTACGTTTGGGACTATCGTTGACTTTGTGGACGTAACGAAGGACTGGCCGGGGTATGAGGAAAGGTTGGGACACTTTTTCTGTGCTAGTGGAATTACTGAGGAGGCTAAGAAGCTCTCTATTCTCCTGAGTGTGTGTGGGTCGAAGACTTACAAGCTAGTAAGGAATTTAGCCACACCGTGGAAACCGGGGGACATTCCATATGACGAACTGGTCAAGCTTGTGGGAAACCACTGCAATTCGAAACCTTCTGTGATAGTCCAAGGGTATAAGTTTCACAGCCGTTTCAGGAAGCCAGGTCAGTCTGTGGCCAATTTTGTGGCCGAGCTTCAGCAGCTGTCGGAGCATTGTGATTTCGGAGCGGTGTTGGAAGATGTGCTCCGTGATAGACTGGTATGCGGCATTAATAATGACGGCATACAACACCGCCTGTTAGGGAAAACCCCACCGTTGACTTTCAAGAAAGCCTTAGAGATTGCCCAAGGCATGGAGATGGCTGCTAATAATGTCAAGGATATCCAGAAAGGACATGGGGGGTCACAGTCGGAGGCAGTGCACCATGTCAGGAGGGAGAATGGTAAACAGGCAAAGCGGGTGGAATGTTTCCGGTGTGGAGGGACGCACTATGCAAATGATTGCAAATTCAAAGACACTGTCTGCCATGCTTGTAGCAAAAAGGGACATTTAGCTAAAAAGTGCAGGAGTTCGAAGGGTAAGATTAAGCCTGGGCAGGGGAAAGCTCGACAGGCTCAGGCAGCCACACACCATCTAGAAGATGCAGATGAAGAGGCAGCGAGTGTCTACAACATGTTTGCAGTGGAAACAGATGAGGAACCACCTGAACCATATTATGCCACAGTCACTGTCAGGGGAAAGGACATTGAGTCTGAGATTGATTCAGGGGCTACTGCATCGGTCATTAGTGAGGAGACCTACAGGAGGACATGGGGGTCCAACCTGCCTCCCATCAGACCGTCAAATCTCAAACTCAGGACCTATACGGGGCAGCCCATACCTCATTTAGGGGTGTTATATGTGGACATTTCAGCCGGGGGTCAGAAGGCTGAAGCCAGGCTGGTGATAGCTAAGGGCAGGGGGCCCAGTATTTTGGGACGTGATTGGCTTCGCAAAATCCGGCTAAACTGGCATGAAATTAAGTATGCACACATGACGGAGGACATTCTGCAATGGTACAGTGACGTTTTCAGGGACGAGCTGGGCACACTAAAGGGTGTGACAGTGAAACTCCATGTCGACCCTGAGGCTACACCATGTTTTTTTAAGCACAGGTCGGTGCCCTATGCCATGAAAGGCAAAGTCGAGGAGGAGCTGGAACATTTACAGAGTCTGGGCATTATTGAGCCCGTCCAGTTTTCAAGGTGGGTGGCTCCCATTGTTCCAGTTTTGAAGGCAGACAAAATGGTGAGGATATGTAGGGATTATAAGTTTACGGTGAATCAGGTCTCTAGGCTGGAGGAGTACCCATTGCCACGGGTGGATGACCTGTTTGTGACCCTGTCAGGGGGTAAACTGTTCACAAAGCTGGACATGAGCCACATCTATCAACAGCTGCTGCTCGATGAGGATTCAAAGGAGCATGTCACAATCAACACGCACAAGGGATTATTCAAGTACAATTGCCTGGTGTTTGGAGTGGCGTCCAGCCCTGCCATTTTCCGAAGGACAATGGACACTTTACTGCAGGGGATTCTGCACGTAGCAGTGTATCTTGATGATATTTTGATCACGGGGGCTACGGAGGTGGAACATCTGGCTAACTTAGAACGGGTGCTGAAGAGGCTCTCAGACGCAGGGCTGTGGTTGAAACGGGGAAAATGTGTGTTCCTGGCATCGAGTGTGACTTACCTGGGACACACGATCACAACTGAGGGCTTTGCCCTGTGGAGGACAAAGTGAGAGCTATTAAGGAGGACCCAAGCCCTAAGACCGTCACAGAACTCAGATCATTTTTGGGCATGGTGAATTATTATGGCAAGTTTCTTCCTGACCTCTCAAGGGTTTTGACCCCGCTGTATAAGCTGCTGTACAATGACACTAAGTGGCAGTGGAGTGAAGAGCAGGAGAAAGCTTTCAAGGAAGTGAAAGAACTCCTCCACTCAGCGAAGCTGCTTGTTCGCTATGACCCAGACAAGGAGATCACCCTTGCATGTGATGCCTCGCCCTATGGAGTTGGGGCAGTTCTCTCACATGTAATGGAGGAGTGATCAGAGAAGCCTATTGGTTTTGCTTCACGTACCCTGACAGATGCTGAGAAGGGATATTCACAACTAGACAAAGAAGGTCTGGCCATTGTTTTTGCAGTCAAATGCTTTCATCAGTACCTTTATAGATACGTATTTACAATTTATACGGACTAAAGACCACTGATGAGCCTGTTCAGTGAGACTCGATGCATCCCACCGCTAGCCTCATCCAGGATACAGTGTCAGACTCTTACATTGTCAGCCTACCGGTACACTATAGTGTACAGAGCAGGTGGGGATAATGCAAACGCCAATGCACTGAGTCGACTACCTTTACCTGAGACACCTGTTTCTACACATGTGCCTCCAGAGACTGTGTTTTCATTGGAGAGGCTGTCAGAGACACCTGTAAAGACAACCCAGATCAAGCAGTGGACAGAGAGGACCCAGTCCTGTCCCAAGTCAAGACTTTTCTTTCATAAGATTGGCCCAGAGTCGTGGAAGGAGAGGAACTGAAGCCTTATGCCAAACGCAAGACAGAACTGAGTCTGCAGGATGGCTGCATTTTCTGGGGGGCGAGGGTCATCGTGCCTCCCCCTGGCCGTTCACAGATTGTGGAGGAAATTCATGAGGCTCACCCAGGAGTGTCTCGAATGAAAAGCCTTGCGAGATCCTACGTCTGGTGACCAAGAATGGATCAGGATCTGGAGAACACCAGCTCCTTTGCACCCATGGGAGTGGCCAGACTACCCTTGGTCTAGGCTACATTTGGACTTTGCAGGCCCTTTTATGGGGCAGATGTTTCTTGTAATGGTTAATGCGCATTCTAAATGGATCGAAGCTCACATCATGAGCAACATCACAGCCCCCTCAACCACAGACAAACTCAGGCAAGTGTTTGCAGTCCACAGGTTGCCTGACACTCTGGTCACTGATAATGGCCCGATGTTTACCAGTGAGCTGTTCGGTGAGTTCATGCAGCAGAATGGCATTCGTCACATTCGGACGGCCCCTTTCCACCCAGCCTCCAATGGTTTGGCTGAGCGGGCTGCTCAGACAGTGAAGGAAGGCCTGAAGTGGATGATGGGGACTGTCTTAGCATGCGGCTTTCATGTTTCCTGTTTAAATACCGCCTCACGCCACAGACTACGACTGGCCGCAGTCCAGCAGAGATGCTGATGGGGCGTAGGCCCAAGTCAAGATTGGTCCTGCTGCGCCCAGAAATGAAGGCGAAAGTGGAGAGAAAGCAGGAAAAGCAGAAGGAGGGACATGATCAACATGCACAAGAGAGACAGTTAAAACCAGATGACAATGTCTATGTGAGAAACAATCAGCAATGGCTGCCTGGGGTGATTCTTAAGCAGAGTGGTCCCGTCTCCTATGTTGTTAAGCTGGCTGATGAACGTGTTTTCCACAGACATCAGGACCATGTGCGCCTGTGTCATGATACCGGCTCAGAGGCAGACAGTTCCATGGAGTTTCCACTTGTGAGACAGACTACGGTGGAAACATGTCCACCAGTGACTTTGCCAAAGGGCGAGACACTGGCAGAGGGGTCGGGGTTCCCTGAAGAGGATGGACATTCCCACACAGACCCTTCTCATGCCCCCAACACCAGACCCACCCAAAACACCATCACCAGCGGTGCCTGCAGGGTCACCGGGGGTAGTGCACAGATCACAGCGCACTCGTAAACCTCCTGACAGACTGAAACTTTGACGGGACAGTTTTTTTTTGTTGTTGTTAGATTGAATGTTGAATCTGTCACGTTTTCCAGATGTTTTGTATTGGTAAACTGTTGCTGAGATACTAGTGTAAGTTTTCAGGGGTACGCAAGTTCTCGGCCTGAAACGTCGACTGCGCCTCTTCCTATAGATGCTGCCTGGCCTGCTGCATTCACCAGCAACTTTGATGTGTGTTACTGTTTTTATTTCCTAGTTTTTTACATTTGGGGAATGTTAGATTTTAAAGGGGGAGAAGTGCTGTAATGCGAGCATTATTAATAGTAAGTTATTACTAATTAGGATAATGGGGGATTTTACTTCCGTTCTTTTTACTTCCAGAGTTCTCTGTATATAGTGTTCCTGCCATGCCGTACGGGTTGTGAAAGCCTCTGTATATACATAACGGTTTTGACGTTCGAGATAAAGTTGTTTCTTTGGCATGAAGTTGTCGAGAAGTTACCACACTTTTGCAGCAGGCGATTGAAGAGACAGGCTGAGGCAGGACCATGCAAAAATTGAAAGGAAGTGTGGAAAATATAAAGTCACCACTTTGATAAATTAAAGGCTTTTATGGGCTTGGTCCTTGTAGAAGAATATTCCATGCCTAGAAACTCATATTGAACATTTCTCCAAGCTCTTGCCAGAATACGCTGGTGTATAACCTCAAATGTTTTAGGCATGTAGAAAGAAACCATGAATTAATATTTGAGTTTCTGACATATTAATAACTGGAGGCATTGTGAGCTGTGTTAGGCCCTTTATCTAACAAAGGATGTGCTGGCATTGCAGAGGGATGTTCACGAGAATGATTCCAGAATGAAACCGTTATCATATGAGGAGTATTTTATGGCTCTAGGCCTGTAATCGCTGAAGTGTAGAAGACTAAAAGAGGTTCTCATTGAAACCTATCAAATGTTGAAAGGCCTAGATAGAGAGGGTGTTTCCCATAGTGGGGGCATCTAGGACCAGAGGGCACAGCCTCAGATTGGAGGGACATCCACTTAGAATGGAGATGAGGAAGAATTTCTTTAACCGCAGGGTAATGAATCTGTGGAATTTGTTGCCACAGGTGGTTGTGGAGGCCAAGTCATTGGCTATATTTGTGGCAGAATTTGACAGGATTTTGATTAGTCAGAGTATGAAGAGATATGGGGAGAACGCAGGAGATTGGGGCTGAGAGGGAATGGATCAGCCATGACCAGAGAATATTCGATGGGCTAAATGGCCTAATTCTGCCCCTATGTTTTATGGCCTTACAACTTTCCACACCTCTAGGTTCTGGAACAATTATTACACTTCACCCATCAGGCTCCTGAACCAATGTGGATAAATTCTGTCACCTCAACACTGAACTGATTCCACACCTACAGACTCACTTTCAGGGAGTCTACACCTCATGAAAATTGTTCAGATGGAGGTAGATGAGGGGTATAGGTAGGAAAAATGCAAGCAAGCTTTTTCCACTGAGGATCAGTGAAATTAAAACTAGAGGTCATAGGTTAAGGGTAAAAGGTGAAATAGTGAAGGGGAACCTGAGGTGGAACTTCTTCACCCATAGGGTGGTGCAAGTGTGGAACAAGTTGCCAGCAGAAGTGGTGGTTGCAGGTTTGATTGCAACATTTAAGGGAAGCTTGAGTAGGTACACGGATGGGAGGAATGTGGTCCAGATGTAGGTAGGTGAGACGAGGCAGAAGACCAGGTCAACGCGGACTAGATCATAAGGCTATAGCCTAGGTGAGGGTCAATGAGCATCGGAATCAGGTTTAATATCACAGACATGTTGATAGATTTGTTGTTTTGTGGCATTGCAATACATACTAATGAAAAATATAAATCACAATTAGAAATATACAGTATATAAAAATAAATTAAGCCAGTGGTGCAAAAAGAGGGCAAAAAAAATTCAGGAGCTCATCTTCAAATCTGAATGAATACACCACATCTGTCACTGTCTTCATCAAGAACTGTGTGGATGAGAGTGTACCTACAAGAACATACCAAATATCATCATTATGTACCAAGTTGCATAACATAGGCAATCATGGTCTTTGACCATGATTGTCCATGGCAATTTTTTCTGCAGAAATGGTTTTCCATTGCCTGCTTCTAGGCAGTGTCATTACAAGACAGGTGACCCCAGCTACTATCAAGACTCTTCAGAGATTGTCTGCCTGGTGTAAGCGGTCGCAAAACCAGAACTTGTGATCTGCACCGGCTGCTCATACGACCATCCGTCACCTGCTCCCATGGCTTCACGTGACTCTGATTGGTGGGGGCTAAGCAGGTGTTACACCTTGCCCAAAGGTAACCTGCAGGCTAGCGGAGGGAAGGAGCGCCTTACACCTCCTTTGGTAGAGATGCATCTCTGTCCTGCCCCCAACATACCCAAATGCCCAACGTAGCAGATATACCCAGAGAAAAAGCCATGGCTGATCCAAGAGATTTATTGTTTGCCGAGTACTAGTTCTGTCACATTCAAGACCCATGATCCAGAAATATAGAAGTCCAGGTATGACCTACAGAAGGCTATTGTCAGGACCAAAACAATTACCAGTTAGAATAGCAGTTTGCAACGGCCTAGATGAGCTGAGAGGCCTGTTTCTGTGCTGCATTGCTTTATGACTCTATGACTTTGTCAAAGGTAGAGACTACAGTAAGGAATGTTCCTGCTGAAATTTAGCCATCCTGTGTCAACTGGGCAACAGTGTCAGTGAAGATATGAGACATAGTGGGAACTTGTGTCCCTGGATGATGCTATCAGATAGATCATATCATGTCGTTCAGGTCCCCTGATTTCCATTTCTCTTCATTTTAGTTAAACTTAACTTTAAAAGCGTGAAGTGATTCACTTTTGAAGGTCGAATTTGAAGGGAGAGGACAAGGTTAGATGCAGGATTCTTAGCAGTGTGAAGGAACCCACGCAGTGATTTTGGGGTGCACATCCCCGCAAAAGTGCTGTGCAAGTTGATAAGGTTGTTAAGAATATGTAAAGTGTGTCGGCCTTCTTCAGTCGGGGGGGGTGGCGGGCACGTGAGGGATTGAGTTCAAGAGCCACAAGAAATATTTCTCATTCCAAAATCATGCAGTTTATGATGAGTGAGTTGTGGACATGTTGTGTTGTGCGCTCTTCAACACAATTCATGTCAATTTGATTTGATGCAAATGACGCAGTTCACTGTGTATCCCAATGTACGTATGACACATAAAGCTAATCTTTTAAAGAAATCTTTAAATTATTGTTAAAATTAGCTCATGTATCCAAAGTGAACGTTTGTAACTTTTGCCAATAGCTTAATAATCAGGATTAATGCAAGAAATATCCCTGCATGAAAGGTTTCATAATATGCTATCATACTCTTGAGGGTAATCGTGCATAAAATGCACTTTAAACCTATCCTTATGCTGAATATAATTTCGCCTTTGACAGGAAAATGGCCATGGAAAGACCACATTTTCTTCAGCATATGGATACTCATTTACTCCAATATTGAAATTATTTTACAGAATTGAGTATGTTCAACTCAATTAAAAACTGCAAAACATTCAAATATTGCAGTCTTTATTTGCAATGTATTGTAATGTACAGCACTGTGCAAAAGTCTTAGGCACGAATATTCAGATAGGGTGCCTAAGACTTCTGCACAGTCCTGTATCTGTCAATGTGGAGCGGAGAGCGAGTTCGTAAATCTGGTAGGAGCAAAGGATGTTGGGAATGGTGAGGGTGGAATGCCACAGGAGGCATGCCAGGGGTAAGGTGGCAGGGTGGCACGGGTGTAGACGCACCCAGCCCAGAGACACCAGACAAGGTCATTTGATTCCAAACAACTGATCATTACAGAATGACTCTCTGGTGCTTCCTGCTCCCTCCCCTCTCTCTTCCCCTTTTCCCAACTATGATTCCCCTCTCCCTGCCCCCTTCCCTCTACTCAGTCCACAATAGAGACCCATATCAGAATCAGGTTTATCATCACTCCCATATGTCATGAAATTTGTTTTTTTTTGCAGCAGTACAGTGCAATATATAAAGTTACTACAGTACTGTGCAAAGGTCTTAGGCACCCTAGCTATATATGTGCCTAAGACTGTTCCACGGTACTGTATGGGATAGCATGATAGGACAGCGGCAAGCATAACAGTTTACTGTGCCAGCGACCTGCATTCATTTCCACCTCTGTCTGTAAGAAGATTATACATTCTCCCATGACTGCTCCAGTTTCCTCCCACATTGGGCAGCATGGTAGCTTAGCGGTTAGCGTGATGCTATTACAGCTCAGGGCGTCGGAGTTCAGAGTTCAATTCCGACGTCTTCTGCAAGAAGTTTGTACGTCCTCCCCATGGAGTGTGTGGGTTTTCTCCGAGTGCTCTAGTTTCCTCCCACACTTCAAAGACATACCGGTTAGTAGGTGAGTTGATCATTGTAAATTGTGTAGAGATTAAGATAGGGTTAAACCAGACATGTCAGGGGTTATTGGGTGGTGTGGCTCAAAGGATCAGAAGGTCTTATTCTGTGTGTATCTCTAAATACATTTTTTTTTAAATCCAAAGACATATGGGTCAGGGTTAGTAATTTGTGGACATGCTATGTTGACCCTTGGAAGCATGCTGACACTTGCAGGCTGCCCTCAGCACATCCTTGGGCTGTGTTGGTCCTTGACACAAAATGCACATTTCACTGCATATTTCAATATTTCGATGTACATATTACAAATAAAGATAACTTCTTTATCTTTAAATCATGGTGCAAATCTGCAGGCTATTCAAATTTGAAATTAATGAATGACTCTTTTTGAAAGAATAACTCAATTCCCTATTTTGCTCTGCAATCGTACAGGATATTACATCCTCTTTTAAACTAAGGTCTTCTGTCCTTTTGCAAAGTGCACTGGGTTGATTTATTAGTATATGTTGATCGTCATCTTCCCATTGTACTGGAACAGCTGTTGAGAGACTTCGAGCATATTGAAGCTGCTTACTGACATGGACAAAGTGCACTCCACCTCTGAGATTTTTTTTAAACAATTCTGTATAATTATCATTCACTTCTATTTGCATCTCAGTACTGTAGAGTGAGCACTATACTTCAGTACTCACACCATCGTTATTCAATAACGCAGTAAGCAGTAGCTGCTTGTAGACAAGAAGAGGTCTTAAGGGAATATCGAATTCCCAACAGCCTTCTAGTTAGTAGCTTTCTCTCTTTTGGCTGAAGAACTAAGGCTCTGGAATTTAGAACTCCCCTGTTAGTAATCGGTTTCTTGTTTGTAATCAAAAAGTGATGGATCAGAAATGTTCAATCTGCTTCTGAAACAATTCCACTGTTAATGCCATTTGCTTATAAATTAATTAAAACATGGTAATGATGGCTGCACAATACCAAATTATTTCCTCTTTCCCTGCATTGGCTTTCTAGCTAGACTTCAACAAAAATTCAGGATTATCTAATTCAAGAGATTCAAGATTGTTTAATGTCATTTCCTGTACACAAGTGTAAATGAGAGCGAAATCATTGTTACTCCAGACCTGATGCAGCACACAAAAAAAAACACAAGCGAGTATTGATAATGGCTGGGGTCGCCCATCTTGTAAAGCCACTGTCCCGAAGAAGGCAATGGCAAACCGCTTCTGTAGAAAATTTTGCCAAGAGCAACCATAGATAGGGAAACGAATAAACTCAGATTAAAGACAGATAAAAGACCATGATCACTCACATCATACAACACAGCACATAATGACGTACGTTGATGAACTTAGCAAACGTGCCAGGTGAATCAAGATGGCATTATCCATGAGACACCAGCCTCACACCCAGACAATTGGACTGATTACCAAAGGTTTAGACAAAGAGGAAGTTAACTTCAGGGGGCGTGTTGAAGAAACCAGAACATGTGAGGAGGTGGGAGACCTTTCAAAGTTCAAAGTTAGTTTATTAACAAAGTACACATATACTACCTCGGGATTTATTTTCTTGCAGGTATTTACAGGAAAATTAAATAGAATCTATTGAAAACTATACATAAACAATGAGAATGAGTAGTGTGCAAAAGGAAACAAACTGCAAATAAAAAAAAAGTAATTGTAAGAACCTGTGTTGTAGAGTACTTGAAAGTGAGTCCATAGGTTGTAAAATCTGTTCAGAGTTGTGGCGAGTGAAGTTATCCACGCTGGTTCAGGGCCCTGATGGTTGCAAAGAAATAACTGTTCCTGAACCCGGTGGTGTGTGTCCTGAGGCTTCTGTACCTCCTCCTCGATGTTAATGGCTAAACAAGGGCTTGGTCTGGATGGTGGGGGACCTTGATGATGGATGCTGCTTTCTTCTGGCAGCGCTCCATAACGTGCTTAGTGATGAGGAGGGCTTTGCCTGTGATGGACTGGGCTGTGTGCACCACTTTCTGCAGACTTTTCTGTTCCTGGACTTTGGTGTTCCCATACCCGGCAATGATGCAACCAGTTAGTATGCTCTCCACTGTGCATCTATTGGCATTGAGTTGTACAGAAACTGTTGAAGCCATGACTGCTGATGGTGAGAAATTAGACTCTGGGTCAGTTTTGGAGGTGAAGTATTTCTGGAGGCATTTTGAGCAGGGACATGCAAAAAATTGAAAACAACTCTGAAAACAGATGAAATCAAAGCTTTGATTAACCAGAATGTTTTAAGTAGTCTGTTTTTATGCTCTACATCTTCCCACTACTTACAACTCATAAATCAACATACACAAAAGCAAACAGATGCAAAAGAACATTGGCATTAATTGCTGAACTAATTGCATTTTAAGTAAAGGGACTGAATTAGGTTTAAAGAACATGGAAACAAAATAAATTCAGCAATGATCAATTTCTTTATGTTAGGTGACAACTGGAACACCTAACACTTGCCAGTTTAAAAGAATAAGGTGACAGAAAATTTCATTTACCTTTCACCTAATTATTCAGATAGTTTTTTTTATTATTCATGGTATCATGAATAATGCAACAGCATGAAGGATCCCACCCACCTTGCTCATGGACTGTTTGTCCCACTACCCTCGGGGGGAGGCTACGTAGCATCCACACCAGGACCATCAGACCACAAGCAGTAAGTCAGATCAACATCTCCACCCACCAATGCTTTATCATTTCCTGTCAGAGTCACCTTATGTAATGACACCCTGTAGCTTTATGTATATTTAATCAATCTACAAACGGTATATAACCATATAACCATATAACAGTTACAGCACGGAAACAGGCCATCTCGGCCCTTCTAGTCCATGCCAAACTCTTACTCTGTCCTAGTCCACCGACCTGCACTCAGCCCATAACCCTCCATTCCTTTCCTGTCCATATATCTATCCAATTTAACTTTCAATGACAACATCGAACCTGCCTCAACCACTTCTGCTGGAAGCTCGATCCACACAGCTACCACTCTCTGAGTAAAGAAGTTCCCCCTCATGTTACCCCTAAACTTTTGTCCTCTAACTCTCAACTCATGTCCTCTTGTTTGAATCTCCCCCACTCTCAATGGAAAAAACCTATCCACATCAACTCTATCAATCCCCCTCATAAGTTTAAACACCTCTATCATGTCCCCCCTCAACCTTCTACGCTCCAAAGAATAAAGACCCAACTTGTTCAACCTTTCTCTGTAATTTAGGAGATGAAACCCAGGCAACATTTTAGTAAACCTCCTCTGTACTCTCTCAATTTTATTGACATCTTTTCTATAATTCGGTGACCAGAACTGTACACAATACTCCAGATTTGGCCTTACCAATGCCTTATACAAATTCAACAATACATTCCAATTCCTATACTCAATGCTCTGATCTATGTATATAAGCAATCTTATGTATAGATTGTGTTTTTTTTTTATTATTGTGTTCTTTATCATACTGTGTTTTTTTTTTGTGTGGTCTATTGGATCCAGAGTAACAATTATTTTGTTCTCCTTTACATTTGGGCACAGGAAATTACAATAAGCAATCTTGGAAGTTCAGAGTTCATTGTTACATGTTTGCTGAATGGGACTTAGTTCCAATCATTAATGCTGCTGAAGACGGATAAAAATATAATTTTAAATTTTAACATTTAAATTTCTTTTAGCTTCTCTTGCATTCTTTTAACTTAATTACCTTCCAAGGAGCTGATTACTGCTGACTGAAGGAAGAGACCAGAGGTTTAAGAGCCAGCCCTCATTATGGGTCAGAGGTGGAGAGGGTTAGTAGCTTTAAACTCCTTGACATTATCATTTCAGAGGATTTATTCTGACACCAGCACATAAATGCCATTACAAAGAGGGCACTACAGCACCTCTGCCTCCTTAGAAGTTTGCACAGATCCAGTATCACATCTAAAACTTTGACGATCTTCTATAGATGCATGGTGGAGAGTATCCCAACTGGTTACATCATAGCTTGGTATGGAAACACCAATACCCAATAACAGAAATGCCTACACAAAATGGTAAATACGGTCCAGCCCATTGGGGAAAGCCCTCCACACCACTGAGTACATCTACAAGGAGCATTGCCACAATAAAGCAGCATCCATCATCAAGGCTATGCTCTCTTCTCACTGCTGCCATCGGGAAGGAGCTACAGGAGCCTCAGGACCCACTCCACCAGGTTCAAGAACCAGTGTGGATAACTTCAGTCACCCCAGCACTAAGCTGCTCATTGAACACAACCTATGGACTCACTTTCAACTCACGTTCTCAGTATCATTTATTTATTTATTTAGTTTCTTTTTGTATTTATAGTTTGTCTTCTTGTGCGTATTGGTTATTTGTCAGTCTTTGTGTAGTTTTTCATTGATTCTATTGTATTTCTTTGTTTCATTGCAAATGATTGCAAGGAAATGAATCTCAGGGAAGTATATGATAAAATATACGTACTTTTATAATAAACTTACTTTGATCTTTGAACTTTGCTTGCCCAATGATAATGAGCACATATGAACAACTAAAGGAAAAGAAAAACATCCTAGATTTTGAAAACCTGTTAATAAAAAGACAAGAAGTCCAAATTTTTAAGAGCCTGGAATTAGCCAAAGTTCCTCAAAAATGTCAAGAAGTAGCAATATAGACAGAAGTTAAGTAAGATGACGGAATCTTCCATTTCTCTCATGGTCCACACTCCTCTCCTAACAGGTTCCTTCTTCTGCAGCACATTAAATTTACTACCCACCCGGCTTCACCTATCACCTTCCAGCTATCCTCCTTTCCCTTCTCCCAATTTTTTATTCTGGCATTTCCCCCCCTCTCCCCACTTCCTTTCCAGTCTAGATGAAGGATCTCGGTCCAAAAAGTTGACTCTTTATTTATTTCCATAGATACTGCTTACCTCATGAGTTCCGCCTGTATTTTGTGCGTGTTGTTCTCCATTCCCAGCATTGTTTAGAATCTCAGTATGTCCATCCTTTCTGCTTCCACCTTGTATGTCAAGCACAAAGTCGGCAGTTATAAACCAACAATTAAGGATGATGAACAGTAAGCTTAAAAATATATCACTTTAAGTAAAAATACAGCCAGAAAGTAATTGTGATGTAGTTTGAATTAATCTTGGCAAGTCTTAGTTTCCATTCTTTGTTGATAAGATCGTGTTCTAAAGAGACATGTGGGGATCTAAAGCATACTCTGAACTTAAAAGTGACTTCAAAATAAGTGGGCAAAATGCTGGATAATGATAGTTATGTCTTTCTTCTCATAATAGTTTTCATTTTTATTCCTTATTGGGCACCACGGTAGCATAACAGTTAGCACAACGCAATTACAGCTCGGGAAAGAATTGCACTGGAGTTTGGAGTTCAATCCCGGCATTGTCTGTAATGAGTTTGTACAACCTCCCCATAGAATGTATGGGTTAGAAGGTTAGTAGGTTAATTGGTCATTGTAAATTGTCCCATGATTAAGCAAGGGTTAAATCGAGGGTTGCAACTCAATGGGCCGGAAAGGTGCTGTAACTCTGAATAAATAAAATGAATTATTATAGAATGGTTTTATTTTATATGAGTAAGCAAGTCATTGATAATAAAAGAAAAATACAATGTAGCTTTCATTAGGAATACCACATAAAATTAAAAGTTCGTTCTCCCCAAGTAGAGTCAGATGCCAGCTTTCCTCCTTCACAAATCCCATTTTTATTTATTTATTTTTTATTTCTGTCCAATTTTCAAAAGCTGTTATGAAAGTTTCTGTGATTTTGGCCAGCCTGACTCCACAAAGGAGTGTGATAATCTTTTGGGGGTTATCTACAGTATCGAGTGCTCTCAAAGCGGCCTCCTCTACATTGAGACCCGACGTAGATTGGGGGATCCTTTGTCGAGCAGAATTTCCCATTGGCCACCAATTTTAATTTTAATTTCCATTCCCGTTCATCCATGTCGGTCCATGGCCTCTTTTCCTGCCACAATGGGGCCACACTCAAGTTCGAGGAGCACACATCATATTCCATCTAGGTAGCCTCCAACCTGATGGCACAAACATCGATTTTTTTCAACTTCCGGTAGTTTTCTCAACTCCCCCTTCCCTCTTCTTCATTTCCCTAGTCTGTCCTATCACCTCTTCTCCTCACCTGCCTATCATCTCCCATGGACCCCTCCTCCTTCCCTTTCTCCCACAATCCACTCTCCTCTCCTATCAGATTCTTTCTTCTCCAGCCCTTGTCTTTTCCACCTATCACCTCCCAGCTTCTTACTTCATCCCACCCACGTGGCTTCAATTCTAGCTTGTTTTCCTCCCTCCCCCCACCTTATCTCCACAGGTAGGACAAATGTTACACCTGCCCCTACACTTCCACTCTCACCACCATTCAGGTCCCCAAACAGTCTTTCCAGGTGAGGTAACACTTCACCTAAGAGTCTGTCAGGGTCACCTATTGGAATCAGGTGCTCCCTGTGTGGCTTCCTCTGTCTCGGTGAGATTATGGAACTGCTATGTTGAGCACCTCTGCTCTGTCTGCTCCAAAGGGAAAATTTCCTGTTGTTTACCCATTTTAATTTGACTTCCCATTCTCATTCTGGCATGTCTGTCCATGGCCTCCCTTATTACCACAATGAGGTCAAACTCAGGTTGGAGGAGCAATGCTTCATATTCCTTCTGGGTAATCTCTGCTTTGATGGCATGAAGATTTCTCTTTCTGCTCTCTTTCTCTTCTCTCCTTCTCCATTCCCCTCTCTAGTTATCCTCTCACCTCTTCTCCTCACCTACCCATCATCTCTATCTGACTCCCCTCCTCTTTCCTTTTCTCCCATTGTTCTCTGGACTCTCCAAACAGATTCCATCATCTTCACCTCTTTACCTCTTCCATCTATCACCTCCTATCTTCATACTTTTCTCATCCTCACCAGGTCTCACATTCCTCCTCACCTGACAGTTTGTTCTCCTTCCGCTCCTCCAAATCTTCTTATTCTGCCTTCTTCTCCTTCCTTTCCAATCCTGATAAAGGGTCTTGGCCTGAAACGTCGACTGTTTCTTCCCCTCCACAGACTTGTTGAGTTGGTCCAATGTTTTGTGCATGTTGCTGGAGATTCCAGCATCTGAGGAATCTTCCCAGTTTATGAAGATAAGATAAACTAGAGGGAAGATAATTTCATGTTCTGTTATATTAATGGAGACAGCATATCAGCTTCAGGAAGTTGCCTCCTTCTGTAAGGTGCAGTAGGGGCTCCTGGCATTTTACAAACTCAGAATGTTACCCTTAAGGACGTTTTACAGCTATGTGTGTGCGGCTTTGCCCATTTATAACCAGAAACAAATTGGTATTTATAAAACATGATTCAATACCAAAACTCGATAAATGTAACAACATTCTTCACAAAAATATAGGCACACAGCCAGAAGAGCAAATATTGCGCAGAAGGTACAAAACTTTTTACTTAAAAAAATTAGTTCAAAACTTTTTACACTTTTGAAGTTTAACACATCTTTGTTTTCATCAAAACTCTCAGAATCAGAATCAGGTTTATATCACTGTTGTGTAATTTGTTGTTTTGCAGCAGCAGTACAATGCAATACCTAAAAAACTATAAATCACAATAAGATATATACAGTATACAATACTGTGCAAAAGTCTTACGCCCATGTACAGTATATAGCTAGGGTGTTTACGACTTTTGCGCAGTATTGTATGTATTAATGTGGAGTTGAGAGTGAGTTTATAAATCTGGTGGGAGCAAAGGATGTTGGGAATAATGAGGGTGGAGGGCTGCGGGAGGGTGTGGCACAGGTGGCAGAGAGGGAATATACCAGGGGTAGGGGTGGCAGGGGTTAAGATGTGCCCAATCCAGAGACACCAGACAAGGTCATTTGATTGCAAACAATTAGTTTATTGATCATTACAGAATGTCTCTCTGGTGCTTCCCTATCCCTCCCCTCTCTCTTCCCCTTTTCTCAACTATGATTCCCCTCTCTCTGCCCCGTTCCCACTCTCAGTCCACTATAGAGACCCATATCATAATCAGGTTTATCATCTCTCACATACAGTATATCATGATTTTTTTTGTGGCAATAGTACAGTGTGATACATAAAATTACTACAATACTGTGTAAAAGTCTCAGGCATAAATATATGACTTTTGCACTATATATATACTTTAATAATTTTAAGTACTGTGTATAAAACTAAATTGAATAAGTAGTGAAAAAAGAAACTATTACTTAATTTAATTTTATGTACTTTTAATTCTAATTTATAGTTTATTATATGTATTGCACTGAACTCTTAAAAGTACACCTAGTTTCCCTTCAATGGGAAATAAATAAGTACTTGCCAAATCATCGTATATTTAAAGTAATTGAAAAATAAATTCATGAAAGCAACCCTGTGACTTAGGCTAGATTAACTAGTGATTTAGGCTAGATTAACTAGCGACTTAGGCTAGATTAGCTTTACTTGTCACATGTACATGGAAACATGTAGCGAAATGTGTTGCTTGCACGGGGATGTGCCGAGGGCAGCCACATTTCCAGCACCAATATAGCATGTCCTCAAGTTACTAATCTTAACCATATGTCTTTGGAATGTGGCAGGAAATCAGAGCACCTGGAGGAAACCCATGCAGTCATAGGGAGAACTCCTTACAGACAATGGCAGGAATTGAACCTCAATCTTACAGCTGGTGTGATGGTCAGCAGTGGCCTACCTCTATGCCGCCATGCTGTTTAATAGTTGCCCACTACGACATGTATTAAGAAAATATCTGCAACTATCTGTTAACCTGACTTGATCCAAAACATAGGAATTTTCCCTGGTGCTTGGTGCAGTATCCTGGTAAACACAAAAACATTGTACGTAGTTGGACACCACTTTCATAATTGCTCCCTTATTTAGTTAAATTTCTTTAAGTGTATGCATCCTTAACGCATGAAACATTTCATGGCTCCTTGCTACATACCTTTTGCATTTCCAAACATATTTTGTTAATTTTTAATATAAACCATTTATATTTAATTGAATTTGATCTTGGACAGTGATTTATATTGGCACGAGGCCCTATTCTAAACACTGTTACAGGCAATGTCGGTTTAATGTGCACAATATAAAGAGATTCTTGGAATATGCCATCAACATCATGAAGGATCCCATCCACCCTGCTCATGAACTGTTTATCCCACTCCTGGCGGGGAGGAGGCTACGTAGCATCCATGCCAGGACCACCAGACTCAAAAACAATTACTTTCCCCGAGCAGTAACAATGATCAACACCTCCACTCACTAACCCACCCCTCCACACCTCAACCACCACTACTTTATCAATTCTTGTCAGTCACCTAATGTATAGACACTCCTGTGCATAGTATCATTTTATGTACATACAATCAATCTATGTATATAAGCTATCTTATGTACTTACATTTAGTACATGTTTTTATATTATATTAATATATCTCATGTATTTATATCCTCCATCTCGTTCCCCCCACCTTTTCATTTTGGCATTTTCCCCCTTCCTTTCCAGTCCTGACAAAGGGTCTTGGCCCAAAACATCGATTGTTTACTCCTCTGCATAGATGCTGCCTGACCAGCTGAGTTCCACCAGCATTTTGTATGTGTTGCTCTGGATTTCCAGCATCTGCAGAATCTCTTGCATTTATTATTTATATTTATTATGCTTTTTTAAAAATTATTATTATGTTCTTTATCTTTTGCAAGTCTTTTTGTGCTGCATCAGATCTGAAGTAAAATTATTAAGTCCTCCTTTACACCTGAGTACTGGAAATGAACCTTTACATTAATACATACGCATGAATGCAGTAAGCAGGAGAAGGCGGTTTTGGAAAATAGCTGGATAAAAATCCCTTAATGTCATTTTAAGTCAGTGAGAATCTTATCAAAGCAGTGGTACCACCGATCCTTCAGTTAAATTTGAAGAAACTTGGAGGCCATTTATTCAACATTTTCATATGATGTAAGCTGACCTTTTCCAAATCCTTCTCAATAACTTTTTGTTTGTGTATAGAGGAGCAGAGTTAATGACAAATACTGATCTTAACCGATGAAATATGGCAGCCCAGTCTTTGTTTTGTTTTAGTGTAGGGGGTAAAAACTTTTTTTTTGAATCTTTTCCATGTTCAGTTATTAAGAGATTGGGAGGCTTAAATTAAGTATGTTACTCGGTGTCTGTGTCTGTATACGTTAACCGTTATTAATGTAATCCCGATCACTTTGTATCATTATCATTGTTATGCTTATCAATTTGAAACTCAATAAAAAAGATTGAGAAAGAAGAGAATCTTATCAAAGCTTGTTATTGTAGAGAGGGCAGGAATGAATCATCAGGCTTCATCAATAACTAAAAATGACACAATAATCTCAGTTGCTGACTATTTATTTTTCATCCAGTTCATAACTTTGACCTTGTTCCCTTTAGTTTCTCTCCTACACTGAAAATTGTCCTTGTGCTTACACAAGGATGTCTAGAGGCTGATATGTGTATTCTTTCGTTAGAAGCCTAAAGGAGTAACAAATAATTACACAGTAATTACATAGTAGTAGTAAAATGGATTCAACAGTGGCTGGATGGGAGATGCCAGAGAGTAGTGGTGGATAACTGTTCGTCAAGTTGGAAGCCGGTGACTAGCGGTGTGCCTCAGGGGTCTGTACTGGGTCCAATGTTGTTTGTCATATACATTAATGATCTGGATGATGGGGTGGTAAATTGGATTATTAAGTATGCAGATGATACTAAGATAGGTGGCGTTGTGGATAATGAAGTAGGTTTTCAAAGCTTGCAGAGATATTTGGGCCAGTTAGAAGAGTGGGCTGAAAGATGGCAAATGGAGTTTAATGCTGTTAAGTGTGAGGTGCTACATTTTGGTAGGACTAATCAAAATAGGACGTGCACGGTAAATGGTAGGGCATTGAGGAATGCAGTAGAACAGAGCGATCGAGGAATAATAGTGCATAGTTCCCTGAAGGTGGAATCTCATGTGGATAGGGTGGTGAAGAAACCTTTTGGTATGCTGGCCTTTATAAATCAGAGCATTGAGTATAGGAGTTGGGATGTAATGTTAAAATTGTACAAGGCATTGATGAGGCCAAATTTGGAGTATTGTGTACAGTTCTGGTCACCGAATTATCGGAAAGATGTCAACAAAGTAGAGAGAGTACAGAGGAGATTTACTGGAATGTTACCTGGGTTTCAGCACCTAAGTTACAGAGAAAGGTTGAACAAGTTAGGTCTTTATTCTTTGGAGCTTAGAAGGTTGAGGGGGGACTTGATAGAGGTATTTAAAATTATGAGGGGATAGATAGAGTTGACGTGAATAGGCTTTTTTCCATTGAGAGTAGAGATGATTCAAACAAGAGGACATGAGTTAAGAGTTAAGGGGCAAAAGTTTAGGAGTAACACGAGGGGGAACTTCTTTATTCAGAGAGTCGTAGCTGTGTGGAACAAGCTTCCAGTAGAAGTGGTAGAGGCAGGTTCATTTTTGTCACTTAAAAAAAAAATTGGATAGGTATATGGACAGGAAAGGAATGGAGGGTTATGGGATGAGTGCAGGTAGATGGGACTAGGTGAGAGTAAGAGTTCGGCATGGACTAGAAGGGCCGAGATGGCCTGTTTCCGTGCTGTAATTGTTATATGGTTATATATGGTTATAGATAAATGTTCATGTTAACACATATTTATTTATATTACTTATTGAGATACAGCATGGAATAGGTCCTTCCAGCCCTTTGAGCTGTGCTGCCAAGGAATTCCTGATTTAAGGTTGGGCCCGATGAAGAACGTCAGATCTAAACTAACTGAAGGCACTTCTTTGACATTTTGCAGTCTCCAATCTTCACACAATGTAGAAACATTGATGAAGGGTCCAGATAAAGAGTCCCATCCACAACGTTGACTTGTTACTCCTTTCCATTGATACTTCCTGACTAGCTGAGTTCCTTCAAATTTTATATCAAGCACTTCTGATGAGGACAAGCCCCTCGTTGTATTCGCAGGTGAACAAGAAAACCTTCTTTGCAAAATCTTCAGGAGTGGTGCTACGAGTTGAGGACCTGAATTACAGGGAAAGATTCAATACGTTAGGACTTCATTCCCTGGAGCATAGGAGAATGAGAGGAGATCTGATAGAGGTATACAAGGTTATGAGGGATATAGACAGGGTAAATGCAAGAAGACTTTTTGACTGCGGATGGGTAGAACTAGAACTGGAGGTCATCGGTTAAGGGTGAAAGGTGAAAAGTTTAAGGGAAACATGAGGGGAAAACTTCTTCACTCAGAGGGTGTTGATAGTGTGGAACAAGCTGCCAGTGGCAGTGATGGATGTGGGCTTGATCTCAGCATTTATTTATTTATTTATTTAGGGCTACCGCTTGAAACAGTCCTTTCCAGCCCAACGAGCCACATAGCCAAGCAAACCAGCTATTTAACTGTAGCCTAATTGCAGGACAATTCCCAATGACCGATTAACATACTAACTGGTACATCTTTGGAATGCGGCAGGAAACTGGAAAACCCGGTGGAAACCCATGTGATCACAGTTAAGACATACAAACTCTTATAGACAAGAGAAATTTGGATGGGTGCATGGATGGGAGGGTCATGGAGGGCTAAGGTCCTGGTGCAAGTCAATAGCTGCATAATAGTTAGGCACAGACTAGATGAGCTAAATGGCCTGTTTCTGTGTTGTGGTTTTCTATGACTCAAAGGCCAATTGTTCAAAATTCAAAGTAAATTTATTATCAAAGTACATATGTATCCCTCCAAAATGATCACAATCTTTTGGTGGCTTGTGTGCCCCAATGACCTGGAGACCTATGTTGGCTGGAGTCAGGGCTTTATGCTTTGGCTCTTGGTAGGGTCACATATGCCAAACAGATCAAAAGGTAGAGACCAGACTAAGAGTGGTCCACTGGTCTTCCAGGTTTTGGGGGTTCAGCTCAGGGAAACAACACTGAATGGTAAAATAAAATTGATATGGAAATAGCAATGAAGAATCCATCTTCATCTGTGAGCAATGGTATTCCTGAGTGTCCATCTGAGACTTGCCTGACTGACAGTGTGAAAACCGACCTACTGACACAGTGAAAGAAACCCTGAACACCATCAGAGATGGAGGACCTTCATTGTTGGCCTAAACGCCAGCGGTGTAATGGGCAGTTGAGAGACATATATGTCGCCAAATACAAGCCTGAGATTTATTATCTTTGGAGCACACTCAATAAATCTATAGAATAAAAACCAGTGAAAGACCGCCCAGCTAGGGAGTTCAAAGAGAGTGATAATGAACTGAGTCTTTTCTGCCATTTGATTATGGCTGACTTATTAACCCTCTCAACACTATTCTCCTGCCTTCTCCCCGTAAGATTCATTTTAAAAATTCACTTTAAGATTTTAATCTTATACTGTATGTTGAATTATGCTTGACAAAAATCAGGGAATTGCACAAATATTGCTTGGCGGTGGTGAAAACTGCATTTTGCACCACATATGGTGATAAAAGTGAAATGATATTTACTTATCTATGGGTATGAAGTGTAATAAAAAGAGTGAAGCAGTTATTGGGTCAAACTGTGTTACTGTTTCTATGGCAACGTCTGTGTTTATCACAGCCTGTTGAATCAGCTCGACTTGTATGGTCAGAATAATGAGATGATATTTATTTGAATATTTTACCCTTCATTAATCAGACACAGAAAGCACAATTGAAAGTAATTGGATAATGATACCTTAACCCCATACAGCCAGCCACTCCAGAGGATTTAATTATGACTATAGAAAATCAACTCCAAAGATTCAAGCAGAAATGGGGACCGTGAATTCATGTGAAGATAAGCAAACATTTTGTGTAATTGGAGAGTCCTCCTTTCAGAATTCAAATGTTTAGCTTGTATATTTTGATTAATTTTACACTTGACTATTGGTGCTGTAACATAGACACCCAGTGGCCACATTATTAGGTACCTCCTGTACCTAATAAATTGGCCACTGAATATATACTTGGGAAATTTGTTTTCTTTGTTCATCGGGGAGTGTTGTTTACACAATTTGTTTTCTTTTGCACATGGGGGTTGATGTTCTTGTTGCCGTTTGTGCATTTTTTGCGCATGGGAGATTGATTTTCTAATTGCTGTTTGCGCAATTCGTTTGTTGCTCATGGGGTTGGTTGATGGTTGGGTTTCATGGTTTTCTTTGTTTTGTGGCTGTCTGTGGAGAAGGCGAATCTCAGGGTTGTATACTGCATACATACTTGGATAGTAAACGTACTTTGTACTTTGAACTATGTTTGTGGTCTTCTGCTGCTGTAGCCCATCCACTTCAAGGTCCAATGTGCTGTGCATTCAGAGATATTTTTCTGCATGCCGCTGTTGTAAAGTGTGATTATTTGAGCTACCGTCGCCTTCCCATTTATTTAGAGATAGAGTGTGGAGCAGGCCCTTTCAGGCCAACGAGCTGCACCAGCTAGCATCCCACCTGGCCTAATCAGAGGACAATTTACAATGACCAATTAAACTACTAACTAGTACATCTTTGGGCAGTGAGAGGAAACTGGAGCACCCAGAGCAAACCTACATGCACACGAAAAGTACGTACAAACTTTCTTACAAAGTATGTCGGAATTGAACTCGGAATTCCGCTGCCTTCTGCTTTAATAGCATTGTGCTAACTGGTGTTAGTTAGTTAGTTAGTTAGTTAGTTAGTTATTTAGCGATACAGTGCAGAGTAGGCATTCCCTGATCTTTGAGCCACGCCGCCCTAGCAACCATCGAAAAACCTGATTGACCCTAACCTAATCACGGGACAATTGAGAATGACCAATTAACCTAGCCAGTACATCACTGGCTGTATTGCGTCTGTTGTGGCTGTGGAGGCCCACATGGGAGTGACAGTCTCGGCTGCAGCGACTGCACTTGAAGGCACTGTCCTCCAGTGCTGCTCTAATACAGAATGAAGCAAGACTTTCCAGGCGCAGATCCATGGTCTCGCAATACTAACGGATGCCACCACAACGCTGGACTGTGGGAGGAAGCCAGAGCACCCAGGAAAATCCCACACATTCCACAGGGAGGATGTACAGAGATTTCTTACAGAATGGCACCAGAATTGAACTCCAACCTCCAGAATGCCCCAAGCTGTAAAAGCATCACGCTAACTCTCCGCCCAGAAGTTTTCCTGTCAGCTTGAACTAGTCTGGCCATTCTCCTCTGACCTCTCTCATTAACAAGGAATTTTGGCCCACAGAACTGCCACTCACTGGATTTTTTTTTGTTTTTTGCACCATTCTCTGTAAACACTAGAGCCTGTAGTATGTGTAAATACCAGGAGATCAGCAGTTTCTGAGATACTCAAACCACCCCATCTGGCACCAACATTCTTCCCATGGTCAAAGTCACTTAGATCACTTTCCTTCCCCATTCTGTTGTTTGGTTTGAATAACAAGTGAACCTCTTGATCATGTCTGCCACTTTTTAGGCATTGAGTTCCTACCTCATGATTAGCTGATCAGATATTTGCATTGACGAGCAGATGTATATACAGGGGTACCTAATAAAGTGGCCACTGTTGTGAACTTTTTTGTTTCGAAATCTATTTCTGAAACTATTTAAAGATAATGATTACGATTTAAACACAAGAGATACTGCAAATGCTGGAAAACCAAAGTAACAGACGCAAAATGCTGGAGAAACTCAGCAGGTCAGGCAGCATCTATGAGAGCAATAAGGAGCCGACATTTTGGGCCGAGACCCTAGTTTTATTTGTAACAAGTACATCGAAGCATACAGTGTTGTTTGTGTCAAATCATATCACCAAGGATTGTGCTGAGGGCAGCCTGCAAGTGTCGCCATGCTTCCAACACCAACATAACATGCCTACAACTCACTAACTCAATCCTGTACATCTTCAGAAAGTGAGAGGAAACTGGAGCACCTGGAGGAAATCCATTCAGTCTTAGGAAGAACTCATGGAAGGAATGTACAAACTACATACAGATAGTGACGGGAAATGAAACTCGATCTTACAGTTAGTGCTGTAAAGCACTACGCTAACTGTTATCTTGTTCTGTGCCACATAATTATTATGATGATTAGCTGTGATTTTGAAAGAACATTTGGATTTAGCAGTGGATCATATTGATCAATTTCTAGAATGTATAAAATAAAAGTAAATATTACAAGGTAGGATATTATACTATAAGATTAGGGTAGGCAGTAAGGCAGAAGGGGTGGTGTTGCTCTGTTGGTAAAAAATGAAATCCAATCATTAGAAAGAGGTGAAATAGGGTTGGAATATGTTGAATCATTGTGGATAGAGCTAAGGAACTGCAAGGGTAAAAAGACACTGATGGGAGTTGTATACAGACCTTTAAATAGTAGTGAGGATGTGGTCTACAAATTATAATGGAGTTAGAAAATGCGTGCCAAAAAAGCAATGTTACAATCATCATAAGGCATTTCAATATGCAGATAGATTGGGAAAATATGGTTGGTGGGAATTTCTAGAGTGCCTTTGAGATGGCTTTTTAAGCAGTTCGTGGTTGAACCCACCAGAGAATCAGTTATTCTGGAATGGGTGTTGTACAATGAACCAAAATTGATTAAAGAGCTTAAGGTTAAAGAACCCTTAGGAGTAACTGATCATAATATGATCAAATTCACCCTGAAATTTGAGAAGGAGAAGCTAAAATTAGATGCATTAGTAGTGCAGTGGAGTAAAGGGAATTGCAGAGGCATGAAAGAGGAGTTGGCCAGAATTGATAGAAAGAGAACACTGGCAGGGGGTGATGGCAGAGCAACAACGGCTGGAATTTCTGGAAGCAATTCAGAGGACACAGGATATATACATCCTAAAGAGGAGGAAATATTCTGAAAGCAAAATGACACAACTATGGCTAACAACAGAAGTCAAAGCCAACATAAAAGCCAAAGAGAGAGCAGATAATAGAGCAAAAATAGTAGGAAGTTAAAGAATTGGGAAGCTAATACCAACAGAAGGCAACTTAAAAAGTCCTTAAAAAGGTAAAGATTGAATACCAAAGTAAGCTAGACATTGACATTTAAGAGGATATCAAAAGTTTCTTCAGATACATAGAGTGTAAAAGAGAGGTGAGAGTGGATTTTGGACCATTGGAAATCAATCCTGGAGAGGTAGTAATGGGGGACAACAAAATGGCAGACAAACTGAATAAGTATTTCGCATCAGTTTTCACTGTGGAAGTCACTAGCAGTATGGGAGAAGATCCAGGTGTCAGGGGACATGAAGTGTGTGAAGTTACCATAACTAGAGAGAAGATTCTTGGGAAAATGAAAGGTCTGAAGGTAGATAAGTCACCTGAACCAGATGGTTTACAGCCCAGAGTTCTGAAAGAGGTGGCAGAAGAGATCATGGAGGCATGAGGAGTGATTTTTCAAGAATTGCTAGATTCTGGAATGGTTCTGGAAGACTGGAAAATTGCAAATGTCACTGCTCTTCAAAAAGGGAGAGGGGCAGAAGAATGGAAACTACAGGCCAGTTAATCTGACCTCAGTTGAGTCAATTATTAAGGATGAGGTCTCAGGGTACTTGGACGTACATGATAAAACAGGCCATAGTCTGCATGGTTTCTTCATGAGAAAATGTGGCCTAGCAAATAGGTTGAATTCTTTGAAGAAATAACAAGCAGGATAGACAAAGGAGAATCAGTTGATGTTGTGTACTTGGACTTTCAGAAGCCCTCTGACAAGGTACTACATGTGAAGCCGCTTAACAGGCTATGAGACCATGGTATTACAGGGAAGATTCTAGCATAGATAAAGAAGGGGCAGATTGGCAAGAAGCAAACAGCAGGAATAAAGTGAGATTTTTCTGACTGGCTGCCAGTAACTACTGATTTTCTGTAGGGCTCTCTGTTGGGATTGATTCTTTTTACATTTCATGTCAATGATTTGGATGATGGAATTGATGACTTTGTTGCATAATTTGCAGGCATTATGAATATAGGTGGAGGGGCAGTAGTTTTGAGGGAGTAGAGAAGCTACAGAAGGACTTGGACAGATTAGGAGAATGTGCAAAGAAATGGCAGATGGAATATAGTGTCAGGAAATGTATGGTCATGCACATTGGTAGAAGAAATGAAAAGTTTGACTATTTTCTAAATGGAGAGAAAATACAAAAATCTGAAGTACAAAAGGACTTGTGAGTTCTTGTGCAGGATTCCCTAAAGGTTCATTTGCAGGTTGAGTCGGTGGTGAGGAAAGGAAATGCAATGTTAGCATTAATTTCAAGAGGACTAGAATATAAAAGCAAAGATGTAATGTTAAAACTTTATAAAGTACTGGTGAGGCCTCACTTGGAGAATTGTGAGCACTTTTCGGCCACTTATCTTTGAAAGTATGTGGTGTTCCTGGAAAAGGTTCAAAGAAGGTTCACAAAATGTTTCCAGAATAGAATAACTTGTCATACGAAGAGTCTTTGATGGCTCTGGGCCTGTATTCACTAGAATTCAGATGAATGAAGCATGATGTCATTGAAACATACCAAATGGTGAAAGACCTTGATAGAATGGATTTGGAGAAGATGATTCCTATGGTGCGAGAGTCTAAGACCAGAGGACACAGCCTCAGAATAGAGGGGCGTCCTAGGAGATGAGGAGGAATTTCTTTAGCCAGAGAGTGGTGAATCTGTGGAATTCATTGACATAGGCAGCCGTGGAGGCCAAGCCTTTATGTATATTTAAGGCAGGGGTTGATAGGTTCTTGATTGGTCAGGGCATGAAGGGATACAGGGAGAAGGCTGCTCCAGGGAATAAATTCCTAACCTATTCAACCCCTAGAAGTAGAAGTCATGGGTTGCTGGGGGGTGGGGGATGAAAGGCAGATTATTTGAGAGGAATCTGAGGGGGCATTTCTTCATTCAGAGGGTAGTGAGAGTGTGGAATGAGCTACCAGTGGAAGTGTTAGATGGGGGTTTGATTTCAATGTTTAAAAGGAGTTTGGTTAAGTGCATGGATGGGAGGAGTATGAAGGGTTATGGCCCAGTTGCAGGTCAATGGGACTAGGTGGAATAATAGTTCAGCACAGACTAGGTGGGCCAAAGGGCTAGTTTTCTGCTTTGTATTGCTCTGTGACTCTCTAATATCCATTCATAAATAGGATGTGGTGCTTTTAAATATGTCCTTAAACCTTTTTTGAAATCTTTTTTTTAATTTCCCCTTTATATTGTCTCACATGCCCACATTATCTAAGAAAGGATGTGCTGGATTTGGAAAGGGTCCAGGGGATGTTCATGAGAATGATTCCGGAAATGAGAGGGTTAATGTATGAGGAGTATTTGATAGCCTGTATTCACAAGAGGAAATCTTATTGAAAACTATCAAATATTGAAAGGCCTAGATAGAATGGATTTGCAGAGGATATTTCCTATAGTGGGGCAGTCTAGGACCAGAGGACACGGCCTTGGAATAGAGGGGCGTCCAATTTAAATGAGGAGAATTTCTTTAGCCAGAGGGTGGTGAATCTGTGGAATCTGTTGCCACAGGCAGCTGTGGAGGCCAAGTCATTGAGTATATTTAAAATGGAGGTTGATAGGTTCTTGATTAGTCAGGGTGTCAAAGGTTATGGGGAGAAGGCAAGAGAATGGAGTTGAAAGGGATAATAAATCAATCACGATGGAATGGGAAGCAGACTCAATGGGCTGAATGGTCTTATTCTGCTCCTATGTCTTATTGTCTTAATACTTGCTTTCTCCTGTTTATCCTTTGGTTCAGTTTGACAGATGGGACGAAAAAATTTTACAGACTTCCGCAGGTATCTGTAATTCCAGGTATACCTGCAGATGGTGCTGCAATAGTTACTTTTTCTTGTGCCGAACTGTATGACACAATGGCTGTTATTTTATAATAAGGGTGTAATCATCCCGTTTTCCAGGAACAGAAAAGGCTACAGAAAGGAATGGACACAGCTCAGTTCATCATAGCAAAGCCCTCCTCTCCACTGAGCACATTAACATGGAGCACCACAAGAAGAAAGCAGCATCCATCATCAAAGACCCCAACATCAAGGACATCCTCTCTTCTCACTGCAATGGGCAAAAGATACAGGAGCCATAGGCACCAAACTACCAGGTTCAGAAACAGTAATGATCCTACAGCCATCAGACTCCTAAACCAGTGTGGATAACTTCACTCACCTCAACTCCGAGCTGAGTTTACAAACCATAGACTGACTTTCCAACGACTCCTCACCACTCAGTTTCTCAGTATTATCTTTTATGCACAGCTTGTCTTGTTTTACACAGTGGTTGTTTGTCAGTCTTTGTCTATTTATGTATAGTTTTCATAAATTCTATTGTATTTTTCCTGTAAATGCCTGCAAGAAAATAAATCTCAAGATGGTATATAGTAAGATCCATGTACTTCAATAATAAATTTACTCCAAACTTTGAACTTCGTATACGCTTCTGTCAAAATCATCTGTACATCTGTTTCATTTATACTCAGTATGTCCATTTTGAAGATAAAATGTACGAAAAAATCCAAATATTTTGCAATAAATTGACTACAGTTATTGAGTAATTTGCCTGTGTTATTATACTCTATAATTCCTATTTGAAACCCTCATTTGCTCTGGGTCTGATGTTTTCAGTGTGCTGTGAATCACAGTTGTAGTCACAAAGACCACTTTTCAGCTGTGGTTCAACTGTTGACACTTCTGCCTCTGAGTCAGGGGTTTTGCACTTCAAGTCACGTTTCAGGAACTTGAAAACAAAACTCTAGTTTAACACACACAAAACGCCGGAGGAACTCAGCAGTCAGGCAACATCAATGGAGAGGAATAAATCATTGACATTTAATCCTGATGGAGGCTCTTGGCCTGAAACGTTGATCTTTTAGGACCCCCTATAGATTCATTTTGTGTGGGTTCCTCAGGATTTCCACCATCTGCGGAAATTCTTGTGTTTAAACATCTAGTTATTGCTGTTCTATAACAACAAGGAGCTGTCGGGTGGCATGGTTAGGGCAACACTTACCAGCGCCGGTGATCAACAGTTCAGGTTCAAATCTGCTGCTGCCTGCAGAGGAGTTTGTACGCTCTTCCCATGACTGCATGGGATTCCTCCATCTGCTCTGGTTTCCTCCAGCATTCCAGAAAACAGGGTTAGTGAGTTGTGGGCATGCTATATTGGCACCAGAAGCATGTCAATACATGTGGGCTGCCCCCAGCACATACTTAGACTGTGTTGGTTGTTGGCACAAACTATACTTTTCACTGTATACTTCAGTGTTTCAGTGTGCATGTGACAAGTAATGCTAATCTCTCTTTATTAACCTCCTTAATCTCTATTGGAGGGTTAATTGGTCATTGTAAATTGTCCCTGATTAGGCTTGGATTAAATCCGGGGTTGCTGGGCTGCACAGTTTGAAGGGCCAGAGGGCCTATTCCACATTGTATCTTAATAAGTAAATAATAATAAAGATAAATAAACATGGATTGTAAAGTTCTTGAAATCATGTCTGTAGGTTGTATTATCTGCTCAGTGTTAAGGTGAATGAAGTTATCTTTGTGTTAAACAAGCCCATGTCATCAAAAGTTAAATTCTTCGTCAGACATCCAGTTCTATTCAACTTAATAGAATTGTATTTCAGAAAAAGAATTCAAAGCACATACAGTACAGTACTTTATTGCACATTTAATGTGTACAACACAGAGAGAAGCTCTACCCCATTACCTGGTCATTATCTCATTGTTATATGTGGGTGTTTGTTGAGTTCAATTTGGCTGTCACTTTGCCTATGTTTCAATGATGACTGCACTTCAGAAAAAGATCTTCATTGCCTGCAAAGTTCTTTGAAGTGTCAGATGTGAAAGGTGCCTTTTAAATGCCAACCTGTCTCTCCAATACAAGAAATGATTTGGCAATCAGAGTTTAGGCAGGATGTCTAATTCCTCGGTAGTGCATGACATTGTTCAAGCAGATTTTTTTTTGTAGTTTCCAATGCTTGTTGTATTTTTATGTAACCACCTTTCCTTTCCTTTTCACAAATACCTCAGCGCAGAAAGAGGCTGCAGACTGGTCAATACCAGTTAGACCATAAGACATAGAAGCAGAATTAGGCCACATGGCTCATCAAGTTTGCTCCACCATTCCATTTTGTCTGATTTATTATCCGTCTCTACCCCATTCTCCCGCCTTCTCCCCATAACCTGTGACGCCCTGACTAATCAAGAACGTATCAACCTTCACTTTAGATATCAAATAAATTGGCCTCTATAGCTGTCAGTAGCAATGAATTCCACAGATTCACTACCCTCTGGATAAAGAAATTCCTCATCTCTGTTCTAATGGGATGTTCTTCACATGGCTGTGCTAGACTCCTTCACTACAGGAAACATCCTCTTCATATCCACTCTATCTGGACCTTTCAATATTTGATAGTTTTCAGTGAGAACCCCTTTCATTCGCCTAAACTCCAGTGATTTCAGGCCCAGAGCAAATATGAAGATCAATACTTTCAATTACATTCCTGTTGGACATGAAGGAATTAAAATACAGAAGAAAGCGGGGGGTCATCTATTTCAGTGTTATCAACTGGAGAAGTGGTCTGAGTGAGTATTGGTACAGAGAGAACAGTAGAGTTCCTGTTTAAGATATGGGGCTGTGGGGTCAACTTAGTTACAATAAAGTGCAAGCTTTGATTAATTAAGAGTTGCACAGTGAGTTGCCTAATCTAAGCGAACTGTTTTCCAGGAACTCTCAATTTTCATTTTAAAACATTACTTGATTCAAGTTCCACCATCCATACAACCATTGAGTTCTAGATTACCATCACTTGGTTTACGGAATGATCTCACCTAGCAAAGATCTCATCACACCACGAACAAGAGCATAGGTGCTAGCGTAGTGCTACTCCAGTGCCAGCAACTCAGGTTCAATTCCCGCTGCTGTCTGTAAGGTGTTTGTACGTTCTCCCCATGAGTGCGTGGGCTTTTCCTCTGGGTGCTCTGGTTTGCTCCCACATTCCAAAGACGTACAGCTTTGTAGGTTAATTGGTTACTTGGATGTAGTTGGCGGCTTATTCTGATTCACATTTTAGATTTATTTATCAAATATAGGTTGAAACCTAGAAGGAAATGTGTCGTTTGCATTAAGAACCAACAAGGTCGTGGGCAGCATGGTTGTGTAGTGGTTAGCACAATGCTTTACAGTACAGGTGACCTGAGTTCAATTCCCACTGCTGCCCCAGTAAGGAGTTTGTACATTCGCTCCATGATCACGTGGATTTCCTCTGGGTGCTCTGGTTTCCTCCCACAGTCCAAAAATGTACCATTTCGGAGATTAATTGGCCACATAGGTGTAATTGGAAATTGTCCCGAGTTCAGCTAGAGTTAAATTGAGAGATTGCTGGACAGCACAACTTGAAGGGGCGGAAGGGCCAGGTCCGCCTTGAAGGTCAATAGAATAAAATAAAAAATAAACGCACATAATGGGTGCTGGAGGTAGAACACATGTGTCGCCACGCATTCAGGCACAAACATAGCAGAACAATGCTCGGCAGAACAACACAGAGCACAGGCATCAAAATAACAACAGCAAAACAGGCCACGTTTCTCTCTCCACCCACCCATACACACAGAGATCCGTTCAGCTGCAAGAAGGACCCCAGGCCTCGAGGCTTTAGCCATTGGGCTACAACTTTCTGACTTATGAAGATACAAAGGTTCATTAGTCTGGAAAGCCCTGTTAGTATGATAAATCTAAACAAACCTCCTGTGACTTTAACTCTTACATTAATTCTGTTCTTCAACTGCTCAGCTAGTAGGAAGAATGAGTTTCTACTTACTATATTGAAAAGGTTTGGATGGGCATGGGTTTGTGTAATGCATGGATCTATTTCTTTTAAGGCAAAGACCCTGTCCCCCCTTAGCACTATGCATTGATCTAGCACACAATCAAAGCTCTCAGTATGACATCAACAGGCAACAGCAGCCCAAACAGTAGCACTAACCAGAGACAGGCACAGCTGCTCAATGCGAATGAGAAAGTCTTTGAGAAGGGGGTTGGCATGAAGGCCAGAATTGAACTGGATGAGGTAGCAACACCAAGATTGCATAAGGCGTGTCCAGGGCCTTACGCGCTACGTCCTAAAATGGATGCTGAATTGCAAAGCTTGGGGGCATTTTGAATTCTTTCCAAGGTTGAGTAGAGCGATTGGGCCACACCCATTGTCCCGATAATCAAGAAAGGAAGGCTGGAGCTGTTCACATTTGTGGGGATTTCAAGGTGAGCATCAACCCGTGCTGCATGCTGTACAGTATCCCCTGCTGCCAAGAAGAGACATTTTTGCATCTTTGGCAGGTAGGAAGAGGTTTTCAAAGATTGACTTGTCACAAGCCTATCTGCAAATGGAGATTGAGGAGCCAGGCAGGAAGGGGGGCATGGCTAGCTGGAAGGTGATAGATGAAGCCAGCTGGCTGGACAAGGTAAAGGGCTGGAGAAGAAGGAATCTGACAGGAGAAGGAAGTGGACCAGAGGAGAAAAGGAAGAATGAAGGGCACCAGGGGGAGATGATAGGCAGGTGAGGAGAAGAGATAAGAGACCAGAGTGGGGGAATAGAAGAACAGAGAAGTGTGAGGGAAAAGAAAAAAAAATTTAAAAAATACCAGGAGAAATCGATGTTCATGCCATCAGGTTGGAGGCTACCTCAATCTCAGACCTTTTATTATCTTTGTGTCTGCATTTTTCTGATTGTACATCTTGCTTTTTGCTGGTATTTATTTATATGTTACTCTCAGTGCCCCTGTCCATATGATCAGATATTTTACTCATTATCACTTCCCCTATTTCCATATGCCTCATTCACATTGCCCTTCCTTCCTAGCTAAATTAACATTCACAAGGAAATTCTTTCTTGCCACCTCTTCCTTGCTTTCTCTCACCCTGAGTTTAATACATTTTCTGACATTTGTGGAACACAAAGCTATAACAGGTGCGTTACCACAACACTATCAGTTGCTTCTCTCTTTCAAACACACCTTTTTATAACATGCTCGCAGTACATAATTCTTCAATCACGCAAATTTTGAAACCACTGACTTCGGCTAACAGGGGAGCCCCAGTCTAGTAACACTCCTCCCATGGTCCACTCTCCTCTCCTGTCAGATTCCTCCTTCTTCAGCCCTGTACTTGTTACACCTATCAGTTCCTTGTTCTTACTTCACCCCTCCCCCTCTATCTGCAGCAAGCAGGAATTCCCAGTGGCCACCTATTTAATTCGAATCCCCATTCCCTTTCCGACACGTTGGTTCATAGCCTCCACTACTGCCATGATGCCACTCTCAGGTTGGAAGAGCAATATCCCTTATTCTGTCTGGGTAGCCTCCAACTTGGTGGCATAAACATAATTTTTGATAATTTATCCCCCTCCCCATTCTTTCTTTTCTTCATTCCCCATTCTCACTCCTCTCTTGCCCCTTCTCTTCACCTCACCTGTCCGTCGTCTCAAACCACCCCTCCCTCCCTATCTTCAATGGTCCACTCTCCTTTCATATCAGATTCCTACTTCTTCAGCCCTCCACCTATCACCTCCCACCATCTCACCATCCCCGCCCCCCTTTCCCATGCAGACACGAACCCTTCACCTGGACTCACCTATCACCTGCCAGCCTGTACTCCTTCCCTTCCCCTCATCTTCTTATTCAGGCTTCTGCTTCCTTCATCTCCAGTCCTGATAAAAAGGTCTCAGTCTGAAACATCGGCTGTTTATTTTCCTCCATAGATGCTGCCTGATCTGCTGAGTCCTTCTAGCATTTTGAGTGTGCTACTCTGGATCTCCAGCATCTGCAGAAACTCGGGTGTTTTTGATAAAAGGGAGAAGGATCTTAACCCCCACCTAAAAGTTGCTGGTGAACGCAGCAGGCCAGGCAGCATCTCTAGGAAGAGGTGCAGTCGACGTTTCAGGCCGAGACCCTTCGTCAGGACTCACCCACCTTCTTATTCTGGCTTCTGGCCCCTTCCTTTCCAGTTCTGATGTCTCTAGTTCTTGGACTAGAGACTCTTGGACTCTCAGACATCAGGCCGACAACCTTTAGTCCTTGGCCTGAACTCAAGGACATGAACTTCAGGCCTCTACCTCCTGATTTGCTGACTTCAGTCTTCAACCATTCAGGCTTTCCACTTCCAGACCACTGATCCGTACTTTGTTGAATCTGGTGATTTTACAATCCAAAGTTTCTTTGGAAGTCAAGAATGAGGTTTAAAACTTTTTTTACAGCTGTTTTATTAAGTATGACAAAGAAGAATGAACAAAGCAGAGAGAACACAGAAAAGACAAAGAAGGAGAAGTTGTGGTTGTCTGATACTCAGACTCAAAATAACAACATTCCACTGACAACAACTAACCCATAAAGTAGCCAGATTTAAGTAGCATAATAGCAGCTGCAGAAAAGCTGAGAAGCTTCTAGAAAATCCAGAGGCAACTATACCATAATAACTTGAAAATTCACTGAATAATTGCATATATGGCCAAGATAGAGTGGACATGGAGAGGATGTTTCTTGTGGTGGGAGAGTCCAGGACCCGAGGGCACAGACTCTGAATAGAGGGATGCCCATTTAGAACAGAGATGAGGAGGAATTTCTTTTGCAGGAGAGTGGTGAGTCTGTGGAATTCATTGCCACAGGCGGATGTGCAGGCCAAGTCATTGGGTGTACTTAAGGCATAGGCTGATAGGTTCTTGATTAGTGTGTGAAACATTACAGAGAGAAGTCAGGAGAATTAGGTTATGAGGGTTAATAAATCAGCTATGCTGGAATCATGGAGCAGGCTCAATGGGCCAAATGGACTAATTCTGCTCCTGTGTCTTATGGTGAAAAGCTGATTATATAAAAACACAAGCAAGCATAGGAAAGTTAAACTATAATAAAAGTACAAGAAACATCAATTCAACAGACTAATCCAATATGTCCCAGATTCGACTTTGCTCACTGGACTTTGCTGAAACCCAGGACACCCTGATCACAAATCTGATTTTCAGGCCTGTTCCCTAGGACTCACCAGTCACAGGTTTGACCCTCAGGTTTTCTCCCCATCAGAGAGATTAACATGAAGTAATTCTCACAGGTGGATAGGGTAGTTAAGAAAGCGTATGGGGTGTTAGCTTTCATAAGTCAACGGATAGAGTTTAAGAGTCGCGATGTAATGATGCAGCTCTATAAAACTCTGGTTAGGCTACACTTAGAGTATTGTGTCCATTTCTGGTCACCTCACTATAGGAAGGATGTGGAAGCACTGGAAAGGGTACAGAGGAGATTTACCAGGATGCTGCCTGGTTTAGAAAGTATGCATTATGATCAGAGATTAAGGGAGTTAGGGCTTTACTCTTTGGAGAGAAGGAGGATGAGAGGAGACATGATAGAGGTGTACAAGATAATAAGAGGAATGGATAGAGTGGATAGCCAGCGCCTCTTCCCCAGGGCACCACTGCTCAATACAAGAGGACATGGCTTTAAGGTAAGGGGTGGGATATATTAGAGGAAGGTTTTTTACTCAGAGAGTGGTTGGTGCGTGGAATGCACTGCCTGAGTCAGTGGTGGAGGCAGATACACTAGTGAAGTTTAAGAGACTACTAGACAGGTATATGGAGGAATCTAAGGTGGGGGCTTATATGGGAGGCAGGGTTTGAGGGTCGGCACAACATTGTGGGCCGAAGGGCCTGTACTGTGCTGTACTATTCTATGTTCTATCTATGTTCTAAAACATATCTCATCATTCCAGTGGCAATCTAGACAATAGTGTGCTGCTTTTGTGGAGCAATGGATCTTTACCAGCAGAGTTCTTGCGGCATTTGTGCTTACACTCAGTGGCCATTTTGTTAGTTACCTCTTGTATCTAATAAGGTGGGAACTGAGTGTATATTCGTTGTCCTCTACTCCTGTAGCCCATCCACTTCAAGGTTCAAAATGTGCATTCAGAAATGCTGTTCTGCACACCACTGTTGTAACGTGTGGTTATTTGAGTTACTGTCACCTTCCTGTCAGCTTGAACCAGTCTGGCCATTCTCCTCTGACCTCTCCCATTAACAAGGTGTTTCTGCCCAGACAACTGCAGCTTACTGGATTTTTTTTTGTTGTTTATTTTTCACACCATTGTCTGTAAACTCTTGAGACTGTTGTGCAGAAAAATCCAAGGAGATCAGCAGTTTCTGAAATACTCACACCACCGCATCCGGCACCAACAATCCACATTCAAGATCACTCAGATCACATTTCTTCCCCGTTCTGATGTTTGGTCCAAACAACAACTGAACCGCTTGACCATTTCTGCATGCTTTTTTTGCATTGAATTGCTACCATATGATTGGCTGATTAAATGTTTGCATTAACAAGTAGGTGTAAAGTAATAAAGTGGCCACTGAGTTTAAGCAGCAATTTTTCTGTCAAATCTCTCCTCAAGCTATTAGACTATAAGACCATAAGATAAAGGAGCAGAATTAGGCTACTTGATCCATCGAGTCAGCTCCGTCATTTCATCATGGCTGACTGAATTTTCCTCTCATCCCCAATCTCCCTGTATCCCTTCATTCGCTGACCAACTAAGAATCTATCAACCTCTGCCTTAAATATACATAAAGGTTTGGCCTCCCCAGCTGCCTGTGACAAAGAATTCCACAATTCACCACTCTCTGGCTAAAGAAATTCCTCTCATCTCTGTTCTAAAAGAACACCCCTCTATTCTGGTCTTGGACTCTCCCACCATAGGAAATGTCCTCTCCACATCCGCTTTATCAAGGCCTTTTACCATTTGATAGGTTTCAATGAGGTGACCCCTCATTCTTCTGAATTCTAGCGAAATCAGGCCAAAGTCATCAAACACTCATCATATGATAAGCCATTCAATCCTGCAGTCATTTTCTTGAATCTTTTTTGAACCCTCGCCAGTTTCAGCACATCCCATCTAAGATAAATCTGCTCACAATACTCCAAGTGAGGCCTCACCAGTGCCTTAAAAAGTTTCAACATTACATCTTTGCACTTATATTCTAGTCCTCTTGAAATGAGACCGTAAGATGTAGGAGCAGAATTAGGCCATTCAGCCCATCGAGTTCACTCCGCCATTTTATCATGGCTGACCCCAGATCCCATTCAACCCCAAACATTTGCCTTCTCACCATATCCCTTGAAATGAATGCTAACATTGTATTTGCCTTCCTCACCACAGACTCAACCTGCAAATTAACCTTTCAGGAATCCTGCACAATGACTCCAAAGTCTCTTTGCACCTCAGATTTTTGTATTTTCTCTTCATTTAGAATATATCAGGGATGATTGATAAGTTTGTGGCCTAAGGTAGAAGGAGTCAATTTTAGAAAACCTAGCACATTTATAGGTCAACTCTTTGAGTGATTATGCAGAAAGTTTGAAGTTAATAACTCATCAGGGGTGATTGATTAGTTCGTGGCCTAAGGTAGAAAGAGATGAGTTATTAACTTCAAACTTTCTGCATAATCACTCAAAGAGTTGAACTGCATGTGCATGTAATGAGAGCTGTATAACTCATCTCCTTCTACCTTAGGCCACAAACTTATCAATCACCTCTCGCAGTCTATCCTTTCACTTCTTCTACCAAAATTCATGGCCACACACTTCCCGACACTGTATTCCATCTCCCACTCTTTGCCCATTCTCCTAATCTAAGTCCTTCCATAGCCCCTCTGCTTCCTCAAAACCAGCTGCCTCTCCACTGATCTTCATATTGTCTGAAAACTTTGCAACAAAGCCATCATCCAAATCATTGACAAATGATGTTAGAAGCAACGTTCCCAACACAGACCCCTGTGTAGCACCAATAGTCACTGGCAGCCAATCAGAAGAGGTTCCCTTTATTCCCATTCTTTGCCTCCTTTCAACCAGCCACCAGCTTTATCCATGCTGTTAGCCCCAATTGCTTGAGAAACAATTTTCTGTCTTAAAATGATTACTATTCTCTGATGCTACAATCTTTTTTGTGCAAAATTTGTTTCCATGTTTTGAACTATGTTGCCTATATACAATATAAAAATCAGTGTTTATGTTGCTAATATTCTGGAATCATTAATAAACTTTATCTCAGGATGTTAATACAGTTAATTTAACACTGATTTCAGGATTACGAAGCATATAAAAATCCCAACAATGTGATGCAAAAGCTGAAATCTTGATGTGGCATTTCCTGACACACGCTCTAATACAAACATCATAGATTTTGTTGAGTTTTTCTAGGTCATTTCTTCAGTTGTAAAATGCAATTTGGCTACACTAATTAAGTTCATGATGAACATATTTACATTGATGGTCCCTCATGACACAAACCCTTTTTTTTTTGACAATTGGGGAGACTTGCAGTGAAAATGGGCTCAGCTATGCCCACTATAATCACTGACATCATTGCTACACATGTTCTTTTTTAGCAATCATGGGGATTTCAACACGGCCTTTTGTACTATTATTAAGTGTTTTAAGGTCAGATTACAGTTCTATCCAACAGCTGCACTCTGTTGTCTCTGTTACAAGACTCTTTCACACATTGTTATGAACATTACAGTGGAGCACCACAGTAGCGTAGCATTTTCTTAATTACTTACTGCCCATTATTGACTGCTGCAGCAATGAAGCTCCTCCATCTGTCTGTCCTTGGCCACTCAGATGTAGAAGGATTCTTCAGTGCTGTTTTTATGACAATTTTGTTTTAACAGTCAGGGTTGTTAGCCCTGAGCTGAACCCTAAACCTAGAGGACCGGTGGACCACTCTTAGTCTGGCCTCTACGCTTTGACCTGTTTGGCGTGGGTGAGGCTACAAGGAGCCAAAGCACAAAGCTCTGACTCCAGCCAATATAACTCTTTGGGTCATTGGGCACACAAGCCTCCAAACCACAACAAGGTGTGGTCCTCTTGGAGGAGTGTAGTGGTTACCACGGCACTATTACAGCTGGCGGAATTCCAGAGTTCAGAGTTCAATTGCAATGCCATCTGTAAGGAGCTTGTACATTCTCCACATGACTGTGTGGGTTTCCACCACGTGCTCTGATTTACTCCTATGGATCAAAGACACCATTAATAGGTTAATTTGGTCATTGTAAATTTTCCTGTGATTAGGCTGGTGTTAAATTGGTAGGGTGGAGCAGCTCTATGGGCCAGAAGGGTCTGTTCCCTACTTTATCTCAAAGTAAATAAATACATTTATTTATTGTTCAAACATACTTTTGATTGGTTGATTGAAGAGTAACATATATTGGTCAGACCACACTTCGAATATTCTGAGCAGTTTTGAGCCCCTTGTTTAAGAAAGGGTTTGCTGGCAAGAGGAGCTTCACAAGAATTATCCCAAGAATGAAAGGGTTAACGTATGAGGAGCAATGAATGCTCCGGGCCTGTACTCATTGGAGTTTAGAAGAATGAGGTGGGATCTCATTGAAGCCAAGAGAATATTGAAAGGCTTAGATAGAGTGGATGTGGAGAGGATGCTTCTGATAGTGGGTGAGCCTAAGACCAACGGATGCAGCCTCAGAATAGAGGGAAGTCCCTTTAGAACAGAGATGAGAAGGAAGTTCTTTAGCCAGAGGGCGGTGAATCCATGGAATTCGTTGCCACATGTGGCTGTAGAGGCCAAGTCATTGAGTATTTTTAAAGCGGATTTTGAGAGGTTTTTGATTCGTCAAGGCATCAACAGTAACAGGGAGATGGCAGTAGAATAGAATGGAAAAGAATAATAAGTTAGCCGTGATGGAATGGCAGAGCAGACTCAATAGGCTGAATGTATTGAAATACCTGATGAACCATGAAGGTCACAACCAGAATCTGAGAGATGAAGTCATGTCTGTGGATAACATGGGCTCAGGACTGAATCAATACGTGAATAATATTAGTGGACATCAGGATTTACATGCACCACGCACTCCAGGATGATATGAGGCAAAGATAGAGTGAATAACAGGAGATTTTTTTTTTTTGCAGGGTGGAAATGGCTAATACATGGGGGCATAATTTTAATGTCGTTGGAGGAAAGTATGGGAAAGAATGTCAGAGGTAAGTTCTTCACACAGGAAGTGGTGGAACGCAGTGCTGGAGAGGCGGTGGTAGGGGCAAGTACGTTCTCCTCATGACCGCCTGGGTTTCCTCCAGTTGTTCCAGTTTCCTCCCACAGTCCAAAGACCTACCGGTTGGTAGGTTAATTGGTCATTGTAAATTGTCCTGTGATTAGGCCTGGATTAAATCAGGTGTTGCTGGGCAGCATGGCTCGAAGGGCCAGAAGGACATGCTCCACACTGTACCTCAATAAATAAATAAATAGAAACAGTTTTGTGTTAACCAGAATCCGCTGTATTGCCCTAACTTAAATGTTTACTTTAGCCCTCTTGATTGGCCAGGGCATGAAGGGATACGGGGAGAAGGCTAAGAGGAAAATTGGATCAGCCATGATGAAATGGCAGAACAACTCAATGGGCCAAATGGCTTAATTCTGCTCCTATATCTTATGGGCTCTCTCAGAATAGAATTTAGTGATGTGCTTATACAACTGTAATGTCCAAGACATGTATAGACCTTGTGTATCTATTTATTTACTTATTCATTAAGATGCAGCACAGAATAGGGCCTTCCAACCCTTCGAGCCAGGTCGCTCAGCATCCCCCAGTTTAACCCTGAACTAATCACAGGACAATTACAAGTTAGCCTACTAAGAGTCTTTGGACTGTGAGAGGAAACCGGAGCACCCGGATGAAACCCACACATTCCACAGGAAGGATGTACAGACGGCACCGGAATTGAACACTGATCTCTGACACTCTGAGCTGTAATAGCATCAAGCTAAGTTACCGTGGCAACCTACAGTTAGCATGATATGCATTGCAAATCATCCTTACCTCGAGATTATTTGATTAATTATATATAATTCTGTAATCTTTGCCCTGCAACAGCAATAAAAAATATATATACTGCAGAAATTTCCTAGATCATTTCCCAGAAAAGATAACATGTAATATAAAATCATAATTTAAACAAGGCTTCCCAAGCTGGGGTCACGGACTCCTCAGTTACTGGTAAGACTCCATGGCATAAAAAAGGTTGGGAACTCCTGATTTAACAGATTCAAGGCAATAAAAAAACAATGACAGAAAGCAAGATATTTTGCAAGGTACACGTTCAACAAGGAGTAACAGCAAGAGCATGCAACTTCTCTTGCGTGACTTACAGATGGAGAAGCTACTTATAATACTGGAAAATGCACCCCATGTCTGGACGTAAGGTGATTCTGACAAGAAATAATGAAATAATGGTGGTTGGGGGTGTGGAAGGGTGGGTTAGTGGGTGGAAGTGTTGATCAGCCTTACTGCTTGGGGAAAGTCACTGTTTTTGAGTCTGGTGGTCCTGGTGTGAATGCTACGTAGCCTCCTCCCTGATGGGAGTGGGATAAAGAGTCCACGAGCAGGGTGAGTGGGATCCTTCATGATGTTACTGGCCCTTTTCTGGTGCCTTTCTGTATATATGTCCTAGATGGTGGGTGGGCTAGTGCAGGTGATGTGTTGGGCAGTTTCGACCGTCCCTTATAGAGGCTTCCTGTTCATTGTACAGGAAGTGCATTTTCTGTACCGGGCAGTGACACAGCTTGAAAGGATGCTCTCTATTGCAGATCTGTAGAATGACAGGAGTGCAGACATACATAGTCCAGCTCTCTTTAGCCTCCTCAGAAAGTAAAGTCAATGGTGAGCTTTCCTGGTTGTGTAGGATGTATTCTGCGACCATGAGAGTTTGTGTAAGATGTGCACTCCGAGGTGTACTGTTGTTCCACCAATGTAAATGGGGGTGTGAGTGGTGCACACTGTCCTGAAGATGATAACCCTCTCCTTTGTCTCGTTGACATTGAGAAAGAGGTTATTTACCTCTAGAGTTTAGAGATTAACTTTATTTGTCACATGTACATCAAAACATTGAAACATACAGTGAAAGGAGTAATTTGCATCAAATCAAACAAGCGAGGAATTGCTGGGGGCAAACCGTGAGTGTCACCACATTTCCAGCACCAGTACAGCCTACCCACACCTTACTTACCCTAACCGTAGAGTGTGGGAGGAAACCAGAGCACCCAGAGGAAATCCACATGGTCATGGGGAGAATGCACAAACAGCGGCAGGAATCGAACTCCGATCAGCAATCACTATATTTATAAAACAATTGTGCTAACCGCTATGCAACAGTGCTGCCACTTAGGTTTTTAGATATATAGTAACTGGAGTTGTTAAGTTGAAGATGCCTGAAGTCAACCTAGCCTGAGAAGTACTCGGAACATAAAACATAAGACTGTAATGGTATAGGCCCTTCAGCCCACGATGTTGTGCTGACCTTTCAACCCACTCTAAAATTAATCTAACCCTTCCCTCCGACATAACCCTCCATTTTCTGCCATCCATATTCCTAAGAGTTATCTGAAATATCTGCCTCTACACCTGCACTGCTAGGGGATTTCACGCACCCACCACTCTCTGTGTAAAGTGTTCTGTCTTGCTCCCTATACTTCCCTCCAATCATCTCAGAATTATGCCCCCGGTATTAGCCATTTCTGCCTGGTGAAAATGTCTCTGGCTGTCCACTCACTTCATGCCTCTTGCAGTCTTGCACTCCTTCAGGGTGACGGGGTGGAGATACGTCTCTACAAAAGGAGATTTAAGGCATTCCTTTCCTCCCTCAGCCTGCAGGTCAACATTCGGGAAGGGGTAGCATATGCTTAGCCCCCCCCCACCCCCGATCAGGGTCACGTGAAGCCGTGGGGGCAGGTGGCGGATGGCCGTATGAGCAGCTGGTGCAGATCACAAGTCCTGATTATGTGACCACTGACACCAGGCAGACAATCTCTGAAGAGTATTGATAATAGCTGGGGTCACCCATCTTGTAAAGACACTCCCCAGAAGATGGCAATGGCAAACCACTTCTGTAGAAAAATTTGCCAAGAACAATCATGGTCATGGAAAGACCACGATCACCCACGTCATATGACACAACACATAACAAATGAAAGAACTCCTCTATCAAGTTACCTCTGATCCTCCTTGGCTACAGACAGAAAAGCCCAAGCTCACTCAATTTATTCTCTCATCCAGGCAGCATCCCAGGGAATCTCCTCTGCACCCTCTCTAAAGTTTCCACAAGCTTCGTATAATGAGGAGACAAGAACTGAACACAATACTCCAAATGTGATCTAACCATGGTTTTACAGAGTTGAAAGATTGCCTCACAGCTCTTGAATTCAGTCTCCCAACTAATGAAGGCCACGCGCCTTACGCCTTCTTAACAACCTTATCAACTTGCGCGACAACTTGGCGGACAATCAGAAATGTCTTCCCTTGGTTTTATTCTGGCAGTCTCGGCCATTTTCTTCATTTCTATGTTTATGCTAATATGATGACTCTGGAGGAAAGTACATCAGGATGATTAATGTGAGTGTTTTTAAAGCGCAACACGTTGAATGATTACAGCAGTGGTACAGCTACATAAGTTAACTTTGCCAGTGTTTGTTCATTGCTCCTGGGACTATTTGTAATGTAAAGAAACTGGATGTAAACACATTCTAACTTGAAGATCCCATTTTGGTTTCACCTTCAGGGGCCTGAAGCAGTATGCAGCCCTTTTTTTCCTCACTTGTAATGCAACAATCAGCGGCCATGTTATGAGGTACACCTGTACACCAGCTCGTTAATGTAAATATCTAATTAGCTAGTCATGTTTTAGCAACTCAGTGCTTATAAGCATGCAGACATGGTCCAGCGGTTCAATTGTTATTCAGTCCAAACATCAGAATGAAGAAAAATGTGATATAAGTGACTTTGACCGGGGAATGATTATTGACGCCAGGTGGGGTGGTTTGAGTATCTCAGAAACTGCTGATCTCCTGGGATTTTCATGCACAACAGTCTCTAGAGTCTACAGAGAATGGTGCAAAAAAAAAAGCATCCGGTGAGTACTGGACATGAGGGTGTAAACACTTTGTTAATGAGAGAGGTCAGAGGAAATTGACCAGACTGGTTCTAGCTGACAAGAAGGCAAGAGTAACTCAAGTAAACACGTCTTAACATATCGGTAGAATCCCTTCACCCTCTCTGCTAGGGAAACCTCTGCCTTCTTTTATCCCTCCTGATTTCTTTCTTAAATGTTCTCTTACATTCCTTATACTCCATAAATACCTCATTTTTTCCTACCTGCCTACACCTGCCATGCATCTCATTTTTTTTTCTTAACCAGGGCTTCAATATCTCATAAAAACGAAAGTTCTGTGTCCAAGTTCAGTTAAAATTGTTGTATTTAAATGTCAGAATAGATTTGAAGATGGTCCTGTTTTCTTACACCAGGAAGATCAATGTTCTGCAATCAACACACAAAATGGTGGAGGAATAAAGAAGGTCAGGCAGAGTCTACTGAGGGGGAATAAACAGTCAATGTTTCAGGCCAAGACCCCTCATCTGGACTGGAAATGAAGGTGAAGCTGCTAGAACAAAAAGGTGAGGGTAGGAGAAATGGTATAAGCTGGAAGGTGGTAGGTGAGACGGGGCGAGGAGGAAGATGAGTGGGTAGGGAAGGGGAGATAAAATAAAAAGCTGGTAGATGATAGGAGAAAAAGCTTAAGAGATAAAGAAGAAGGGAATCGGATAGGAGAGGAAAGTAGACCTTGGGAGAAAGGGAAGGAGGATGGGCACCAGTGGAAGGTAATGGGCAGAGGAGGGGAAGAGAGGGGTAAAAAGGGAGCCAGAATGGGGAATTGAAAAAGAAGGGGTAGAGGTAGAAATCATCAGAATGTCAGACAAATCAATATTCTTGCTGTCAGGTTGGAGGCTGCCTACACGGGATATGAGGTGTTGCTCCCCCAACCTGAGGGTGGTCTCATCATGGCAGTTGAGGAGGCCATGGGCTCACACGTCGATCGAGAATGGGAAGAAGAATTAAAATGAGTGGCCACTGGGAAATCCCGCCTGCTGTAGCCGACAGACAAATTCTGCAGTGTGTGTTGGTAGAAATGTTAAACTGACATTCCTGTCTTTTTAATTTACATATTAATAATCTTGCTGCACCACTTGAAGACAATTTCACACATGAAATATGTGACCATAAGAGCATAAGCCAAAGGAGTGGAATTAGGCCATTCATCCCATTGAGTCTGTTCCGCCATTTCATCATGGCTGATCCAGGTTCCCTCTCAACCCCTTTCTCATGCCTTCTCGCCATAGCCTCTCACGCCTGACTAATCAAGAATCTATCAACCTTCACTTTAAATATAGCCAATGACTTGGCCTCCACAGCTGTCTGTTGTAATGAATTCCTCTGATTCACCACCCTCTAGATAAAGAAATTCCTTCTCATCTCTGTTCTAAGTGGCTGTCTCTCTATTCAGAGGCTATGCCTCCAATCCTAGACTCCTCCAAGACAGGATACATCCTCTCCACATTCTCTCTTTTGAGGCCTTTCAATTTACAATAGGTTTCAATGAGATCTGTGCCCCCTCACATTCTTTTAACATCCAGTGAGTTCAGGCCCAGAGCCAGCAATGCGCTTCATACGATAACCTTTTCATTCCTGGAATCCTTCACATGAAAATCCTCTGAACCCTCTCCAAAGTCATCCTTTCTTAGATATGGGATCCAAAACTGCTCACAATACTCCAAGGTTATCTGACCTATGCCTTATAAAACCTCAGAATTAAGTCCTTGCTTTTATGTTCTAGTCCTCTTGAAATGAATGCTAACATTGTATTTGCCATCCTTACCACCTACTCAACCTGCAAGTTAACCTTTACTCCCGAGCAAGCATTGCCAAGTCCCTTTGCATCTCAGATTTTTGTATCTTCTTCCCATTTAGAAAATAGTTTCTGCTTTTATTCCCTCTACCAAAATGCATGACCAGACACTTCACAACAATGTATTCCATCTGTCACTTCATTACCCATTTTCCTAATCTGTCTGAGTCTTTCTGCATCCTCTCTACTTCCTCAATGCTACTGGCCCCTCCATCTACTGTATCTTCAAATCGTTCACAAAACCTGACCACAATGCCATCCATTCCATCATCCAAATCATTGACATATAACGTAAAAAGAAGCGGTCCCAACACAGACCCCTGTGGAACCCCTCTAGTTACCAGCGGCCAGTTAGAAAAGGCTTCCTTTATTCCCACTCTTTGCCTCCTGCCAATCAAGCAATGCTTTATCCAAGCTAGAATCTTTCCTGTAATACCATGGGCTTTAACCATATTAAGCAGCCTCATGTGTGGCATTTTGTGAAAAGACTTCTAAAAATCCAGGTACCCAATAATGTCTCGGAAATCCCTCAATTTGCAATATAGCCTCCCCATGATTCAGCGTATCAACAGCACCATTCTTCAGGGAGGCTCACTGTATGTCAAGCTCTTTGACACAACACCGAGGAATGACAGCAGACCATTTCTTTATTCTTTAGAGATCCAGTGTGGCAAGGCCCTTTCAGTCCTTTGAGCTGCACTGCCCAGTGGCTCCTGACGAAGGGTCTCGGCCCGAAACGTCGACTGTACCTCTTCCTAGAGATGCTGCCTGGTCTGCTGCGTTCACCGGCAACTTTGATGTGTGTTGACCCCTGATGTCCCCTGATTGAAGGTAACACTCCAATTTAACCCTAGTTTAATCACAGGACAGCTTACAATGACCAATCAGTATGTCCTTGGACTGTGGGAGGAAACTGGAGCACCCGGAGGAAACTCACACACTTCATGGACAGGATGTACAAACTCCTTACAAAGGGCGCCGGGATTGAACTCCAAACTCCAACGCCCCAAGCCGTAATAGCCTCACACTAACCACTACGCCACTGTGATACTCATACTATATGAATAAAGTAATTAAAGTAACACACTCAAAACGCTGGAAGAACTCAGCAGACCAGGCAGCATCCATGGAAAAGAATATACAATCGATATTGCAGGCTGAGACCCTTCATCATGATTGGAAAGAAAGGGGAATGAGGGCAGAATAGGAAGGTGGGGATGGGGAGCAGAAGGACTATAAGCTAGAAGGTGATAGGTGAAGCATGGGGTCAGTGAGAGAGTCTCACTGAACTCCTGTGCAAGAGAAGATTTAAGTTTCTTCAGGGTAGGTATCACTGAAACAGTCTTCGCAGCGGAGCAGTAAATCATAAACACAAGAGATGCTGCAGCTATGCATTTCCTGCAGCTTCACTTGGTTCAAAACTAACTGACTCCTCATCCTTTTTTCTCCAGTCCTGATGAAGGGTTTCAGCCCAAAATGTTGACTGTTTACTCATTTTCCATCGATGCTGCCTGGCCTGCTGAGTTCCTCCTGCAGTTTGTGTGTGTCGCTTGGATTTCCAGCATCTGCTGATTTTCTCTTGTTTGTAACAAGAGATAAGCCAGAATTATGGAGTTGTACAAATTAGTTGTTAATTATATTAAATCTATAGTTTGGGATCAACCATGGGTTTCGATGCAAATTCGACTATTTGTTCCACTTTATCAAAAGTGAAGTGGGGTTACATGGAAAAGAATTAACTAATTAACATAACAATCCCGGTGGGGTATTTCACTGGCCAAGAAGTTAAATGTATTTAGAACTAGTAACAGTTATTCTGAATAACTGAAGACTTTACCAAGAACAGAAAAAGGAAGATTCAGATTTATGTGACCTCTCTCATGACCTCTGCACACCATAAGACATAGGAGCAGAATTTATCATTTAGCCTATCAAATTTGCTCTGCCATTCCATTATAACTGACTTATTATCCCTCTCAAACCGTTTCTCATACCTCCTCCTCATATCATTCGATGCCCTTACTAATCAAGAATCTGTTTACCCCCACTCTAAACATACCCAGTGACTTGGCCTCCACAGTTAACTGTGGCAATGAATTCCATAGATTCACTACCCTCTGGCTAAAGAAATTCCTCTTCATCTCAGTTCTCTATCTGGGCCTTTCAGTATTTGGTAGGTTTCAATGAGATGCCCTTTCATTCTTCTAAACTCCAGTGACTACAAGCCAGAGCCATCAAACACTCTTCGTATGTTAACACTTTCATTCCCTGGAGCCTCATCTGGATCCTCTCCAATGCCAGCACATCCTTTCTTAGGGACCCAAAACTGCTCACAAGGTTCCAAGTGCAGTGTGACCAATGCCTTATAAAGCCTCAAAATAAAACTATTTTTCCAGTAATTACAGTTCTTTTTGAAAACAACGCTCTAAGCATTGAGCACCGGTTTTAGCTCCATAATCCAAGTCATTAACTGTTTGATGGAATTAATTATTTAACTGTTTAAACTGACATATTACCTTCAATTACAGTGCAGATGCAGGATATTTGATTCAACCAGTAGATGATAATGTTTATGCTCCACTTGTAAGTTGTTCCACAACTATCTGAAATTTGCCACAATGTTGAAATGATGCAGACCTCCAGTTCATGATGGCAGGAAATGATTACCTAGATATTCCCCCTTTAATAACAAATATAAACTCAGTAGCCACTTTATTAGAAACCTCCTGTACCTAATAAAGTCATTACTGATGGTATGTCCATAGTCTTCTGCTGCTGTAGCCCATCCACTACAAGGTTCAACCAGTTGTCCGTTCACAGATGCTCTTCTGCACACAACATTTGTAACGTGTAATAATTTGAGTTATTGTCATCTTCCTCTCAGCTTAAACCAGTCTGGCTATTTTCCTCTGACCTCTCTCACCAGCAAGGCGTTTCCACCATCAGAACTGCCACTCTTTTTTCTTGTTTCTCACACCATTTTCTGTAAACTCTACAGTCTGCTTTGCATAAAAATCCCAGGTGATCAGCAGTTTCTGAGATATTCACACCACCCTGCCTGGCATGAACAATTATTCCACAGTCAAAGTAACTTAGATCCCATTTCTTCCCCATTCTGATGTTTGGTCTGAACAACAGCAGATCCTCAGTTGCTGCCACATGATTGGCTGATTAAATATTTACATTAATGAGCGGGTGTACATCTGTACCTAATAAAGTAACCACTGAGTGTATGTATGCTTTTTTCCTGTACAAACAATGCTAAACTTTAGAAGCACACTAGGAAAGTTCAGAAATTCTAATTTCCAGGCAGCAAAGAGAGAACAGAATCTCATCTCAGTGATTTTCATGCTCCCATTTCAGATGTGCTCTGAACCCCAAACCAGCCAGGACTTCAACCCACCTTGTTAAATCTAAGCATTTTGGCTCTTTGCCACCATACAAATAACAAACTGATCCCTAATGCTTGAAGGTCTAGCCACCCAGGAGTTAAATATTTCTCCCATTGCCAAAGATTACTTGTTTTGGCTCATTTTATTAATGTCCCATGCATGATGGATGGCAAAATGCAGATGTCCAAGAAACAGTTTTCAATAGGGCAAAAGTGGCTTATACAAGGAGGCATAATGTTAAGGTTCCTTAAAGATTTTATATCTGAGTGTGGCAGTGGCGATAAGCTCCAACTATCTATTAAATGCTCGCAATAGTATGTGTCTCAAATAGCCTCTGACAACCAAGTCCAGCTCCTGGATTTCATGTGTGGCTTAGCTACTAAGTCTGGCTGAAACATTTCTGCTGACAGGAAAAGAGGCAAAGGCAGGTTACTGGCACCTTAAAACCAGTCGCTTCGAGCAGATGGGGCTCGCCAGCCATGGTTGGTATCTCATCTAGGAGAAGGAAACTCTGATCTCAAACTTCTGATGTCTTGTGGCTATACCCTCTCATGGGGAAGTCTTTGGGAGATCAATGCTGACTGGCAACTCCTGCAATGTTGCTGGTTACAAACTGTATTGGTCTCTGCCGTTTCCTCGGGTTCATCAGATACATGGAGAGGGGGAAGCTGCCACATGGGCAACAGCTTGCTCTCCATGTCGTACTGCACTGGCTTGCATATCTAGACATCCAGGACGCAGCATCCATGGTCAACCATGACTGACAGAGGTGTCAGGTTGCTCAGAATTTTAGGGTGACTGGAGGAAAGTATACAGGGATATGTCAGAGGTGAGTTTTTACACAGAGGAAAACAGAACAGATGAGGTGAGTACTGCCTCAGTAGCAGTGGAGGAGACACCCTGTTTTCTAAAAAAAAGGACATCTTGGAGTCCAGGAATGGAAAGGCTCACCACAAGAACAGATGTGGAAGAGGCAGAGGAACTGAGAGAAAGGAAATGCATCCTTACCAGTGACAGAGTGGGAAGAAGTGCAGTCGAGGCAGCTGTGGGAGTCAGTGGGTTTGCAGAAGATGTTGGTGGTGTTGTGTTTTTTAAAATTTCAGCAATATTTGAGTAATATTGTTTGATTAAGCATTCTTGTTCATTTAAGTAATTCATCACAGGTTATATGTATAACATGCGTGCCTCACTTAAAGCAAAAAAAGCCTAAGTTAGACTCACGCTCCTGGCTCGGTCTTTTTATTGCAATTAGATTTATGCTTCGGAGTTACAAAATATAATAAGTGGATAACCCTCCTCCCGTGATGGAGACAGAGATCAAGAAAGAGTGGAGAGCGAAGAATGAGGAAGGATCACATAGAAACATTCCAAGTGTTAAAAGACCTGAACAGATTAGATATGGCAAAATTATTTCCCATGGTAGGGGAGTCTAGAACAAGGGGGCATGACTTCAAGATTGAAGGACGTCCATTTAGAACAGAGATGAGGAGACATTACTTTATTCAGAGGGTCGTAAATCTGTGGAATTTGTTGCCACGACTGGCTGTGGTGGCCAGGTCATTGGGTGTATTTAAGGGAGAGATAGATAGGTTCTTGATTAGCCAGGGCATCAAAGGGTATGAGGAGAAGGCAGGGTAATGGGGATGACTAGAAGAATTGGATCAGCCTATGAATGAATGGCGGAACAGACTCGATGGGCCGAATAGTTTACTTCTGCTCCTATATCTTATGGTTATATGGTCTTACAGGTGCAGGAAAGATGGGCCAAGTGAATTTGAGAGCGGGGTGGAAGTTGATAATGAAGCTGATTAAATTGAGGAGATCCAAAGGGATACAGGAACCGTCAATGTAGTTTGAAAGAGTTTGGAAGCATTGCTGATGTCACTTGGAACATGGACTGTTCCATGTAGTTGATGAAAAGACAGGCGTAGTTGGGACCCATGCTCATGTCTATGGCTACACCTTGGCTTTGGGCAAAGAGTCAGGAGGAACAGCAGTTGCAAAGATTCAAGGCTGATTAACTGAAAACATCAACTCCTTATTTCTCTTTAAGTTCCTCCAGCATTTGTGTGTATTGCTGAAGATTTCCAGCACCTGCAGAATCTCTTGTGATTTTTGCAATACATTCATCAAGTAGCTTTAAGTACCTGTGCATTTTTTTCTTTTGTTTGCTTGTAATGCACAGCAATAGTTTGACAAATTGTCTGTTAACCTGAGATGCTCATCAATTGTCTTCCTTTCCCAGATCCTAAACCCTTCGTTACATTTTCCCTCTGCATCTGAGCAGCAGAGTGGCGTAGCAATCTGCACATCGCTTTACCAAGCCAGCGAGCACCGATCATGGTCAAAGTCCCTCTGCTGCCTGTGAGAACCTTTTACATTCTCCCCATGACCCCGTGTGTTTCCTCTGGGTGCTGGTTCCCTCAGAGATGTGCTGTCAGAGTTAGTGCATTACGGTCATGCTACGTTGGTGCCGTAAACATGGCCACACTTGCGAGCTGTCCTCAGCACAATCCTCTCTGATTTGGTTTGATCCAAACAATGCATTTCTCTACATGTTTTGACGTACATGAAACAAATAACACTAATTAATCTTTCTTTGAATCTGAGTTCTGTTAGAGTGAAGGTTTCCTCTGTTTGCTGGTGCTTTGGCAGTTCTATCTCAGTTTTAACAGGCACAGACCCAGAGTACAAAACAGACACAACTTGGGCCTAATTCTGAGGTTCACTGAGAAACATTACAGTAACAGCTGAGGAGGAACTTGGAAAATTATTACTCTGGTGCCTTGGGGAGCAAATTCTGAGGTTTGACTGAAATATATTTTTGAATGGAGGATAAGAAGCTTTACATGAATACAACGGTCTTTTTCCTGATTGTGCAGCACTTGACATTGGGTTGATTTAAATCTTGGGTGCTCAGCTATTCAAGAAAGTCAGTCATCTGTTTCCATGACAATGTGCTCTCCGTAATCTTGGCATAATAACTTGTGTATTTAATATTTCAATAATATCCGAGTAATCTTGTATATACATATATTGTTTGATTAAGTATGCTTGTTTGTTTAAATAATTCATTACGGTTTACTGGTAATCTGGTAACTGCATATGACATAGTGCTACCACGTGACGCGTACGTGCCTCACTTAAAGTAAACTCGAAGTTAGACCCACTTTTTGGACCCCTGTGTCTTCTTTTGAATTAGTTAAGAGTTTTAAGTTACTAAATATAACAATAACATTTGCATCAGGATCCAATGCCTCACAGAGAATATGTAGAGCGTCCTACCAGGGGTGCTGATACAGGCAGATGTATTAAGGACATTTAAGAGTCTCTTAGATAGGTGCATTTTGTAGGTGAAAAAAAATGGAAGATTACGTGTGGGGGAAAGGTAAGATTAATTTTGGAGCAAGCTGAAGGGTTGGTACAGCACCGCTTTGTTCTATATCCTACGTTCTATGATCTATGTTTCTGTTCTATCTTCTATCTTCTATGCATATGCGTCTGTCGTACGTGTGACTATAGTCAGAGGGACACTGGTGAGATGCACAGGGCAGAATATGTGGCAGTAATACAAGTCATTTCCTGGAGACCAGCAAACCTTCCAGCCCACCAGATGATTCCAAGCCCACCTTTGCAATGACCGCACAACTTCATCCTGCCTGAAAGAAGCGTACGTGCTTCACACTCGGAAAAAACACGAGCTGACAAACAGTGCTGCACATTAAAGGACCAATTACTAAAAGAGGCATTTTTTAGGTGTACAATGAAAGCCTCTTTCAAAATGGAGTTTGCTGAGCTAAATGTTAAAGATTGGCTTTATTTATCCAAACATACAGTGAAAGGTGTTGCTTATGTCGATGACAATTGCAGTGCAAGGATGTAATAAGTGTCACTGCCAACACAGCATGTCTACAGTTCGCTAACCCATACGTCTTTGAAATGTGGGAGGAAACCGCAGTACCGGTGAAAACTCACGCGGTCACGGGGAACACATGCAGGCTCCTTACAGGCAGCAGCGGGAATTGAACCCTGGTCAATGGCACTGTAAAGCGTTATGCTAACTGCTCGGCTACCATGCAGCGGGGTTAACAGCACAGTTAGGAAACTGATTCCATTTACTGTCAAGGTCAAGGTATAATAATTTCATTTAGTGGAAGCAATGAAAATGTTCTCGGTCAAATCTCATTCAAAGAAACAGCAAGGTGGTCTACTGGACATTCAGGTCTAAATTCAAGTTCAAGTTCAGTTCGTCATTCAACCATACACGTGTATACTGCCAAACAAAACCACTTTCCTCTGAACCAAGGTGCACAACACAGTACATGTAACTCACACACATAACACATAAACTAATATCATCACAATGTGGATTTTCTCTGGGTGCTCTGGTTTCCTGCCACAGTTCAAATACATGCCGGTTAGTAGGTTAAGTGATAGATTTAATTAATTGGTTAATTAAATTGGAGGTTGTTAGGTGGCATGGCTTGAAGGGTTGGAGGGCCTCTGCTGTGTTGTATCTCAACTCAAAAACAAATAAATAAATAAATTGCATTTATGACACATGTTTAAAGGTAAACAGTATAACACTACTGGTGTTATGAGATGTGATGAGACCTGGGTGGTGGCAGGCCGTTCAATAGTCATAGCCTGAGGGAAGAAGTTGTCTTCCATCCTAACAGCTCTTGTCCGAATGCTACGACACCTCCTGCCTGACGGAAGGGGGTCAAAGAGGTTGTCGGCTGGATGGGAGAGATCATTAACAATGCTAAGGGTCCTGCATAGACTGAACAGAAAGCTTCAAGAAAAACGGTTTTGTAGAAACAGCGAATCCTTAGCTACTCAGCAGTTTAATAGTTAATAATAGTTAGAATTAGCTCAGTACCATGCATACAGCCAGCAAGTTAGATTCACAGGAGCTGACATCCATGATCGAGCTACGTAATGGTTTATACAGCTGCCTCATCATGAAGCTGAATGTTGTTACACAAAGCATCAGCCACAGACCATCAAGGGTTATGTAAACTAGATCCAGTGTGGAAAACTTTTGTTAATAATTAAATTATAATCAGAATCTGGAAATATTCATTTTACTTCTGGAGCGAAGCCAACCCTTTGCCACTTTGCACAGTTTTTGTGAAGGGTTTTAATTCAACTCAGCTGTTAATTTGGTTTCCATTCAAATAAAAAAAATTCTCTGCATATATAATTTCAGTTTAGAAATTACAGCCATTGTATATTATCTGTTGCACCTCACATTTCTACAATAATATTACTTTAACCCCATTCAGTACTTCAAGAGGACCACAACCTCGTCATTGGGTTTGGAGAGCTACGTTGGCTGGAGTTAGTGCTTTATGCTTTGACTCTTGGTAGGGTCACCAGCCAGTGGTGTAGTGGTATCGGCATCGGATGGATCATCCTGAGTTCAAATCTGGCCGGGTCCCAACCTGGACAGCAGCAGTACCTGCGCAGAAGAAAGGCCTGGCAATCGACTTCCGTAACTTGCTACGAAAACCCTATGGACAACTACACTATGCATAGGGCCACCTCGAGTCAACAAAGACTTGACAGCACTCAGCAACAAACAGGGTCACTCATGGCAAACAGGTTAAAGGGTGGAGGCCTCACTAAGAGCAGCCCACCAATCTTCCAGTTTCAGATTCAGCTCAGGGCTAACAACCCTGACTGACAAAACACAATTGTTACAGAAATAGCGAGGAAGAATTCTTCTGCATCTGAGTGTGACAGCATTCATGAGCCTACACGAGTGCAGCAGTGAAATCCTGGGGGAAGCTGCTAACGTGATGAAGGAAGTCCTGAACAACGCCAGAAATGGAGGAGCTTTAAGGCTGCGTAACAGGCAGTAACTAATCCATTCAGTGAAGCCTGTTTCGAATGTAGTACGTTTTCACACCCTATTACCTTATCTTGTTGAAAGTAATCTGACATTCCAAACGGTAATCACGTCACTCCTTTGTTTCAACCATCTCTATGAAGCAAAAAGCAATGGATTTTAACACAAACAAGAGAAAATCTGCAGATGCTGGAAATCTGAGCAACACACACGAAATGCTGGAGGAACTCAGCAGGTCAGGCAGCATCAATGGAATAAAGTACAGTCGACGTCTCGGGCTGAAACATGACTGTACTTTTTTCCATAGATATTGCCTGGCCTGCTGAGTTCCTCCAGCATTTTGTGTGCCTTGGTCGGATTATCTGCGGCACTGCAAAATTATTCCACAAGAAAAGAAGTGGTATCAAATCTACACAATGAATCATTTGATAATTTACTTTTATGTGCATATGTTCTTAATAATTACAGTTACTTTTTGGATGCATTGCGAATCTAACTGGATACCTAGTGAACAACGGCCAACATCTACACTGTCATTCCAGAAATCTCTGGTGTACAGATAGCACAGACTTTTCCAGGAGAATTTGATTTATGTATTGATTTACTGAGACACGGAGGGGATAGATCCTTTAGCACTTCAGGCCACACCACCCAGCAATCCCCAGATTTAACCCTAGCCTAATCACAGAACAATTTACAATGGAGTATGAGCCTACATCTTGGTACCTCCTTGAATCATTCAAGAAGCTGGAGCATCCAGAAGAAACCAGAACACTCACAGGAAGAACATACAAACTTCATGCAGACAGCATTGGAATTGAACTCCGAGCTTCGATGCCCCAAGCTGTAAGAGCGTCAAGCTAACTGCTACGCTACTGTGGTGTGGTATTTGACTAGTCACAAATGGTGCCGCACAGTAGGAGTTAATTTCCTGGACTAGCAGCAAGACCTCTGGATTATTGATCCAGAGAAATAGATCAAATCAAATACTGATTCAGGTTTATTTATCACACTTACATCAACACCTACAGTGAATTGCATCATTTGCATTAACAACCAACACAGTCTGAGGATGTGGGGGGGCAGCCCGCAAGTGTCGCCACACATTTTATCTAAATTCAAATAATTAATTAAATCAGGAATTGTTTTAAAATGAAGTTGGTCACTAATGGTAAACATGAAATTACATTGTTGTAAAGACCATCAGACATTGGAGCAGATTTAGGCCAATCGGCCCATTGAGTCTGTTCTACCATTTGATCATGACTGATCCATTTCTCTCTCAACCCCATTCTCCTGCCTTCTCCCCATTACCTTTAACAACCTAACTAATCAAGAAGCTATCAACTCCACCTTCAATACACCCAATGACCTGGATAAAAATCCATCTGGTCCACCTATGTTATTCACAGAAGGAAATCATTCATATAGTCTCCTCATTCCTGTAGCAATTAAGGGTGTAGAATACATCTCCTGCCAACGAATGTAATTATGCTTCTGACTCAAATGTTTGTTAACAAATAAAATAGTAATAATAATAAATAAATATAAATAATTATAAATAAGTAATTATAAGTAGCATATAGTAAAAATAAAAATTACAGTATACATACATTGAATAGATTTTAAAAAGTACAAAAAACAGAAATTCTGTATATTAAAAAAATGAGGTTGTGTTCATTCAGGAATTGGATGACAGAGGGGAAGAAGCTGTTCCTGAATCGCTGAGTGTGTGCCTTCAGGCTTCTGTATCTCCTACCTGATGGTAACAGTGAAAAAAGGTCATGCCCCGGGTGCTGGAGGTCCTTAATAATGGACACTGCCATTCTGAGACACCGCTCCCTGAAGATGTCCTGCGTACATTGTAGGCTAGTACCCAAGGACGAACTGACTAGATTTACAACCCTCTGCAGCTTCTTTCAGTCCTGTACAGTAGCCCCCCACCTCCACATACCAGTAATGCAGCCTATCCGAATGCTGTCCATAGTACATCTATAGAAGTTTTTGAGTGTATTTGTTGACATACCAAATCTCTTCAAACTCCTAATGAAGTACAGTCACCGTCTTGCCTTCTTTAACTGCATCGATATGTTGGGACCAGGTTAGATCCTCAGAGATCTTGACACCCAGGAACTTGAAACAGCTCACTCTCTCCACTTCTGATCCCTCTATGAGGTTTGGTATGTGTTCCTTCATCTCACCCTTCCTGAAGTCCACAATCAGCTCTTTTTAATAAGAACATAAGAAATAGGAGCAGGAGTAGGCCATCTGGCCCATCGAGCCTGCCCTGCCATTCAATAAGATCATGGCTGATCTGTCCATAAACTCAGCTCCATCTACCTGCCTTTTCCCCGTAACCCTTAATTCCCCTACTATGTAAAAACTATCTAACTGTATCTTAAATATATTTAGTGAAGAAGCCTCAACTGCTTTTGTCTTACTGATGTTGAGTGCCAGGTTGTTGCTGTGGCACCATTCCACTAGTTGGCATATCTCACTCCTGTACGCCCTCTCGTCACCACCTGAGATTCTACCAACAATGGTTGTATCGTCAACAAATTTATAGATGGTATTTGAGCTGTGCCTAGCCACACAGTCATGTGCATATAGAGAGTAGAGCAGTGGGCTAAGCACACACCCCAAAGGTGCGCCAGTGTTGATCGTCAACGAGGAGGATATGTTATCACCAATCCACACAGATTGTGGTCTTCGGGTTATGAAGTCGAGGATCCAATTGCAGAGGGAGCTACAGAGGTCCAGGTTCTGCAACTTCTCAATCAGGATTGCGGGAATGATGGTATTAAATGCTGAGCTATAGTCGATGAACAGCATCCTGACGTAGATGTTTGTGTTGTCCAAGTGGTCTAAAGCCGTATGGAGAGCCATTGAGATTCCATCTGCCGTTGACCTATTGTGGCGATAGGCAAATTGCAGTGGGTCCAGGTCCTTGCTAAGGCAGGAGTTCAGTCTAGTCATGACCAACCTCTCAAAAGCATTTCATCACTGTCGATGTGAGTGCTACCGGGTGATAGTCATTAAGGCATCTCACGTTATTCTTCTTAGGCACTGGCACTGGTATAATTGTTGCCTTTTTGAAGCAAGTGGGAACTCCCGCTCATAGCAGTGAGAGGTTGAAAATGTCCTTGAATACTCCCGCTAGTTAGTTGGCACAGGTTTTCAGAGCCTTACCAGGTACTCCATCGGGACCTTCAATAAGAAATATATATAAAAAAGGGCAAAAAGAGAACAAACTAGTGAGGTAGTTTTCGTGGGTTCATGGACCGTTCAGAAATCTGATGATGAAGGGGAAGAAATGGTCCCTAAATCACTGAGTGTGTGTCTCCGGACTCCTGTAACTCCAGATTAACACAGCAGCTCATAATGTACATCTAATCCAGGTCTTTGTGCACAAAACTAAGTTACTGTATTTAGTTCTTAGACTACGCATTATTAAAATGTCGATTTCTCGTCTCAACAAAGAGGCATTTTGTTGTGAGATGTGAAGTGGTTTCTGTGAATAAACCACAACATCTGCATGGGTCTGTCTGCAGAAACATTACGTATTTATTTATTCTATTTATAGAGAGTTACAGTGCAGAACAGGCGCCCCCCCCCCCCCGGCCCTTCGAGCTGCACTGCCCAGCAAACTATCTATAGCCTAATCGCAGGACAGTTTTCAATGACCAAATCACCTGCTGACCACTATGTTTGTGGACTGTGGGAGGAAACTGGAGCAACCAGAGGAAATCCATGCACACGCTAGAAGAACGCAGAAACTTTCTTACAGAGGACGCCGAAACTGAACTTCGAACTCTATCGCCCTGAGCTGTTATAGCATTGTGCTATGCTACTTGGCTAGCTGGGTGTGCATCAGATGGTATTGAGTTCTGAGAAATCTCTTGAAGACTTTGCAAAGTGTGCAGGAAAAGATATACTGAAATAATTCCGGAGAAGATGGATAAACTGGAACTATTCTTCTCCAGGCAGATGGAAAGGAGAATACGGCAATTTAAAAACAGTAAATAAATACAAAACATTTCTATTGGCAGTCTGGTGCGGAAACACTCATGCCTTTGAACGGAAAATCCTACAAAAAGTACTGGAAACGGCTCAGTCCATCATAGTAAAGCCCTCCCCACCATTGAACATATCTACTTAAATCACTGTCACAGGAAAGCAGCATCCATCATCAGGGACCCCCAGCACCCAGGACATGCTCTCTTCTCGCTGCTGCCATCAGGTAGAAGGTACAAGAGCCTCAGAATTCACACCACCAGCTTCTGGAAGAGTTATTACCCCTCAACAATCAGGCTCTTGAAGCAAAGGGAATAACCACTCAACTACACTCGCCCCATCACTGAAGTGTTCCCACAACCTATGGACCCTTCAGCTCATGTTCTCAATACTTACTGCTTATTTATTTTTATTATTATTTCTTTCTTTTTGTATTTGCACAGTTTGTTGTCTTCTGCTCTCCGGCTGAATGCCCTAGTTGGACAGTCTTTCAATGATTCTGTTGTGGTTGTTATTATTCTATAGATTTATTGAGTATGCCCACAAGAAAATAGATCCCAGGGTTGTATATGGTGACATATATGTACTTTGATAATAAACTTTACTTTGAACTTTTGAACTTTGATTATCAGAGGTTACAGGTTTAAGCTGATTGAATAAAAAGAATTGAATGTGTGCTACAGAGAAACATTTATTCACAGGTTGACACCCTGATGCTGCCTAGATTAGACAGCATGTCTTATGAGGAAAGATTTAGTGAGCTGGGGCTTTTCTCTTTTGAGTGAAGGAGGACGTGAGGTCTGACTTGACTGAAGGGTACAAGATGATAAGAGGCATAGATCAAGTGGACAGATAATGCCTTTTTCTCAGGGCAGAAATGGCTAATGGAAACAGCAATGGAGAATCCTTCTACATCAGAGTGCGACGGTATTCCTGAGTCTCCACCCGGGACTTGCAAGACTGAAGGCAGTGAAGACCAAGCTGCTGAGATGATGAAGAAAGCCCTGAACACCACCAGATACGGTGAATCTTCATTGCCAGCAATGTAACAGGCAGTAAGTAAGTAATGAAGTGGTTAATATACGAGACCATAATTTCATGTGACTGGAGGAAAGTATGGTGGAGTGCGATGTCAGATGTAAGTTTTTGACACAGAGAATCGTGGGTGCATGGAATGCACGGGCAGGGGTGGTGGTAGGGGAAAATGCATTAGGAACATGTAAGGGACTCTTAGAAAGGCACAAGGAAGAAAGAAAAATGGAGGACCATGTGGGAGGGAAGTGTTAGATTGATTTTGGAGCAGCTTAAAGGTCGGCACAACATGGTGAGCCAAAGGGCCTGGACTGCACTGTACTGTTCTATAAGTGGTTCGGATTTCGAAAGCACTGACAGAAAAACATGTGCATATGGAGACCAAAGTGTCTTCCTGAGGAAGACCGGACAATTACCTGGTGGGGGATGAGGGGAGGTGAGTAGTGTTTTTGGATAGATCCTTTGTGAAGGAAATCATTGATGTGGTGTGTTTTGGTGTAAATCCCAACCCACCTATTTCTTTGTCACATAATGGGAAGCATTGAACTGAAAGGGAAGACTGGCTGAGGTTGGCTGCTTGTTCGAAGGGTTGTTTGCTGAGCCTGGAGGCTAGGTCACAAATACTTTGTCACCAGTCAAGGTGATAGCAACAGTACGCATTTGAGCGTCCTTTCTGCTGAGTGCTCGTGTCTATACTGGTCTGAGTCATGAAGCCCAAGAAAGACATAAGTTCGCCTGGAAAACTACAAAAGTTCTGGCAGAAACACAAAAGAAGAAATCAGGAGAATTCTTAGAAGCTTGGTTCTCAGCAGAAGTCGCTATAAACAAACATATTGAACCGGACTCAATTTATGAACGTATGCATCTGCGGGATCAGGACTGAGGGGTGATGTGCAGACATCCAAGGAGCCAATGCTCACAACGACCAATAACCAAGGATACAAGCCAGCAGAGATCACTCAGCTATCTGGTTGGCCAAGACCCAGCAGAGACTAGCGGCCAATGTGACAGCCAACCAGTCAGAACAACAAATCAGACCAATATAAACACAAGCACTCAGCCAAAACAGCACTCAATTGTGCACTGGTGATGTTATGTCGACTGGTGATGAAATGTTTGCAATCTAACCTCCAGTTTCTGTTGTTACATACCTCAAGGAGATTTTGTGATTTTCTTGTGAGAATGATGTAATTCTTTTGGAGGTCACCTGATGTAATTTTCCCACCGATGTGAGGTCACGTGATGACATGTTCACCACGGGTATATAAGGGAAGACCTCAGGTGACGCAGTTAGTTTTTAGTTTTTAGATTTCCAGCTAGAACATTAGTCAGAATCTCTGTTTCTGTTGCGTATTTGTTTTAATGACGCAGTTTCATTTTTAAAACGGAGTGTTACGTTCTATTGCAAAGTACAACAGTGCTGGATTGGCAGTTTACCCTTTTTGCTAGATTTGTTGACGTACGTTCTTTCAGTAGTATTAGAGAGTGAAGACTTCATCGAAGTACAGGATATAAAGGGTAAAGAGAAGTCGGAAATGTTTGTCAGTTTAATAAAGGAAAGACCTTATTGAGTCTTTGTTGAAGAAGTAGCGACCTGCATCGAGATAACTCTTGCCAAAAGAGTAAGGAAGTTCATGCAAGGTGCTCTCTAGAAATTAAGGTCAGTTGTTTCAAGCCATTTATTTCCTTCATCGTGAATCCTTTGGACAGAACCAACAGGAAAGTCGCCTCTATGAAGAAATCCTTCTCCAGAGAAGTCTCTCCCAATTGAATGTATAAATCTGTTGGACTTTCGAATTTGCCATTTTAGGAACTGTGTTTGACTTTACCGCTTTAAGAACTGTTTTCGAATTTATCGCTTTAAGAATCAATACCGAGTGACGATTCGTTGAATGGCCGCATAGCGGTTAACTTCCAGTTAAGGTTTGCATTTGGTTTTTATTGTTTATCCGTGTTTGATAAATGTTTGGTTGTTTTTATATAACCTGTCTCGATTGATATTCATTGTTGCCAGTTACGTAACACTGTAAACAACCCTACAAATAATGGGAAGCATTAAAAGGTACACATTTTTCAAAATTCTTACAATGGATACATTTTAAAATAATTGCAAAAAACTATCAAGAAACCAGTGATTAAAAGGTTCCATTTATTGCAGAAGAAACCTTCAACCTTGGTGATACTACTCATTGCCAGTCAGATCCCTCTTCCCCCAGAAAATATCGTCAGAAACACAAGAGATTCTGCAGATGCTGGAAATCCAGAGCAATACACAGAAAATGCTGGAAGAACTCAGCAGGTCAGGTAGTATCTATGGAAATGAATAAACAGTTGACATTTTGGTTTGTGACCATTCATCAGGGCTAGAACAGGAGGGAAAGCAGCCAGAATAAGAAGGTGGGGGAATGGGAAGGAGGCCAAACTAGAAGGAGATATGTGAGACCAGGAGGGTGGGGGGAGGAGAAGAGAAGTACAAAGCTGGAAGGTGATAGGTGAAAGGGATAAAAGGCTGAAGAAGAACAGAATCTGATAGGAGAGGACAGTGGGAGAAAGGGAAGAAGGAGGGACACCAAATGGAGGTAATTGGCATGTGAGGAAAAGAGGTAAGCGGGCCAGAGTGGGGAAATTAAGAAGAGAGAAGGGGGAGGGGAAAAAATAACAGTTTGTCAGAAACAGTTTTGTTCCAAAGTGATATTTTAATATATCCATATGTTGCCTTGCACTAAACTGCAGACTGAACTACAACTCTTAGTTAAGAGCATGGTATGTTAGTGAAGACAGCAGCACGACAGCATAGTGGTTAGTGTAGCGCTTTACGGCGCCAATGATCACTGGTCAGTGTTTAAATTCCGCTGCTCCCAGTAAGGAGTTTGTATGTTCTCTCATGACCACATAGGTTTCCTCTGAGTACTCCAAATTCCTCCAGGTACTCCAGTTTCCTCCCACATTCCAAAGATATACTGGTTAGGATTAATGAGTTGAGGGCATGATATGTTGGCACAGGAATTGATTTTTATTTAGAGATACAGCCTGGAACAGGCCCTTTGCCCCCAATGAGCCGTACCACCCACAATCCACCAGTTTAACACTAGCCTAATCACAGAATAATTTACACTGACCAATTAATCTACTAACTGCTGTGTCTTTGCAAATTGGAGCACCCAGAGGACCCCACATGATCAATGAAAGAACACACAAACTATTTACAGACGGTGCCGGAATTGAACTCTGAACGCCGACACTCCGAGCAGTAATAGCGCCACACTAACCGCTACACTACCGTGACACCTGAACCCTGGCAATATCTGCGGGACGCACAGCACAATCCTCGCTGGTACAACTTGACGCAGATGATGCATTTTACAGTATGTCTTAACGTACATGTGAAAAATAAAGTTAATCTTCATCAATCTTAGCATCAATAATAAACATGGACATGTAAGAGTTCTGACTTTGCACTTCATCCGTTCTGACTTGACCAGTTTTGATGGATGGATGTGTCATCTGAATATATAGATCTCTCATTGATGTGTCGTTGATCTTCTGAGATCTGATTAAAGAACAAGATGTTGATGAAAGCAGTGAGTGAAATGTACACAGAATGACTGATTTAATAGACCGATATAAAAATAAATAGAAGGAAACATTGGACTATGTTATTAATACACGTGATTCTGCAGTGCAACACACACACAAAATGCTGAAGGAACTCAGTAGGTCAGGCAGCATCTATGGACTATGTTAACTCCTTGCAGAAAGTCTGGAAACAGAATTGTGCTGGGCAGAGATTGTCAGTGGTAGAAAACGGAATACTCCCCCACCTCGGGCACCTAGTGGCAGTGTCAAGCATTGATGGATTAGGTAATCACTGGCAGGTACAAAGTACCGTTCCCTTTATTCTGACTCAGCACTGTGAATCATGCCCTTGTTACACAGCCATCATCTGTGCCAGATCGTCTTGCTTCAATGAGTCTCAGCAGAGTGACATCCTCATTAAAATGCAATTTAACCATGCCACACACGCAGTGAAAATAAATCTTACTATGCCATTCTCTTTGGAGCGAAGGAGGTTGAGAGGAGTGTGGTAAACCATGTATATATGTTGTAACTTGGTTACCTGTCTGGACACACCCCTCTGCTGACTGCCCCTATGGCTCCTCCCACAGAGTCCTGTATAAAGGTGTTCGCCTTGCCCCTCCCCCTCAGTCCGGGGGCAGACACTCACTGTGGAGGCCGTATTGTACAGCGAATAAAAGCCTTTCAGTATTTTACCAAACCTCAGTCTTTTGGAGTAATTGAAGGTGCTTCAAGGAGACTATACTTTATTTATTTACTTAGAGAGAGAGTGCAGAAGAGGACCTTCTGGCCCAAAGTGCCACGCTGCCCACAGTGGCTGTCCATGGCCTTGTCATGTTCTTCGCTCTCCACGCAGCTTTGCGAGACTACCTTCCCAGATGTTCGATCTCACTATTGATCTCGACCGCCCAGTCAGCCAGAGCTGACTTCACATGCTAAGACATTTATTTATTTATTTTGGGAGCTCCCAACCTGGACCCCTTGCTTGGCATGAAGAAGGTTGGAAATCCCCGATTTACTTGGAGATACAGCATGCAACAGACCCTTCCCACCCAACGAGCTGCAACCCAACTATTTAACCTGAGACTAATTACAGTGAAAATTAACCTACTAACTGGTATAGCTTTGAACTGTTGGAGGAAAGCAGAGCAGCTGGAGGAAGCCTACGTGCTCACGGGTAGGATGTACAAACTTCTTACAGTGGACAGAATTGTACTCTGAACACCCATGCTGCGAGCAGCAACAGCATTGTGCTAACGGTTGCACTACTGTGGTGCCCTCTGATAGAGATTGACAAGATGATCCATTTCCAAGGACTGCCATCTCATGGTGGAGAGGCCTGTAACTTCCTGAGGTCTCGAGAGCGATGATGTCTGGGGGCTTGCGCCTGGCGGGTTCACCCATGGTGGTAAGATCAAGGGGGAGGCTCCAGGCAAAGGGCGATCCAAAGAATAACTGAACTGCGGAGCTGGAGGAAGATGACGACACATCACAAAGGCAGTGATGGCAGAGGAAGGCAGCAGCAGAGAAGGATCCCCAGTCATTTTGTGTTCCTTGCCACCGTACCCTAACCCTGACCTGTCAAGGACCATGTGGTAACTACCCATGCATATTACCATAATACCATAAGACACAGGAGCAGATTGAGGCCATTCAGCCCATCAAGTCTGCACCGCCATTCCATCATGGCTGATCCCGGATCCCACTCAACCCCCATACACCTGCCTTCTTGTCATATCCTTTGATGCCCTGACCAATCAGGAAACTATCAACTTCTGCCTTAAATATATCCATGGTCTTGGCCTCCACCATAGTCTGTGCCAGAGGATTCCACAGATTCACCACTCTCTGACTACAGCAATTCCTCCTTATCTCCATTCTAAAAGGTCACCTCTCAATTTTGAGGCCATGCCCTCTAGTTCTGGATACCCCACCATAGGAAACATCCTCTCCACATCCACCCTATATAGTCCTTTCAACATTCGGTAGGTTTCCATGAGATCCCCCCACATTCTTCTAGGTTCCAGAGAGTACAGGCCCAAAGCTGCCAAACGCTCCTCATATGTTAACCCTTTCATTCGCAGAATCATTTTTGTGAACCTCCAAGGGACTTTCTCCAGTGACAACACTTTTTTTCTGAGGTATGGGGTCCAAAACTGTTAACAATACTCTAAGTGCTGTCTGACTGGTGTCTTATGAAACCTCAGCATTATCTCTTAGCTATTATATTCTATTCCACTTGAAATAAACGCCAACATTGCACTTACATTCTTTACTACAGACTCAACCTTTAAATTAACCTACTGGGAGTCTTGAAAAGGATGCCTAACTCCCTCTGCACCTCTGACATTTGAACCTTCCCTCTGTTCATATAATAATCCATGCAATTGTTCCTTTTGCCAAAATGAATTATCATACATTTTCCAACACTGTATTCCATCTGCCACTTTTTTTGCCCATTCTTCAAATATGTCTAAGTCCTGCTGCAATCACATTGCTTCCTCAGCACTACCTACCCCTCCACCTATCTTCATATCATCCACAAACTTTGCCACAAGGCCAACAATTTCATTATTCAAATCATTGACAAACAATGTGACAAGTAGCACTCCCAATACTGACCCCTGAGGAACACCGCTAGTCACTGGCAGCCAACCAGAAAAGGCCCCCTTTATTCTGACCTGCCTGTCAGCCATTCCTCTATCCATACCAGTACCTTTCAATAACACCATAGGATCTTAACTTGCGAAGCAGCCTTATGTATAGCACCTTATCAAATGCCTTCTGAAAATCTAAGTAAATGACATCCACTGCCTCTTTGCCCACCCTGCTTGTTACTTCCTCGAAGAACTCTAACAGATCTGTCAGGAGAGACTTTCCTTCACAAAAGCCATGTTGACTTTGACTTATTTTATCATTAGTCTCCAAGAACTTTGAAACCTCATCCTTAATAATAGACTCCAACACTTTCCCCACCACTGAGGTTAGGCTAACAGACCTAAAATTTCCTTTCTTTTACCTTCCACCCTTCTTAAAGAGTGGAGTGAAAGTTGCAATCTTCCATTCCTCTGGGACCATGCCAGAATCAAGACATTCTTGAAAGATCGTGCCCAATGAATCCGTTGTCCCTTCAGCAACCTCTCTCAGGACTCTGGGATGTAGTCCATCTGGTCCTTATGCACCTTAAGTCCTTTCAGTTAGCCCAGCACTTTTTCCTTTGTAATAGCAATGGCACTCACTCCTGCTCCCTGACACTCACAGACCTCTGGCATATTGCTAGTATCTTCCATATATTTGCCTGTGACTTCCACAGTTCATCTGCCATTTCTTTGTCCCCTATTACTATCTCACTGGCTTCATTTTTCAGTGGCCCAGTATCAACTCTCACCTTCCTTTTACGCTTTATACAACTGTAAAAACTGTTAGTATCCTGCTTTATATTATTAGCTAGTCAGTCCTCATATTTCACCTTTTCCCTTCTTATAGCTTTTTTAGTTGCATTTTGTTGGATTTTAAAAGCTTCCCAATCATCTAACTTCCCACTCACTTTCGCTACCTTACATGCCCTCTCCTTAGCTTTTATGCAGTCATTAACTTCTCTTGTCAGCCACGGTTACCTACCCCTGCCGTTTCATAACTTCTTCTAAAAACATAGAAAATAGAAAACCTACAGCTCAATACAGGCCCTTCGGCCCACAATGCTGTGTCCTGCCCTTCTGAGCCACAGGGTCAGACTCAGTGCCAGAGGCACAGCACCCCCACCCCCCCCAACAGTACTCAAGGAGTACTTTTTGTTGAGAGGGACATCCTTGGGGGGTGCTCTCCACTATCTGACATCTCCCCTTCCCTCTCTTGACAGTCACTCGTTTATCTGTCTCCTGTAGCCTTGGGGTGACCACTTCCCTGTAGCTCCTGTCTATCACCTCTTCAGTTTCTCTAACAAGCCGAAGGTCATCGAGCTGCAGCCCCAGTTGCTTAACGGTCTCTAAGGTGCTGCATCTGGACGAATCAGACTCCCCAAATTAAACAAAGTCGCACACAGACATTCTCCCTTAAGGGAATCCAACCTAACATTCTGACAACCTCTTAGGAAAAATTTATGCTTGACTCAAGATATTGCATTACAATTACATGTTCTTTTCATAGGAGTGTGGAATGGTTAAATTGCATTTTAATGAGGATGGTCACTCTGCTGAGACTCACTGAAGCAAGACAATTTGGCACAAATTAGAACTGTGTAATTCAGTATTATGTATTACAATATGCTGCTGCTACATAACAACAAATTGTATGACATATGCCGGTGATATTAAAACTGATTCTGGTTTTTAATGGATTATCTGAGGGAAACAAGTGCTTCTTGTTTTATTCTGTCTGCACCTCCCATACTTTCATTCACGTCAGTTAAGTGTTCACTCATTTCCAAAGAAAGCATCTTCCACATCTCAAACTTTACTCATAACTAAAATGTTCTATTCCTGGCAACAACTTTGCAAATCTCCAATGCAATCACGTGAAATGTTGGATTACATATTTCTCCAATGAACTGCATCCTCAATGTGTTCACCCTTTCCAACAGCCAGTCTATAATGTGGTCTATTGCTATCCTCCAGACAGTTCTCTGTGCTTCCACTCTGTGTGTCAAAGATAACAATCTTTAAAATAAAGTAGATTTTATTTGTCACAAGAGCATCAAAACACTCAGTGAAATGTGTCATTTTGCATCAACAGCCAGCACAGCCCGAGGATGTTCTGAGAGAAGCCCACAAGTTTCACCACGCATCTGGTACCTACATAGCATGCCCATAACTTACTAACCCCATCCCTAAGGTATGGCTTTAGAATGTGGGAGGAAACCAGAGCACTGAGAGGAAACTCATGTGGTCACGGGGAGAACGTACAAACTCCTTACGGAGGGCAGCAGGACTCGAAGCCCAGTGAGAGACCACTGGCACAGTAAAGTGAATGTGCTAACCTCTACCCTACGATGTCACACAGTCACTGTTGATTTATGACTTATATATCCAGATGGTGAGCTTTTGTTACCTAATAAGAAAAGCAGTGATCTTAGTAGAACATTTCTGAAGGATCACTGGTCCGATAAATAACTGTTCATTACTAAGCAACACGCACAGCGTGCTGGAGGAACTCAGCAGGCCAGGCAGCATCTATGGTCTGGAGAAACATAGATGAGCAGTCAGAATAAGAAAGTGGGGAGAGGGAACGAAGAACCACAAGGTGATGGGTGAAACTAGGAGGGGGAGGGGTGAAGTGAAAAGCTGGGAAATTGATTGGTAAAAGAGATACAGGGCTGGAGAAGGGGAAGTCTAATAGGAGAGGACAGAAGGCCATTGAAGAAAGAAAAGAGGGAGGAGATAGGCAGGTAAGGAGATAAGGTGAGAGAGGGAAATGGAAATGGGGAACGGTGAAGGGGTAATGTTATTACTGGAAGTTTGAGAAATGAATATGCAAGCAACGAGGTTGGAGGCTACCCAGACTATAAGGTGTTATTCCTTCAACTTGAGTGTGGCCTCATCATGGCAGTAGAGGGGGCCATGGACTAACATGTCAGAATGGGAATGGGAAATGGAATTAAAATACATGGCCGCTGGGAGATCCAACTTTTTATGGCAGATGGAGCGTAGGTGCTCGGCAAAGAAGTCTCCCGATCTGCATTGGGTCTCACCAATATTTTGGAAGCCACACCACAAGCATCGGACACGGTACATGACCCCAACAGACTCACAGGTGAAGTGTCGCCTCCCCTGGGAGGACTGGGGTGGGGCCCTCAATGGTAGTGAGGGAGGAGGTGTCGGGGCAGGTATGGCACTTGTTCCATTTGCAAAGATAAGTACCAGGAGGGAGATCAGTGGAGAGGGATGAATGGACAAGGGAGTTGTGTAAGGATCGCCCCCTGCGGAAAGCAAAAAGTGGGGTGGGGGGGGCAGAAGGGAAAGATATGCTTGGGGTGGGATCCCACTGCAGGTGACAGAAGAATTATGTGCTGGACACGGAGGCCGGTAGGGTGGTAAGTGAAAACAAGAGGAACCCTGTCTCTGGTAGGATCTTGGTGGGAACCCACTGGAGATTACAGAAGTTATGTGCTTCTCTCCCCCCCCCCACTAATACAAGAGGGGATGATATTAAGGTGATTGTAGGAAAGTATAGGTGGCGATGATGTGAGAGGCAGGTTTTTTTACACAGAGAGTAGTGGGTGCATGGAACACAGGTAGAGGCTGATACATTAGGGACATTTAAAAAACTCTTAGATAAGCGTAAGGATAATAGTGAAATGGAAGGCTACATATGAGAGAAGTGTTAGATTGATCTTGAAGTAGGTTAACAGTTCGACATTGTGGGCTAAAGGGCCTGTAACTGCACTGTGCTGCAGTATTCTATGTTCTATGTTCTACATTGACTACATTTATGACATCACCCGTCATCTTTCGTTAACCAGTGACTCTTTGAACGTGATGCAGCAGCGAGTTCAGAAGCCTAATGGCCTCAGGGAAGAAACAGTTTCAGCAATGCTCCTATAAAATGCTGTTAAAATGGGGTGGGGGGAGCCTCGCTTTCCTCAATCTTCTTAGGAAGTGGAGATGGTGTTGTGCCCTCTTGTTCAGGGAGGTGATATTAAGGGACCAGGTGAGGACATCCGTGATGCAAACTCCCAGGAACTTTGTGTCTTTAACTCTCTCTACGAAGGAGCTATGTATTCACAGAGGGAGCTGAGCCGTCTGCACCTTCCTGAAGCCCGCAATGATTTCCTTGGTCATCACCACGTTCAAACTGGGGTTCTTCTCACACCAATCCACCAGCCACTCCACTTCCTCTCTGTACTTCAAAAGGCAAGAAATTCAACTAAAAATATTACTAATGGCACCTTATTTGAAGTAAATTGTGGTAAATCATTACCACAAACAGTGAGGAGGGAAGCAAGGGCGAAGTGAGGGATGACGCGTGCTGGTACAATGGCGGATTGATGCAGAGGGAGTGAACCATTCAGAGAGAAGAAGTCGAGGCTGTGGAGTTCTGGTGCCCATACAACTGGTCCAGATGTGAGGTTGGATCACTCTGGGTGCCGAGCCAGTTAGAAGAGTTTAAGAGCAGCTTTAGGCTGGCCGTTGAAATCTGGGCCCAAGCAAGTCACTGGGTGGTACGGTCTAGGCCCAGAGCCTTTGCTACAGCAGTGGCCAGGTCCTAATATGAGATACTATGCATTGTTAGGACAATTTAAACGTTGGCCCAGATAGACTGGAAAGACAGGGTGTCAGGATTTCACTCACTCTCCGTGATGTTCGGTCTTCCCTCCATGGCACTGAGGCTCTGAAGACTGCCCTGGCTGCTCTGCTCCATGCCTGCTAACATGCTGAGTTGACACCGAGGCTTTGGACCTACCGCAGACTGCTCCAGGATTCAGATCTGAGGACTCTATTTTGTTCGGAATGGTTGCTCATTTCTATTGTTTGCATGACTTTTGTTTTTTTTTCTTTCTCTTGCCCATCTTGGCCCTTATTTTTTCTTTAACTGAGTTCTTTCGGATTTCTTGCTTTGTGGCTGCCTGTAAGCAAGCAAATCTCAAGGTAGTATAATTCATACATTCTTTGACAATAAATGTACTTTGAAACTTTACTCTGACTCATTGTTGCTGATGAGGCAAACTTGATAACATGGTTTTTAGCAAAATGCTGCAACCCAGTCATGTGTCAGCAGTGTGAGATGCAGTGACAGAGCACACTGCCCTGGGGAGTGCCAGTGCTCAGTGTAATGGGACTAGAGATGGTGCTGCCCACATGGACTGACAGTGCCCTTCCGTTAACAAGTCCAAGATCCAGTTGCAGAGGGGAGTGCTGAGGCCGAGCGAGGACAGTTTGCCCACAAGTTTCTGGAGTGGTGGTTGACATCCGTCTGTCTCGAAGGACAATGGGTGATGATCACAAGCCAGGGTGGAAGGTATGGAGATCCTGAGATGCCCACTCGTCATGAACCCCCTCTTGGCCTCATCAGTTAGTCCAAATGAAAGCTATGAAGCAATACGTCTGGCACCAGCTTGGCTGCAGGGGTTGCCAGAAGGATGTTCAATGACGTCCAGCCGCCTTAGGGGCTCCACTCCAGATCTACGATCTCGGTTTCATCCCGTAGCCTTCATCTCTCCAGAGGCTGCCCACAAGACAGTGGCACTATTTACCCGTAGCTGGGGATTTCGATCACGAGCACCCGGGTGTGTCCACACACCGGTGGGCATGCATGTTTGTGCAGGGGCCAGACCTCCACCCTGTCCCCTGTAGTTCAGCCTGAGTCCGAAAGGAGATCAATTTCACTGTGTCACCAGCAAGGAGGCACTACATGAAGGTTAGTTTCTGCGTTATGATGGTGTTAAATACCGAACTAAAGTCTATAAACAGCTGTCCTGCCCCATTTTAAATAGTCTCCATTTTCCAGCTTCAGTGGATTAAATTGAGCAATAAGTAAACTGGAAAGGGTCCAGTGTAGCCAGATTTACACTGCAATGAACCAGAATTGATTAGGGAGCTTAAGGTAAAAGAACCCTTAGGAGCGAGTGATAAAATCTGATCGAATTCATCCTGAAATTTAAGAAGGAGAAGCTAAAGTCAGATGTATCAGTATTATAGTGGAGTAAAGGGAATTGCAGATGTATGAGAGAAGAGTTGGCCAGAATTGATTGGAAAAGAACACTGGCAGGGATGATGGCAGAGCAGCAATGGCAATAATTTCTGAAAGCGATTCAGAGGCACAGGATATATACATCCCAAAGAGGAAGAAGTGTTCTAAGGAAAAGATGACACAACTGTGGCTGACAAGAGAAGTCAAAGCCAACATGAAAGCCAAAAAGTGGTCATATAATAGAGCAAAAATTAGTGGGAAGTTAGAGGCATGGGAAGTCGTTAAAAACCAACAGAAAACAACTAAAAAAGTAAATAAGGTAGAAATAGAATATGAAAGTAAGCTAGCCAATAATATTAAAGAGGATACCAAAAGTTTCTTTAGATACATAAAGTGTAAAAGAGAGGTGAGAGTGGATATCAGACTGCTGGAAAATAATGCTGAAGAAGTAATAATGGGGGACAACGACATGGTGGATGAACTAAATAAGTATTTTGCATCAGTCTTCACTGTGGAAGATATCAGCAGAATGGTGGAAGTTCCAGGTGTCAGGGGTCATGAAGTGTGTGTGAAGTTACCATAACTAGAGAGAAGGTTCTTAGGAAATTGAAAGGTCTAAAGGTAGATAAGTCAACTAGACCAGATGGTGTACTCCACAGTTCAGAAAGAGGTGGCTGAAGAGATCATAGTGGCATTAGTAATGATCTTTCAAGAATAACTAGGTTCTGGAATGGTTCAGGAAGACTGCAAAATTGCAAATGTCACTTCACGCTTCAGGAAGGGAGAGAGGCAGAAGAAGGGAAACTATAGGCCAGTTGGTCTGACTTCTGTGGCAGGAGAATCAGTTGACAAAGGAGAATCAGTTGATGTTGTGTACTTGGATTTTCAGAAGGCCTCTGACAAGCTCAAGTCAAGTCAAGTCAAGTTTATTGTCATTTCGACCATAAGCTGCTGGTAGAGTACACAGTGAAAACGAAACAACGTTCCTCCAGGACCCTAGTGCTACCTGAAACAACACAAAACTACACACATGAGGCTACTTAACAAGCTATGAGCCCATGGTGTTATAAAGAAGATCCTAACTGGATAAAGCAGTGGCTTATTGGCAGGAGGCAAAAAGCGGGAATAAAGGGAGCCTTTTCTGGTTGGCTGCTCCATAGTGTTCCATAGTGGTCTGTGTTGGGACTGATTCTTTTTACGCCATATTACAATGATTTGGATGATGGAATTGATGGTCTTGTTTCAAAATTTGCAGTCGATATGAAGATAGTTGGAGGGGAAGGTAGTTTTGAGGAAGTAGAGAGGCTACAGAGGAACTAGACATTTTAGAAGAATGGGCAAAGAAATGGCAGATAGAATACAGTGTCAAGAAGTGTATGGTCATGCACTTTGGTAGAAGAAATGAAAGGGTCAACTATTTTCTAAATGGAGAGGAAATACAAAAAACTGAAGTGTGAAAGGACTTGGGAGTCCTTGTCCATGATTCCCTAAAGGCTAATTTGTAGATTGAGTCTGTGGTGAAGAAGGCAAATGCAATGTTAATATTCATTTCAAGAGAACTAGAACATAAAAGTCAGGATGTAGTTTTGAAACTTTATAAAGCACTGATGAGGCCTCACTTAGAGTATTGTGAGCAGGTTTGAGCCCCTTATGTTAGAACTAGGGGACATAGCCTCAAGATTAGGGGAAGTAAATTTAGGATAGAGATGAGGAGGAGCTACTTTCCCAAACAGTGGTGAATGTGTGGAATTGTCTGCCCAATTAAGCAGTGTAGGCCACCAAAGAAAATATATCTAAAACAAGGTTGGACAGACTTTTGCATAGTGGGGGAAATAAGAGTTATGGGGAAAAGGCAGGTAGGTGGAGATAAGCTCATGGTCAGATCAGCATGAGCTTATTGAATGGTGGAGCAGGCTCGATGGGCTAGATAGCCTACACTGGTTATCTCCTATTTCTTACGTTCTTATGTAACTGGAGATGGTTCAAAGGAGGTTCTCACAAATTATTCCAAGATTGAATGTCTTGTCATATGAAGAGTGTTTGATGGCTCTGGGCCTGTATTCACCAGAATTCGAAGAATGAGGGATGACCTCATCAAAACATATCGAATGGTGGAAGGCCTTAACAGACTGGATGTGGTGAGGATGTTTCCTGTGGTGAGAGACTCTAAGACCAGAGGACACAGCCTCAGAATAGAGGGGTGTCCTTTTAGAACAGAGATGAGAAGGAATTTCTTTAGCCAGAGAGTGCTGAATTTGTGAAATTTTTTTGCCACAGGCAGCTGAGGATGCTAAGACTTTATGTATATTTAAGGCAGAGGTTCATTGGTCAGGGCATGAAGGGATACAGGGAGAAAGCAGGAGATTTGGGCTGAGAGGAAAATTGGATCAGCCATGATAAAATGGCGGAGCAGACACAATGGGACAAATGGCCTAATTCTGCTCCTATATCTTATGGCGTTATGGTTTGATGGTCTAAGTAAGGCTTTAATGTGCTCCATTAAAGCCTTACAAAGCAGTCCTGCTGTGCTGAGATTGCCCTTTCAGGCCATGTTTTCAACGCCTTTAGAAATAGTTTATATGCTGGAATTGGCGTAACAGATAAGTGATCTGAGAGCCCAATGTGGACTGCTTTATAAGTATCAGGTATAAACCGGGTCTCATGTGTTGTTACCTCTGGTCACAAAACCAACATGCTGGTGGAATTTAGTCAGGACTGTTTTTTAGGTTTACCTGGTTAAAATCATCAGTGGCAATGAAGATACCATCAGGGCGTTTGGTTTGAAAGGCACTGATGGAGCTATAGAGCTCACCCAGACCTTTGCCGGCATTAGCAAAGGGTGGGGGGGGAGGGATATATACAGCTACCAACATAACTATAGTGAACTCCCTCAGTATATAAAATGGTCTGCATTTCACAGAATGAACTCAATCATCAGGGAATCGTCAGTTCAACGTTTAAGGTAACTTTATTATCAAAGTACTTATATGTCACCCTATACTACCCTGAGATTAAGTTTTGTGTCCTTCTATTATTTCGGAAGACCAAATGGGTTTTATTAAAGGTCGTTACTCTTTTTATAATATTCGTACATTGTTAAATATCGTTTATACTCCCTCACAAAATGTTCCTGAGTGTGTTATTTCTTTAGATGCCGAGAAAGCTTTTGATAGAGTAGAATGGCCTTATTTATTTAAGGTGCTTGAAATGTTTAATTATAGCCTGAAATTTATATCCTGGATTAAACTGTTATATCACTCCCCTGTAGCCTCGGTTCGTACTAACTCTTTAAACTCACCTTTCTTTCCTCTCTTTCGTGGTACTCGACAAGGCTGTCCTCTTAGTCCCCTATTATTTGATATTGCATTAGAACCTCTTGCAATTGCTATTCGAGAATCTTCAAATATTACTGGGATAACTCGGGGATTAAAGTCCCATAAATTATCACTCTATGCTGATGATTTACTTTTATATATTTCTAATCCTGAGAGATCTATTCCTGCTGTTTTAGAGTTATTAGCACAATTTGGTCTTTTCTCAGGTTATAAATTAAATCTTAGTAAGAGTGAACTTTTTCCGATTAATAAACATCTTCCCTTATATTATAAATTTCCATTTAAATTGATTAATAATTACCTTTCATATCTTGGGATTAAAATTACTTGTAAACATAAAGATTTATTTAAGACTAACTTTTTACCATTAATAGACCATATTACTCAACTTTCATCTAAATGGTTTCCTTTATATTTAACTTTGATTGGTCGTATTAATGCAGTTAAGATGTTTTTTTTGCCAAAATTTTTATATGTGTTTCAGGCATTACCAATTTTCGTTCCTAAATCTTTTTTTGATAAAGTCGACTCTAAAATTTCTTCATTTATTTGGCAGAATAAGAATCAGAGACTGGGTAAAATACATTTACAGAAAGCTAAGAGAGATGGAGGTTTAGCATTACCTAACTTTAGATTTTATTATTGGGCTATTAATATTCGACATATGAAATTTTGGTTACTTGACCGGGATATACTATCTATTCCTAAATGGGTAGCATTGGAATTACAATCTGTTCAGGGTTATACACTTGGTTCTATTTTAGGTTCATCTCTTCCTTTTGATTCGAAACGCCTTAAGCAGGTCTCTAACCCGATCGTTAAATATGCTTTGCGTATTTGGTTTCAATTCAGAAAATTTTTTGATCTTAATCAATTCGGGTTAGCGATTCCTATTTTAGGTAACATATTTTTTCCTCCCTCTTTTACGGATCGCGCTTTTCAAACTTGGAAGACTAAGGGTATTTTACGGTTTTTGGATTTATTTTTAGATGGTTCCCTTATGTCTTTTGAACAATTATCTAATAAATATAACCTATCAAGAATACATTTTTTTAGATATTTACAAGTTAGAAATTTTCTAAGTACTATACTTCCTTCCTTTCCAATGCTTCCTCCTATATATATTTTAGATTCAATAATTAACCTTAATCCATGTCAGAAAGGTGCATCGGCTATGATTTATAATATTATTATGAAACTCAGGAAAGCTCCATTTGATAAGATTAGGGTAGATTGGGAACAGGAATTGGGGCTTACCATTTCTGTGGATGATTGGGGGCAGATTTTACAATTAGTTAATACTTCCTCTATTTGTGCTAAACATTCCCTAATTCAATTTAAAGTGGTGCATAGAGCACATATGTCCAAAGATAAGTTAGCGCGTTTTTACTCGCATATTAATCCTTTCTGTGATAGATGTTCGGGGCAGATAGCCTCTTTAACTCATATGTTTTGGTCTTGCCCTACTTTGGAAACTTTTTGGAGAGATATTTTCAATATTATTTCTAAGGTATTAAATATAGATATCTCTCCTCACCCTATTACTGCTATCTTTGGACTACCTAAAATTTCTAGTAATCTTTCCCCTTCAGCCCGTAGAATGATTGCATTTCTTACTTTAATGGCGAAAAGATGTATTTTACAACATTGGAAAGAGCTTAATGCTCCAACTACCTTTTTTTGGTTTTCTCAGACGATTTTATGTTTGAATCTGGAGAAAATTAGAAGTAACCTTTATGATTCTTCATTTAAATTTGAACAGATTTGGGGACCTTTTATTCGATATTTTCATTTAATGTAATATTTACCCTTCTTGTTTTTTTTTCACTGTTTTAATGGAGGTCGGGATTGAGGAGACGTGATTTTAAGTTTAACTCTGTTTGGTTTCAAGTTAGCCCATTGCTTTGCTTTGCTTTTAGTTAGTTGCACGGTGGGTTTTTTTTTGGGGTTTTTTTTTTCTTTTTTTCCATTGATATATATAAAATCTAGTATACTATTATGTTATCTTGGTTTCTTATGCTTAAATTACATTGTTTGTAGTATTTTCTTTTTGGTATTGTTATCTTTTGGAATTTTATTATACTTTAACATTGTATTAATGTTTATATGGCTTACCTTTTTTGTATACTTACTCAATAAAAAGATTTAAAAAGAAAGAAAGTTTTGTGCAAGCAATCACAGTAGAAAAAAGAAACACAGAGGAACAAAGGTACACCTTCGAATCAATGAAAAACTACAAATAACCAATGTGCAAAAAACAAATTGTGCAAATACAAAACAACAGCAAAAAATAATGAAAATGAGAATAATAATAATAATACAGAATAAATAATTCTGAGATCATGAGTTGTAGAATCCTTGAACATGAGATGGCAGGTTGTGGAATCAGTTCAGAGATGTGGTGAATGAAGTTATCCCCTTTGTTTCAGGAGCCTGATGGTTGAGTGGCAATAACTGTTCCCGAACCTGGTGGTGTGGCATGTCAGGTGACTCTACCTTCTTCCTGAAGACAGCAGTGAGAAGAGAGAATGAGCTGAAAGGTGGGGGTCCTTGATGATGGATGCCGTTTTCCTGAGACCGTGCTCCGTGTAGATGTGCTCAGTGGTGGGATGGTTACTAGGTATAAGGTTGGAATGTCCAGTTGGTGCTATTATGATGAAAACCTGTTGCCCAACGACCAGCAGGGTTTCAAATATTTCTGTCTCTATCATTTTCCATTTGCACTTCGATTCAAATAATCAAGGACACTTTGTAGATCAAAGCTTGTCTATCCTACTCAGCAAGATTAATGGGAGTTAGACAAATTAAGTTGTGTGAAAAGTGTGTATTTTGTGACCGTCAATTTTGCATTGTAATGAAATTCTCCATTAAAAAATACTCAGTGGCCACTTTATTAGATACCTCCTGTACCTAATAAAGTGGCCACTGAGTGAAGTTTGTGATCTTCTGCTGCTGTAGCCCATCTACTTCAAGGTTCAACATGTCGTGTGTTCAGAGATGCTCTTCTGCACACCACTGTTGTAACTCAGTTTTCTGAGTTACTGTCACCTTCCTGTCAGCTTGAACCAGTCTGGCCATTCTTCCCTGACTTCTGTCATTAACAACTGCTGCCCACTGGATTTTTATTGTTTAGTTTTTTGCACCATCCTCTTTAAACTCCAGAGAATGTGCATGAAATTCCCAAAGACCTGCAGTTTCTGAGATACACAAACTGACACCAACAATCAAAGTCACTTAGATCACATTTCTTCCCCATTCTTATATTTCGTCTGCACAATAACTGAACCTCTTGCCCACGTCTGCATACTTTTAAGCATGGAGTTGCTTCCCCGTGATTGGCTGAATAGTTATTTGCGTTGGTGAGCAGGTGTACAGGTGTACCTAATAAAGTGGCCACTAAATGTAGTCTGATTTGAATAGATTTTTCATGCGTCACTTCTAGTTAAGCATCATAAATTAGCATGAGAATTGGTATAATATTACACACTGATGTAGAGCAATAAAGTACCACATTTTGTATACAATCAAAAGCAAATGCAAATAAATAGCATTTCAAGCATTTTTAAAATAAAGTGAAATTAAAAATAGCTTTTTACATAATTAGAATTTACCATTCTGAATAAATGAGTTGCTGTATGTTCTGTTAGATGTATCACATTGCTCACAGTGCCCAACTATCTGGCCAGCTGAAGAATTACAGTACATCTGCGATTGTTAGGCTTATTCGTCATGCTGTGATATATGACTCCATTGCTCTAACTGTCAAATGCTTTGTTAAAAGATTAAAGTTAACCCATTTTAATATCCAAGATTCAAGTAGGGTGGCACGGTAGCGTAGTGGTTAGCACAACGCCCTATAGTACCAGTGACTTGGGTTCAATCCCCACTGCTGCCCGTAAGGATTTTCTATGTTCTCCTCGTGAACACATTGGTTTCCTTTGGGTGCTCTGGTTTCCTCTCACAGTCAAAAGACATACCAATTGGTAGGTTAATTGATCATGGTAAAAATTGTCTCTTGATTAAGCTGGCATTAAATTGGAGGATGTGGTGTGGCATGAAGGGCCGGAAAGGGCCTACTCCACACTGTATCTCAGTAAATAAATAAAAACAAATTCACGATTGTTTGGTGTCATTTCCTGTACATGATTGTAAAGGAGAACAAAATGATTGTTACTCTAGATCCCATGCAGCGCAAAAAAAACGCAATAGATAATGGACATAATAATAAAAAGATCAAAGTAAAATGTATTATCAACATGTCACCACATACAACCTTGAGATTCCTTTTCTGCGGGCATACTTGGCAAATCTATAGCACAGTAACTGTAAACAGGATCAATGGACAACAAACTGAGCAAATGCAGATATAATATAATAGGAACCTTAACAGCGTAGTTATCACCTTTTGTTCAACAGCCTGATGGTTGAGGGGTAGTAACTGTTCTTGAACCTGGTGGTGTGAGTCCTGAGGCTCTTGTACCTTCTACCTGATGGCAGCATCAGGAAAAGTGCATGCCATGGGAGGTGAGGATCTTTGATGATGGATGCTGTTTTTCCACGCCAATGATTCATGTAGATATGCTCAATGGTTGGGAAGGTTCCATGAGGTAATAGGCTGAGTCTACTACCTTTCATAGGATTTCCCACTCAAAGGAATTAGTGTTCCCATACCAGACTGTAACACAGCCAGTCAGCACACTTAAATAAAAATACATAAGATAGCTTATATACATTGATTGATTTTGTGTCGATAAAGTGACACTAGGCACAGGAGTGTCTGTACAGAGGTGACTGACAGGAAATGATAAATTAGTGGTGGTTGGGGGTGTGGAGGGGTGGGTTAGTGGGTGGAGATGTTGATCAGCCTTACTACTTGGGGAAAGTAACTGTTTTTGAGTCTGGTGGTCCTAGCGTGGATGCTACATAGCCTCCTCCCTGATGGGAGTGGGACAAACAGTCCATGAGCAGGGTGGGTGGGATCCTTCCTGATATTACTGGCTTTTTCCCAGCACCTGTCTGTAAATGTGTCCTTGATAGTGGCTGGTCTGCTGCCAGTGATGCATTGTGCAGTTTCAGCTACCTGTTGTAGAGCCTTCCTGGTGTAGTTGTAAATTCATGTTTGCCACATACAAGAGACATGATACTTACTCCTGTGTTAGGTAAGATCAAAACTGCTTTTCCCAGACCACATTTTGAAACAAACTCAGTAACAACTGGAAGGCTGTGAAGTGATTGACTTTGAAAGGTCAAACTTGAAGACAGCAGAGTGCAAGGTTCAAGGCACGATTCTGGACAGTGTGGAGCATCAGAGAGATCTTCAGGACAAGCCCATCAATCTCTCAAAGTTGCCACACATGTTGATAGAATTGTTAAGAAGGGTTATCGTGGCCTTCAGTAACACAATAAAATCTGCAGATGCTGGAGATCCAGAGTAACACACACAAAATGCTGGAGGAACTCAGCAGGTCAGGCAGCATCTATGGAAAAGAGAAAACAGCTGATATTTCAGGCTGAGACCCTTCATCAGGACTGGAAAGGAAGGGGAGAAGTCAGCGTAGAAAGGTGGGGGAGGGGAGGAAGAAGTACAAGGTGGTAGGTGATAGGTGAAACCAGGAGAGGGGTAGGGGTGAAGTAAAGCTGATTAGTGGGAGAGATAAAGGGCTGGAGAAGGGGGAATCTGATAGGAGAGAATGGAAGATGATGGATGAAAGAGAAGGGGGAGGAGCCCCAGAGGGAGGTGATGAGCAGGTAAGAAGAAAAGGTGTGAGAGGGAAACAGGAATGGGGAATGGTGAAAGGGGCGAGGCTTCAGTTGCTGGGGTATTTAGTTCCAGGGCCTCTAGGTAATCTTGCACTTCTGTACATTTCTGGTGGGACTGCACTTGGAGTACATGTTCAGTTCCGGTCACTTCATTAGAGGAAGGATGTGGAGGCCTCAGAGAAGGTGCAGGGGAGATTTACCAGGACGCTGCCTGAACTGGAAAGCATATCTTATGAGGAAAGGTTCTCAGTCTGCAGTGGTCATTGATGCAAACAACGCATTCTGCATCAACATTTCAATGTAACTGTGACAAGCAAAACTAATCTTAAATGCCTGATTAACCTAATCACGTCTGCCTGGACAATATGTATATCACTCCATTCTCTGCCAAGTTTGTGCTTATCTAAAAAGTTTCTGTCATATCTGCTTCCACCTAAGCCAGGCACCCACCTCTTTCTGTAAAGAATTTGCCCCTCACATCTCCTTTGAACTTACTCCCTCTCACCTTAAATGCATGCCCTCTGGTATAAGAATTTTCAACCCTGGGAAAAAGATGCTGTCCTTACACTCTCTGCCTTTTACAATCTTATAAACTTCTGTCAGGTTTCCTCTCAGCCTCTGTAGCTCCAGAGAAAACAATGCAGTGAATTCCAAAGAAAACAAGTGGGCGGTGGTAGGAGGTGGGGAGGAACAGAGATAATGATTGTGTTGTAGGTGGCAAAGATCACTAATGGATTGTTCGTGAGGTTCAAGCAACTTGGCGTGATAAGCCGATTATGGATTGGTAATGTGATATAAGTCCCCAGGTGTCAGAAGGGAAGATTAATGTGTCTATGTGGTCAGCTCTGATGTCTTGCAGCTTCCTAACAGCTACTGGCACCATCTAGGTGTTAGAGACAGAGGCTGAGGTGGCTTTAGAGAATTGACGAGGATGAGGCAGAGAGATACAGTGTAATTTTTTCAAATAAAAGATGATCACAAACTGGAAAGGTGTAAAACACTTATCAAGATTACCTCATGACTCTTGAACTAAATATCCGAACCGCTGAAGGCCAATGATGAAAAGCAGGAAGTATTTCATAAAGAATTTATTTTAACATTGAATGAGCACATACACTCAAAAATAAGAGATCTGTTCACCAAATGAAAGATCCGTTCTCAACAGCAGAATTAATATGCAACAAAATGTAATTAGTAGACAAAAGTTGAAAGAGCATTGTGGATCCAGAGGGCTGGAAGACAAAATAGATTATTTATTATTTTTAATTCAGAAATACAGCACAGTAACAGGCCCAATGAACACCACTGAATTGCACTCATGTAACCAATTAAACTACTAACTAGTATGACTTTGTCATGTGGGAGGAAACCAGAGCACCAGGAGGAAACCCACACATTCCACGAGGGCAGAATTGGATCTGGTTTGCTGGCATTGTAAAGTGCTACTCGAACCGCTACAGTACCATGCCATCTAGTGGACCATAAATAATTTGCCTTCATTCTGAATGAGCACAAAAATGGAAGCGCAGGAGATCTGTTTACCAAATGAAAGATCCATTCTCAAGAAAAGAATTAAGATGAAGCAAAATGCAATTAAGTGCACAAAGGTTGAAAGAGCATCTTGGATCCAGACAACTGGATGAGTCATTGAAGGAAGGCAAAATCGATATTAAGAGGAATAGATAAAGTGGATAGCCAGTGCCTCTTCCTCAGGGCACCACTGCTCAATACAAGAGGACATGGCTTTAAGGTAAGGGGTGGGAAGTTCAAAGGGGTCATTAGAGGAAGGTTTTTTACTCAGAGAGTGGTTGGTGCGTGGAATGCACTGCCTGAGTCAGTGATGGAGGCAGATACACTCGTGAAATTTAAGAGACTACTAGACAGGTATATGGAGGAATTTAAGGTGGGGGGTTATATGGGAGGCAGGGTTTGAGGGTCAGAACAACATTGTGACTGAAGGGCCTGTACTGTGCTGTACTATTCTATGTTCTATGTTGTATGAAGGAAATTTTTTTTAAAAAATCACATAAAGATAATTACAAAATTATTAAATTAAAAGGAAAATGGTAGTGAAAATTAAAGTTTACTTTTGAAAAACAGGCCAACAAAGGGTGCCACAGTAGCATTGTGGTTAGCGCAATGTTGTTACAGCTCAGGGCACTGGAGCTCACAGTTCAATTCCAGAACCTTCTGTAAGCATTTTTTTTCCTTCCCGTGTGCGCAAGGGTTTCCTCTGGGTGCTCCAGTTTCCTCCCATAGTCTAAAGTACCGGTTATTAGGTTAATTGGTCATTGTAAATTGCCCTGTAGTTAGGCTAGGGTTAAATAGGTGGGGGCTGGGCCGTGCAACTTGAAGGGCTGAAAGGGCCTCCTCTGTGCTGCATCGCTAATAACAAATACAACAGAAGCGAGAAACGGCATAGATGGTGAATGTTTGAACATAAAGTCCCAAAACTCGGGTGGCGGTGGGTGTGGGCAGCTTCTCCAATTGGTTTCAAGTCTTGGTCAGCAGCTGGTGAAGATATGGCTTGGATACATGCAAGGTGACAGGTTGAAGGCCGGCCAAGAATACCAATTTCAGATAGTGAAATTATGACCCTCTAGTATTACCCATTTCCACCCTGGAAAAAAGCCTCTGGCTATCCACTCAATGTATACCTGTTAACACCTTCTACACCACTACCAAATCAGCTCTCATCCTCCCTCGCTCCAAAAAAACAGCACTAGCTTGCTCAACTTTCCTCATAAAACATGCTGTCTAATCCAGGCAGCATCCTGGTGAATCTCCTCTGTATCTTCTCGAAAGCTTCCACATCCTTTCTATAATGAAGTGATCAGAAAAGAGCACATACTCAAAGTGTGGTCTAGCTAGAGTTTTACACAGATGTTATCTCATTGAAACCTATCAAATATTGAGAGGTCTGGATAGAGTAGGTGTGGAGAGGATGTTTCCTATAGTTAGGGAGTCTAGGACCAGAGGACACAGCTTCAGAATACAAGGGCATCCCTTTAGAACAGAAATGAGGAGGATGTTTTTTTCAGCCAGAGGGTGATGAAACTGTGGAATTCATTGTCATGACAGCTGTGAAGACCAAGTGATTGAGTATACTTAAAGCAGAAGTTGATAGTTTCTTGATTAGTAAATACGTCAAAGGTTATGGGGAGAAGGAAGGAGATTAGGGTTGACAGGGATAATAAATCAACCATGATGGATCACAGAGCAGACCCACTGGGCCAAATGGCCTAATTCTGCTCTTATGACTTATGGTCTTATCAAGTTCAAGTTCAAGTTTATTTGTCATTCAACCATACATATGTGTACAGTTAAATAAAACAGCATTTTTCTGGGGCCAAGAAACAAAACACGGTACATATAGTTACACACAGCACATACAGTAACAATAGCACATACAGTCATCAAATAATATTAGTATTATTTGTGGTGGCCAGGCCTGAAGTTTGGTTGTGTATGGGATGTTGTTCTGGAGCTATGTTTCTGCAAAGACAGGTACGCAGCAGTTCCTCATCTCACTCTGGGTCAGCTGCAGAGGAAAGCAATGCAGTTTCACTTCCAGGGTGCTCTTACGGAGTTCTATGTTCCATGTTCACAGGAAGATGTGGACGAAGGAGCAAATGGATGGAATTTGGGTAAAGCACAGCCATGATTTGAGTGAATGATGGAATAGTATCATTGGGCAGAATTGCTGACTCTTGTTCTCCTGTCTCCATAGTCATAGGAGCAGAATTAGGTTATTCGTAAACACAAAATAGTCTGCAGATGCTGGGGTCAAAGCAACACTCACGACACGCTGGAGGAACTCAGCAGATCAGGCAGCATCCGTGGAAATACAGCATTCCACGGATGCTGCCCGACCTGCTGAGTTCCTCCAGCATATTGTGAGTGTGAATTAGGTTATTCAACCCATTGAATCTGCTTCACAATTCCATTATGGCAAAGCCCATTCTTCAGCCTTCTCCCCATAACCTTCAAGGCTCTGACTAATCAGGAACCTATCAACCTCCACTTTAAATATCCCCAATGACTTGACCTCCATAGTCATCCGTGGCAATGAATTACACAGATTCACTGCCCTCTGGCTAAAGAACTTGCTCCTCATTTCTGCTTTAAAGGGATGTGCTTCTATTCTGAGGCTGTGCCCTCTGGTCCTAGACTCCCCCACTATAGGGAACATCCTGTCTACGTCCACTCTATCTAGTCCTTTCAAAAATTGATAAGTGTCAATGAGATACCCCCCCACCCCCGCAAATTTTCTAATCTCTAAAATGTTGCCTTGCAGAATAGTTCCACTTCATGAGTAAGATCATCTCCAAATTAGTAAAACATGCCTTCTGTGTGTACTGTGTCATTACATTGCAATTTTCTGATTACCACCCGCCTGGTAGAGAAGAGTAATCAAAGGGCTTATTTCCTGCGTCTTAAGCTACTAAACTGTGGTTATGGCAGCTGAGCTCTGATTTCCCACCGCCAAGGAGTCACGACGACACTGATCAAAAAGAAGCTGTAATCAGATAAAGGAACAGTTGAGCATATTGCAACAAAAAAAATCTATAATGAAAGGCTTCAGTGACTGATCCTCAGAAATTGCCCTCCAAGGCCTCTCTGAAGTATGTAGCTCTATGTTGTAAGTATAAACGTCCTCTCCAGTTTGTTTGTTTGTTTATTTATTTATTTAGAGATCCATCACGGTAACTGGCCCTTCCAGCTCAACGTGGCCAGTCCCCAATTACACCCATGTGACCAACTAACTTCCTAACCCGGATACCTTCGGAATGTGGGTGGCATGAAATGCGTTGTTTGCATCAAATCAAATCAGCAAGGACTGGCAATTTGAGGGGATTCAAAGGAAGTTCATGAAAATTATTCCGGGATTGAAAGGCTTATCATATGAGGGGCATTATATGGCTCTGGACCTGTACTCACTGGAAATGAGAATAAATTTTTCCTCATCTCTGTTCTCAGTGGATGCCCCTCTGTTCCGAAACTGCATCCCCTGGTCGTACACTCCACCACCATAGGAAATATCATCTCCACATCCATTCTATCTATGCTTTTCAAACCCATGCTGTCTTGGGGAGAAAGTACAATCTTCTTCCAGACAGCGAGAGAATTGAACCCAGGTTTTTGGCATTGTAATGGCATTATGCTAAATGCCATGTTATTACTCTGCCTATTTCCATTGACATCACACCCAGACCATAACCTTCCATATCCCTCCCATCCATGTACCTATCCAAATGTTGTATGTTGAAATCAAACCTGCATCCACCACATCTACTGGCAGCTCACTCCCCCCTCTGAGTGAAGAAGTTTCTCCTCAGGTTCTCCTTAAATATTTCACCTCTCACCCTTAACCTATGACCTCTAGTTCTAGTCTCAGACCAACAATGCCTATTTGGATTTACCCTGCCTATGCCCCTCATAATTTAGCGAACATTATTATGCCTGGCTAATTCAACAACTGTGTGGTTGTGCCCATGTTGGAAATCATGTCTGAAGTGTTCAATTCAGTAAGATGTCAATGTTGCAATTGAGACATTTCTCCAGTGTCGGGCCTTGATATAATCCAATGCTGTATTCATATGTAAATGTCATCGGTATTGGTTTACATCTAGAGTAACACACACAAAATGCTGGAGGAAGTCAGCAAGTCAGGCAGCATCTATGCCGGAGAATAAACAATTGATGTTTCAGGCTGAGACCCTTCATCAGAACTGGAAAAGAAGGAGACAGGAGCCAAGATAAGAAGGTGGTGGAGGGTCGAGAAATACAAGTTGGCAGGTGAGGAGGAAGCTGGGTGCGTGTGAGAGGGGGAATGAAGTGAGAAGTTGAGAGAGGATAGGTGGAAGAGGTAAAGGGCAGAAGAAGGAATCTGATAGGAGAGGACAGTGGAGCACGGAAGAACGGGAAGGAAGAGGGGTCAGAGGGAGGTATTGGTCCGAATGAGTGAGAGGGGAACCAGACTGGGGGAGTGGAAAAAGTGAGAAGGGGGAAGGGGGAGAAATTACCAGAAGTTGGAGAAATCGATCTTTGTGCGTCAGGAAGGAGAAAGTTGACAGTGAACCAAGGAACAATCTAATGTAAGAAGTAAACGTAAACCAAATCAACAAACGCAAAATGCTGGAGGAACTCAGCATCTATGGAAATGAGTAAACAGTAAAATGAGTTTCAGGCCGAGACCCTTCTTCAGGATTGAGGCAACCAGTACTGATTTTTCCTTAACATTTCCATCACTGAATTCTCCTTTGAATGTTACTACACGCAAAGACACAGCTTAATGCAAACCTAAACTGATAAAGCAATATGACAATACATAGATCATAGAACATTACAGTATAGTACAGGGCTTTTGGCGCACAATGTTGTGCTAACCTTTTAGCCTACTCTAAGATCAATCTAACCCTAAGAGGAAGAAGGTATTGAATAAAGTGCCCCATAACTTCATAAAATTGTGAACCTGCAGTGTTTAATCAGCTGTTTTCTGTGGATGACATACATCCAGAGAATGGGAGGGTGACAACATCGGATATAGAACATAGAACATTATAGTACAGTACAGGCCCTTCCACCCATGATGTGTGCCAACCTCTTAACCTACCCAAGTTATAAGTTAGGAATTTATTCCTTGGAACATAGAAGAATGAGGGAAGATTTGATAGAGATGTACAAAATTACGAGGGGTATACATAGGGCAAATTAAAGTGGGCTCCTGCCACTGAAGTTGGGTGGGATGACAACTAGAGGCTGTGGCTTAAGGGTGAAAGGTGAAAAGTTTAAGGGGAACATAATGGAAAACTTCTCCGCTTAGAGGGTGAAACAATCTGCCCGCACAAGTGGTGCATGCGAGCTCGATTTCAACACTTAAGAGGTTTGGATACGTAGGTAGATGGTAGGGGTATAGACAGCTATGGACACAATGTAGGTCGATGGGTGTAGGCAGCTTAAATGGTTTGGCATTGACTAGATGACCCAAAGGGACTGGTTCTCTGCTGTACTTTTCTATGATTCTACACCAAGTTCAATCTAACCTTTCCCTCGCACATACCCCTCCATTTTTCTATCATCCATGTGTCTATTTATGAGTCTGTTCCATTATTAAATGAAACTGCAACACAGTTCCTTGTATGATTAATACCACTCCTATTTATCACGCAAGATTGAGGTAGCACTATGCATTACACTGAATACTTTTAAACATTATACATTACCCAGATTCATGAAAAATGCACTGTTAAACAAGTGAGATCCAAGTACCAATACATGCCCTAATTTACACCAGGAGTTGCGAGCAAGTGTGAGTGAAAATCTTTGATTAGTCAACCTGCCAGTAATTCAAGCAGTTCTATAGGTAATCACCTCACACAGGCAAAAGGAAAATGCAAGGTAAGTGTGAAATAATGCAGGCTGCACTCATTTGCTTCCACAGTGGTGAAAAATATTAATTTCACATAAAAATATAAAGTTGTGAATTTCATAGCTTAAAGTTCGTATATTATGATTGCACAGTTTCAAGAAGTGTAAAGGAAATCAAAGATTTTAAAAGCTGCAAACACTGACATGTTTAAATAATGAATTAGTCACTCATATCCTGTGACACTGCTGAGAAAAAGGCACTTCCTTTTGGGAAGAAGTGCAGCTTGAGTGCTGATGTTTTATTCATTACAAAGTGTGCAAGCCTGAAATGATTATTATGTTGGCAATGAAGTAGAAATTGTTCTTTGTTCTTTCGAAAACTTGCTTTGTCTCTCCATTGCGATAATATATAGCAGGTGCAGACATGATATAAACAGAATCCTGACAAAAGTCTAGAAATTATAAACCACTTACAAGGATTAAAATTGATTGTTAGTACTGAATGGAATAATAGTTATTAGCAATTTTTGTCTATACAAATAAATAACATTTAAAGTAATTCAATTGTGCTTAATGTACCATGGACATTCTGGTCAGGTCACTCATCTGAGTGCTACTGGTACCATGTGACCCAGTACTACCTGTTGCATGGTCGGGTAGTCGGCGACTAAACCACCGGGCTTGCCTGGTGAGGAGGGTGGCTAGACACCCTGCAGGACAAAAAACAAGACCTGTCAAAGGGCAGATGAACCCTCTCGTAGGGTCAACGGCCATCCAGCAAACACGTGCCGTGAAGCGCGGAAAGGGCATCCCTTGCATCGAAGCTTGGTCTGGCCATTCACTGCAATAGAACATCCCCCCCGGCCGTCTTGGACTCCACCATGCCGCTGGATCCGGGAAGGGATGGCGAGAGGGTGGGTCTGGACCTGTACAACCCCCTACTCACCTAAAATCCACTCACGCTCACGCTGTTCCTTTCTGAGCAGTGGGGTATCCACTAACTGACTGAAAGGAACCATCATCATCCTATGGGATGGATAGCCAGAGAAAGAGAGAGACCTTAGACATTCTGATAAGTACAATCAATAGTCACTTTATTAGAAACCTCCTGAACCTAATAAAGTGACAACTGAATGCATGTTCGTGGGCTTCTGCTGCTGTAGCCTATCTACTCCAAGGTTCGATGTGTTGTGAGTTCAGAGTTGCTTTCCTACACACCACTGTTGTAATGTGTGTTTATTTGAGTTACTGCCACCTTCCTGTTAGCTTGAACCAGACTGGCCATTCTCCTCTGACCTCTCTCATTAACATCCATTTTTTTGCCCACAGAACCGCCACTCACTGGATATTTTGGGGTTTTTTGCACCATTCTCTGTTAACTCTAGAGATTGTTATACGTGAAAATTCTGGGAGATCAGCTGTTTCTAAGATACATAAACCATCCTGTCTGGCCCCAACAATAATTCCATGGTCAAAATCACCTAGATCAAATTTCTTCCCCATTCTGATATTTGGTCTGAACAACAAATGAACTTCTTGACCGTGTCTGCATGCTTTTATGCTTCATTGCTGCCACACGACTGGCTGATTAGATATTTGCATTATCAAGTAGCTAATAAAGTGGCGACTGAGTGTACATATATGTGTGAATACATATATAAAATAAATTTTTAAAGTAATAATAAAGTTTAATAAAATAATATATGTATACAGTACTGTGCAAAACAGATATATAGCCAGGGTGCCTAAGACTTTTGCACAGTTCTGTAGTAATTTTATGTATTGCACTGTTCTGACACAAAAAAAAAAAAAATTTCATGATACATGTGAGTGGTGATTAAACCTGATTCTGATCTGGGTCTCTATTGTGGACTGAGAGTGGGAAGGGAGCAGGGAGAGGGGAATCATGGTTGGGAAAAGGGGAAGAGAACGGGTAACAATCAATAAACCAATTGTTTGGAATCAAATGACCTTGCTTAGTGACTCAATGCTGGATGTGTCTACACCCGCGCCAATCCTCGCCCCAGCTCTCTTTCTTTGCCACCTGCCCCACACCCCTCCTGCAGGGCTCCACCCTTGTTATTCCCGGCATCCTTTGCTCCGGCCAGATTTACAAACTTAATCTCCGCTCCACATTGACAAACACAGTACTGTGCAACAGTCTTAGGCACCCTTGTTATATATGTCCGCCTGAGACTTCTGCACGATACTGTATATTATTTATTTTATTTTTATTATTTAATTAATGAAAAGGTTATTTTGAATATTAAACTTTATTCAATGCAAGTAGGGATATTAAGATGTTATAATTAACAGGTAGCGAGAGGTTCATGATTTTCTCTACGGCCGAGGCTGAAGGTTGTATTACACATAAGACACAGGAGCACAACTAGGCCATTTGACCCATCGGGTCTGCTTCATTCCGTCATGATGGTAAAGTACGTCACTTGCATCAAATCAAATCAGTGAAGATTGTACTAAGCAGCCCACAAATGTCATCACGCTTCTGGTGCCAACATTCCACGGTCACAGAAAAAAGGAAACATTTCTTACAGGCAGTGGCGGGGATCGAACCTAGATCTTACAGCTGGCAGTGCAAAGCATTGCACCAACCACTACGCTACCCTGTCACTCTTATTCGATTAAAATCTATTTTGTATTTTTACATATTGCACTGCAAGGCTGTCGCAAAACAACAAATTTCATGATATATGTCAGAGATGGTAAACCTGAATCAAAGATTTCTGAGAATCAGTGCCTTGTTTTTCTACAAGTTGCTGTGTACTTTCTATCTACAGCTCTGGTTATACATGGCATCACCATCAGTCGGGCTTTCCAGTGTCAATACGCCACTAGATTTCTTAAGGTTGTTATAGCCGGGGGTGGTAATGGGGACAAGCTCACACTACCTATTAAATGCTCCCAATGGTGTGCACCTCAAAGAGCATCTGGTAACCAAGTCCTGTCTTAACTACTAAGCCCAGTGGAACCTCTTCTGCTGACAGAAGAGGCTAAGGCAGGTTACAGGCATCTGAAAACCAGTCTCTTTGGGCATGTCAGCTGAGGTTGGCAGTTCATCTAGGAGAAGAAAAACAGCCGCCTTGTGGCTATACCCACTCATGGGGAAGGCTTCAGGAGTAAACCCCAAGGCAAAATCTGGAGCTGGTGTCCCTCAGGCAGTCCAACGTTGACTGGCAAATCCTGTGACACCACTGGTGCCAAAATATATCTGTCTCTGCCATTCCTTTGAATTCATCAGATGTGTGGAAAAAGGGAGCTTGCTACACGGGTAACGACTAGCTCTCCATAATGTACTGCCCTGGCCTGTGTATCCCGACAGCTGGGATACACATCCCTGCTCAACCCTGACCAACAGAGACATTGTTCGCACCCCGAGAAAGCAACAATGGTTGAGTTCAACCCAAGAAAATAACCCAAAAAATAAAAGAATGCAGAGAAGAATGGATGTTATGAGCAGAATACGTGTTTAATGAATTCACTTGTAAAACCTGGCACTGTAATGAGTTTGTACAATCTCGCTGTGACTGCATGGGTTTCCTCCGGGTGCTCTGGTTTCCTCCAACATTGCAAAAAAGAAGATGTACAGATTAGGGCTGGTAAATTGTGGACATGCTATCTATTTTCAAGTTTCAAGATGCATAATTTATACATTCTTCGATAATAATTGTGTTTTGAATGTTGGCACTGAAAGCTCTTAGGCTGCTTCTCATCACGTACTTGGACTGTATTGATTGTTGACACAAACGACATATGTTCATGCGACAAGTAAAGCTGATCTTCCTTTAGTTCAGAGTCAATGGTGCATGTCTGGAACATGACTGGATATTGGGGCAGCACGGATGCGTAGTGGTTAGCACAACACTTTACAGTACAGGCGATCAGGCTTCTATTCCTGCTGCTGCCTGTAAGGATTTTGTGTCCGCGGGGATTTCCTTCAGACGTTCCAGTTTCCTCCCAAAGACGTACAGGTCGGTAAGTTAATTGGTCATTGTAAATTGTCCCGTGATTAGGCTAGCACTGAAATCGGGACTTGAAGTGGGGTGTGACTTGAAGGGTCAAAAGGGCCTAATCTGCACTGTATCTCAATAAATAAATAATCCTGCTTTGGCTTGGACACTAGATGCGGGAATGGCAAAGTTACTCCACGTCAAGTCAGCCTTGTAAGTTTCCCCTCTCAATCAAGGACCAGGGACCAAATTTGAGGAACTGTCCCTCAGGTGCCACTTCATGTGTTAATGATATTACAGAAGTTGAAATGATCAATTGCAAAATGTGAAATATATTTGCACAGCTAATTTCATTACATGCATTTATTTATTGATTTTACCTTTAATATTGCCAAATTGAACAATTAGAAAACTGTGAAATTCATCAGTACATGTGTAATTTATAATAAATATGAACTTACAATACATTAAAAATGAAAACAAAATGTTCCAATTTCAAAAATTATACAAAAATTAATTGAATGTGTTAACTTTAATTGAAAGGACGTGATTGCACAATGTTATCAACATATCATTATAAAAAATGGAGGTGGTTAATGTCTGTTGTATCTGATGATGACAGGAAACCTGTGTGGGAGAGTTTTTAAAGTGGAAAAGCTGTTGCACTGAGGCAGTTCCACTCTCAGCCTCAGAAGTCTGGGTCCGATGGTACCAACTTGCGTCTCAGCTGGGGTGTCTCTTGGTTGCAGTGGATGACCATGATGTATTCTGTGCCTCGTCATGCCCTTCGCTCCCCATGGAGTGTTGCAAAACTACCTCCTGGCTACTGGATCTCACTGTTGATTTCCTCTGCTTGTGACTCTCTGCCCAGACAAAGGGTCTACACCAAGATGGCCACCAGCTTTTCACCCAGCCTTTTAGATTTATGAAATGTCACTAAGTGAAAGAGTTTTCAGAGATGTTCTTTTTGTAACCTGAGGAAAAGATGAAAGATTAGCTTCGTTTGTCACATGTACTGTACATCAAAACTATCGAAAGATGCAGTGAAATATGTAATTTGCGTCAATGACCAAATGCTGAATATGTGCTACAGAAAGCCTGCCTGTGTCACCATGCTTCCACAGCCAACATAGCAGGCCCACAATTTTCTAAACCTAACATGTATGTCTTTTAGAATATGGGAGGAAACCAGAGCACCTGGAGGAAACCCACGCGGTCAAGGGGGATGTGTAAAAAGTTCTTACAGTCAGCAGCACATCTTGAAGCCCGATTTTACAGTATTACATGAACAGCTAAGTTACCTAACGGATGTGTGCAATAAGCAAAAAGGATTCTGCAGATGCTGGAAATCCAGAGCAACACACACAAACTGCTGAACGAACTCAGCGGGGCAGGCAGCGTCTATGGAAATAAAGTAACAGTTGACACTTTGGGATGAGATCTAGTTCTAATTCTAATCTTGCAACCAAAGATTTGGCGTGCACATCTTGAAGTGGAATGTGTGGCAACACTTACGGGCTACCCCCAGCACCTCCTTAGGTTGTGCTGGTTGTTAATGCAAATGACACTTTTCGCTCTATGTTTGAGTTACATGTGATAAATAAGTTAAACTGATATAAGTGAATTAGAGATCAATATTCAATGGGCTTTCTGTCAGGACGCTGGAGCAGGGATCCAATCACAGACCCCAGTACTGTGCACACAGTGATATTAGTTGAGTAACAAATCTCAAGGTCCGAACAAAGTCAACGTCAAAGTTCAGGCAGAGATCAAAACATCCAGAGAAATCCAAAAACCGGAAATGGGAAACAGGCAGAGTCAATATTCAGACAAAGTACAGATACGAATGCTGGAACGACTCAGGAAAATTCACTGGCACAATCTGGCACCAAACAAGTGAAAACACAGGACTGAAATACACTGAGCAATAAACAGAGAGGCAGATGATAGGTGGAGCACAATGAGACACAGGTGGCAGCAATACAGGTAACAATGGGAAACAGGTGAGAGACGGAGTACTCAGTAATACAGGGGCAAGAGCAGAGCAGGAGTGGGGACAGGAGTACATGGCAATACAAAACGACAGACTGACAGCTGGGGAAAACACACAAAAAGACAGAGTTCAACTGGAGGTACTGACACTTTCACATTAATGATAAAAATAATGACCATGACTTCTCCTGTGCCTCATTATGCCCTTCACTCTGCATGTAGCTTTGCAGAATCACCTTCCTGGCCATTGGATTTCACAGCAGATCTCATCTGCCCAGCCCAGAAATGACTCACATGATAAATAGTAAAGGACGATTAAACATTCAACAGGAAGAGGGTCCGGGGACATCCCTAGCATTTAAATGCTAAAAAAAAGTGTGATGCATTCATAGCCAGAAGGACTGAATAAAATATTCGCCTGAGTTCCCACCAGCACAGAAACAGGTCTGCAGACAAATTCAGTTCACTCAACATGATGTCAAGAAATGGCTGAGGACACTAGAGACAGCAAAGACCATGAGACAAGGCAAACCTCAGTTGTGGCACAGAAGACAGGCACTCCAGACCTCTTGTGCCTCCAGCCAACTTGTTCCAACGCTGTTGTAACACTGGCAGGTACCTGACAATGCAGGGAGATGCTCATGTCCACACAGTGGCTCAGTGGCCACTTCATTAGATACCTCCTGTACCTAGTAAAGTGGCCAGTGAATGCTTGTCCGTGGTCTTCTACTGCTGTAGCTCATCCACTTCAAGACTCGGTATGTTGTGGGTTTAGAAATGCACTTCAGCACACCACGATTGCACACATGGTTACTTCACTTACTGTCACCTTCCTGTCAGTTTGAACCAGTCTGGCCACTCTCCTTTGAGCTCTCTCATTAACAAGGCGTCTTTGCCCACAGAACTGCCACTCACTGGATTTTTTTTTTTGTTTTTCACATCATTCTTTGAAAACTCTAGAGACTGTTGTGCATGAAAATCCCAGCAGATCAGCAGTTTCTGAGATAATCAAAACACCTTGTCTGGCACCAACAATTATTCCATAGTCAGTCACATTTCTTTCCCATCCTGATGTTTGGTCTGAACAACAACTGAACCTCTTGACCGTGTCTGCATGCTTTTATGCATTGAGTTGCTGCCACATGATTGGCTGATTAGAGATTTGCATTTTCAAGCAGGTAGACCTAATAAAGTGGCCACCAAGTCTCTGTCCCATTGACATGAAGCGGGGTAGGTTGAGTTGGAGTAACTTCCACGCGCAAAGGCCAGACAATATGAAAACCAATGAGTCTACAATCAGTCAGTAGAAAAGTATTGGAAGTTATTGTTACCAGAGCCATCAAGGGACACTTTCCCACAAATAACCTGCACAGCGATCACCACTTTTAATTTTGCACACACTATTTGGCTCCAGACCTGATCATACACTTTGAAAGAGTTGTCTCAGTAGTCCTATGCCATGGTTCTCACTCCATGGTACGGAGTTCTCTCCTTAATTATTTATCCAATTCCTTTCTTATAGTTACAATTGAATCTTCTTCATTATTGCTTCAGGCAATATTTTCCAGTTCATAACAATTCCGTGCATGAAGAAAACTCATGTCATCACAATACCTCGTTTGTCTCATTCCTCCCCCAATTACTTTAAATCTGTGTCATTCAAATCCTGACCCTCATTTCAATGGGGACAGCCCCTCTATTTTAACTATGATTTCTTTTCCGATAATTGTTGCTTCTTGGATCCCACTAATCCCTCCCTAACAGTAAAAAAAAACAGCCCCGTATGACCTGAAACTGTTGCAGATGAACATTGTGCAATTATGGAACATTTGCCTCTGGTGAGTCCATTTTATTCCTGACATCCTTTTTGGCTGCAATAAAGGAAAGCATCATAGGAAATTAAATTGCCATAGGCTTCGCTTAATTTTTGTAATATTTATGGATTTCTATTTCAGAACAATATTGTTTTCACCAGACTTTGCAAGTATATCTAAAGTTTTTCAATTCTAATATTTATTCATGAAGAACATTTTAGATAATCTTCATGAATATCTGAAATATGGACAATGCTTGTAATATTAATAGTCTTGTAATTTAATTGTCCTAATTAGTAATTCGCAAGAACATGTTTGAAAACTTCAATTCTGCTTCAAAACCTCTGGAAATTAAGTATGCTGGTAAGAATGAAACTGTTAAGAATAGACTCACCTGCCTATCACCTTCCTCTGGTGCCCCTCCTCCTTCCCTTTCTCCCCTCCTCTCTATTTCCTTCCTTTCCAGCCCTTTATCTTTCCTACCCACTGGCTTCACCTGTCACCTTCTAGCTTGTCCTCCTTCCTCTTCTGCCATCTTTTTATTGTGGTGTTTTCTCCCTTCCCTTCCAATTGTGATGAAGAGTCTCAATCTGAAATGTTGACTGTTTATTCATTTCCATAGATGTTGCCTGACCTGCTGAGTTCCTCCAGCATTTTGTGCGTGTTGCTCTGAATTTCCAGCAAATGCAAAATCTTTTGAGGTTAAGAATGAAACTGACTGGATTCACTTATCAGGTCAAATATTTATCAAAGCCATCGGGCAGAACCACACCTAACAGTGTATCAATCCACTGCAGTGTAAAATTGGTTTATCATTGGTTTGTGGTTAATTAATTCCTAGTCATTCTCATTACTCTAATCCTACCGTGTTCTGATTGAGGCCAAGAATCTCTTTACAGATGCTCATCACCCAGAAAACCAGATGTTAATTTACCAACAAGACAAGAGATTCTGCAGATGCTGAAAAACTTGAGCAACACATACAAAATGCAGGAGGAACTCAGCAGCTCAGGCAGTATCTATGGAGAGGAATAAACAGTCGACTTTTCGTGATGAGACGCTTCATCAGAACTGGAAAGGAATCTTACAGACGCCCAATGTAAATGGCAGGTGTTCCACCTCTCACGTGACCCATCCACCTCATCAAATAGATCCTGTTCCACCTGTAGCAGAGCTTAATGTTTCCAGAATTGCCTTATCAACCGTCTCATAAAGTTGCAGTATCAGAGTGGGAACTCACCACAAGACAAAAGAAGGAATTTGCTTGAGTTAATACTTGTAATCCATTAATTGATGATAGGGTGTTCTATTCAGCTATATTCCCAAACTACTGTATCTTCAACCTCAATAATGCTATGAAGTGGAAGACCCACAAGTGGGATGGCATGGTAGTTTAGGGGTTAGCGTATTACAAAGCCAGTGACCCAGTTTCAATTCCTGTCACTGCATGGGTTTCCTCCGGGCGCTCTGGTTCCTCCCACATTCCTAAGCCATAACGGTTAGTAGGTTAACTGGTCACATGAGTGTAATCGGGCTGTGTTGCCTCGTTGGGCCAGAGAGGCCTGTTACCATGTTGTATTTCAAAACAAAAATTGTTTCTCAGGAACGAAAGAAAATTGGTGAAGAAAGCAGATATAAGATTTTTTTCTCCCCAGCAAAGAGTTCTTAAAGTTAATTCTCTAAGTTCTGTTTTTATCAAGGAGGCTTCTCTGTTTGCAATGAACTTGTGTATTGGTTTTAATGGACTGAAGATCTCAGAGACTGTGAACCTCCATGTTCTCCTCCTTCACAGATTTGCACTTCTAGCAATCAACGTTCTTTGCTGTGGGAACAAATGACTTAAAATTGATTTTAAAAATCAGTAATATTTGAAAGGATGACTTCAAATGAAGGACAGTATTGAAATGAAGGTATTTTTACTCAAAAAGAATGCAGGTGTGTGCATTGAAAAACAAAAATGCCACAGAATATAAAGAATAAATACGAGGTGATGTTTCCTCAAGCTGAGGTACTATAAAGTATCAGTAACAAGACACAATGAAAAATAATGTAATAACACTAAGTTAGTTATCCTCAGCCATTTATGATCAGGAAGGCAAGAAATTGCCGGAAGTGCTAGGTTAAAGAAATGAGCAAATAACTTCATTTCAAGAAGATGTCAACTATTATATTTTGGATAAAAAAAAAAGAGCATGACATCAATGTAAGTTTTCTGATCACCCACTATAAGCCCAATTGACAATTTTTTGAAACTTCACAGAAATAGCATGGCTTATTTTCTGAAAATTGGAGATTACTGTAAAAACTGTTATCAATTTAGAGAAAGGGAAGGGAAACAGACATTGAAATATGACTCATTCAGTCTCTTAGCATATAGAAATGTACTCTTAATCGATAGAAATACACTCAGTGGCCACTTTATTAGGTACACTGTTACACCTGCTCATTTATGCAAATGTCTAATTAGCCAATCGTGTGGCAGCAACTCAATCATAAAAGCATGCAGACAGTTCATAAAGTCAATTGTTCAGACCAAACATCCAAATGGGGAAGAAATGTGATCTATGTGACTCTAACTGTGGAATGATTATTAGTGCCAAACAGAGGGGTTTGCATATCTCGGAAACTGCTGATCTCCTGGGACTTCCAGGCACAACAATCCCTAGACTTTACAGAGAATTGTGCGGAGACAAAAAGCATCCAGTGAGCGGCAGTTCTGTGGTCAAAATTACCTTTTTAATGAGAGAGGTCTGAGAAGAATTGCCTGACTGGTTTAAGCTGACAGGAAGGCAACAGTAACTCAAATAACCGTAGGTTACAACTGTGGTGTGCAGAAGAGCATCTCTGAACCTTGACGTGGATGGGTCACAGCAGCAGAAGACCACGCCGGGTTCCACTCCTGTACCTAATAATGTGCTTACTGAGTGTGTTTGCACAGTCACTGAGGAGCGTTTTCATCAAATGTTGCATGGTTGTTGATGCTCAAAATTCCAAATAGGAAAAGAGTCTGTGCATGTCTGAAGGTGCTACATATCACATGAATTGACATCGTTAGACAAGGAATGCAGAAGAAGCTTGAGAGTCTGAAGTTTAAAATGAGGCAACTGAAGTGCACTGCAAATCAAGTACAAGAGATTCTGCAAATGCGGAAAATCCAGAACAACACACACAAAATGTCTGAGCAACTCAGCAGCTTAGGAATGGAATAAACAGTCAACGTTTTGGGCTGAGACCCTCCTTCGGGTCTGGAAAGGAAGGGGGAAGAAGTAGGGAAAGAAAGGAGTGCAAGTTAGCGGGTGATAGGTGAGACCAGGTGAAGGGGAAGATAAGTAAGTGAGGGAGGGGGATGAAGTGAGAAGCTGGGAGGTATAGGTGGGAGAGGTAAAGGGCTGAAAAAGACAGAATCTGATAAGAGAGCAGAGTGGACCATGGGAGACAGGGGAGATGAGGAGCAGGGGAAGGGAAGAGGTAATAGTGGAGCTAAAATGGGGAGCGAAAGAAGAGGAATGGGAGAAGGAAAAATTACAGAAAGTTAGAGAAATCTATGTTCATGTCATCAGGACTGATAAAGGATAGAATGAATTGGCCCAAAGCATTGACTCTTTCTCTCCAGAAATGCTGCCTGACTGGCTGAACTCCCACAGCATTTTGTTTGCTCTGCCCTGGATTTCCAGCGTCTGCAGAATCCCTTGTGTTCAGCAAAACCAGACCACATGTTACAGCCATTGGTGATAAACAAATTTCAGAGAACTGATTGCCAGCTAAAACATTGAGACAACTTTGTACTTGAGCAGACCTCTGGTACAATCTACCTCGTTATGATCTTACACTTCATCGCTTACCTGCTCTGCACTGTTTCGGTAGCTTTTACACTTGATTCTGCATTGTTATCACTTTACTTTGTTCTAGCTCAGTTCACTGTGTCATGATTTGATCTATGTGAACAGTGTGCAAGGCAAGCTCTTCACTGCATCTGGGTACACGTAGCAATAACAAACCAATTCCAATACCCAGTACTGGGTAGAAAAGTAGATATAGGAAATCAAATAACCATAGGTGCTTCAAAATTAGCAATAAAAAAAACAAAAATATTGGTAGACCATTAGACCATGAGACATAGGAGCAAAATTAGACCATTCATCCCATCGAGACTGCTCCAGAATTCCATTATGACTGATTTATTATCCTTCTCAAGCTGCTCCCTTTTCTTTTCACCGTATCCCTTACTAATCAAGAACCTATCAACCTCTGCTTTAAATATAACCAATGACTTGGCCTCCACAAACTCTGCCATGGATGGTCCCAAGCCCGGCTGTGAAAGCAGGAAGATCGGGCATGGGACTAGCAAACCCACCTGTAAAAACACAGAGCTACAGGAACACTAGTAGAAAGTTTAAAGACCTTCTCCCTGAGTGACACCAGGAAGATGGGCTCCACCTGGAGACAGCCTGAAAGACTAGCACTGGACAGAGGACTCTGATGAGCTACTGTTGACGGTCAATGCCTCAGTAGGGATGATGAGCTTAAGTAAGTAAGTGGCCTCAACAGATGTTTGTGGCAAGGAATGGTCAGACAGCATCTGTAGAGGGAGAAACAGGAAACGTTTCAGGTCAATGGTCAGGCAGTGTCTGTAGAGAGAGAAACAGAAAAAGTTTTGGCTAATGATATCTCTTAGAACTAGTTCTTTAATTTTATTTTCATTTTTATACCTGGTGTTCTATTGAAAATATTTTACTGAAAGCACAACCTTTTTTAAAACTAAGTGTTTTAAATCTCAGGGACGTTAATTCATGTTAAATATATGGGTTTGTTTGGAAAAGAGATTGTCTGTTGTGTCCAAAATTGAAGTCAAAACTTCCTTAGATAAATATAGATGGAGGATGTAAGAAACTCAATATAACAAGGGTAAGTACCAAGTACCGTGTATCTAGGACAGACAGTGTTGCCAGATGGAAGCAAATATGAAGGCTTGTGAGTAGCTTGGGAAGAACTATATCACGTGACTCACCACGACCTTGAGAAATGAAACAAGGGATAGATAACTTAAAGAAAAAGGCAGGGAGCAAAACCACAACAGGAAACTCCCTGAAAGACACACCAGAGATTCTGCAGGTGCCGTGAGATCTTGATCAACACACACAAAAAGGTGAAGGAACTCAACAGGTCAGGCAGCATCTAGGAAGGGAAAATTGATGTTCGCTCTGCTCTCTGCTGCACTAAGGCTGAGGCTGTGGCCTGTTCCAGCTGCTCCAGGCTTCACGTCAATGGACTCACTTTCATTCCCAATGCAGATGCTTGCTTTCATTGTTCTCATGATTTGTTTTTTTTTCTTTCTGCACATCGAGTGTTTGTTGCATTTTTTAATGGGTTTTTTCTGTTTCTTGTTTTGTGGCTGCCTGTAAGGAGACAAATCTCAAGGTTGAATAATGTATACATACTTTGATAATAAATGTACTTTGAACTTTAAGCAGCCAACTTTTCAGTTTGCGACCCTTCTTCGGGACTAGAAAAGAAGGTGAGTGGGGTGGGGAATGTGTATAAATGAGTAGATGACAGGTGAGACCACGTGAGGGGGCTGGTGGGTGGACAGGAGAGGGGCGATGAATCAGAAGCTGGGAGGGGATGAAGAAAAAGAAATCCGGTAGGCGAGGACAATGGGCCATGGAAGATAGGGAATGAGGAGGGGCACCAAACGGAGGTGATGGGCAGGTGAGGAGAATAGAAGGGATGAGAGGGTAACCAGGACAGGGAATTGAAAAAGAAGCAAGGCAAGAGGGGAAGTAATTACTGGAAGTTAGAGAAATCAATATTCATGCCATCAAGTTTGAGGCTACTAGACAGAATATGAGCTTCTTATTTCTTCTTCCACCACTCACTGTCCCTCTCACCTGGTCTTACCTATCACCTGCCAGCTTGTACTCCTTCTCCCCACATTTAGAAACATAGAAAATAGGTGCAGGAGTAGGCCATTCGGCCCTTCGAGCCTGCACCACCATTTTTTATGATCATGGCTGATCATCCAACTCAGAACCCCGCCCCAGCCTTCCCTCCATACCCCCTGATCCCTTTAGCCACAAGGGCCATATCTAATTCCCTCTTAAATATAGCCAATGAACTGGCCTCAACTGTTTCCTGTGGCAGAGAATTCCACAGATTCACCACTCTCTGTGTGAAGAAGTTTTTCCTAATCTCGGTCCTAAAAGGCTTCCCCTTTATCCTCAAACTGTGACCCCTCGTTCTGGACTTCCCCAACATCGGGAACAATCTTCCTGCATCTAGCCTGTCCAATCCCTTTAGGATTTTATACGTTTCAATCAGATCTCCCCTCAATCTTCTAAATTCCAACGAGTACAAGCCCAGTTCATCCAGTCTTTCTTCATATGAAAGTCCTGCCATCCCAGGAATCAATCTGGTGAACCTTCTTTGTACTCCCTCTATGGCAAAGATGTCTTTCCTCAGATTAGGGGACCAAAACTGCACACAATACTCCAGGTGTGGTCTCACCAAGGCCTGGTACAACTGCAGTAGTACCTCCCTGCTCCTGTACTCGAATCCTCTCGCTATAAATGCCAGCATACCATTCGCCTTTTTCACCGCTTGCTGTACCTGCATGCCAACTTTCAATGACTGGTGTATAATGACACCCAGGTCTCATTGCACCTCCCCTTTTCCTAATCGGCCACCTTTCAGATAATAATCTGTTTTCCTATTTTTGCCACCAAAGTGGATAACTTCACATTTATCCACATTAAATTGCATCTGCCATGAGTTTGCCCACTCACCCAACCTATCCAAGTCACCCTGCATCCTCTTAGCATCCTCCTCACTGCTAACACTGCTGCCCAGCTTCGTGTCATCCGCAAACTTGGAGATGCTGCATTTAATTCCCTTATCCAAGTCATTAATATATATTGTAAACAACTGGGGTCCCAGCACTGAGCCTTGCGGTACCCCACTAGTCACCGCCTGCCATTCTGAAAAGGTCCCGTTTATTCCCACTCTTTGCTTCCTGTCTGCTAACCAATTCTCTATCCACATCAATACCTTACCCCCAATACCGTGTGCTTTAAGTTTGCACACTAATCTCCTGTGTGGGACCTTGTCAAAAGCCTTTTGAAAATCCAAATATACCACATCCACTGGTTCTCCCCTATCCACTCTACTAGTTACATCCTCAAAAAATTCTATGAGAATTATATATTCTACATTTGTCCCCTTCCTTTACAGTCCTGGTGAACAATCCTGGTGCAAAATACCGACTGCTTTAGTCCCCCTCTATAGATGTTGCCGACCTGCTGAGTTCCTCCAGCATTTTGTGCATGTTGCTCAAGATTTCCATCATCTGCAGAATCTCTTATGTTTATGCTGATGGGCTACAATGTCTGTTTCACTGTAACACCAGACCTTGTCTTCTCTGGTCCAAAGCCGCATAGGCAACTGAATTAGACCTTCAAGTAGAATATTCACCTGACTATTTACCATCTCGTTTTGTAGGGTTTTCCAATCTTGGGCATTTGGTACTTCCATACCAGGCGACGATGCAACCAGTCAATATTCTCTCCACGCATCTGTAGCAATCTGTCAAAGTTTTAGATGACATGCCAAATCTGCGCTAACTTCTAAGTAACCAGAGATGCTGCCGATGCATATAAACATGTTGGACAGCTCCTGTGAAACAATAATGCCATTCAACCGGATTTCCTATGTCCCTCCTATATGCCAATTCATCACCACCTTTGATTCTGCTAACAACATTGGCATCACCAGCAAAGGTAAATATGGAATTGAAGCAACATCGGAAGAATATTTCTTTCATTGTCCATGTGGAATTAGTTTATGATTTAAAGCTTTAGGGAAGATTTTAGAATATTATTAAAAATGGAAATGGCTCACTGTTTGTAAAGGAAGGTTTGAAAGGGTATAGGATGAGCATAAGATTAGAATGGACAGCTCCCAACTGCAGACCTCATCTTTTTCTGTCCTATCATTGCTACACTCAGAGTCCATCTTGTTAAGTACACCTGTGCAACTGCACATTAATGCAAATATCTAATCAGCCAATCATGTGGCAGCAACTCAATGCATGAAAGCATGCAGACATGGTCAAAGGTTCAGTTGTTGTTCAGACTAAACATCAGAATGGGGAAGAAATGTGATCCAAGTGGCTTTGACTGTGCGAAGATTGTTGATGGTTTGAGTACCTCAAAAACTACTGAAATCTTGGGGTTTTTCACACACAACTGTCTCTAGAGTTTACAGAAAAAGGTGCAAAAAAGCACAAGAATCTAGAGAAGGGCAGTTCTGTGGGCGAAAGTGGCTTGCTCCTGAGAGATCGGACGAGAATGGTCAGACTGGTTTGAGTTGACAGGAAGGTGACAGTAACTCAAATAAAACACACGGTACAACAGTGGTGTAAAACGCACGACACATCGAAGCTTGAAGTGGATGGGCGACAGCAGCAGAAGACCACAAACATGCACACTCATTTCAACGCTCGATTAAACGTTCTATCAATCCTCTCACTTCATGTTCTCCTCAGCAGTTGAGGTGAAGAACCTAAAAGACAGAAGTGCATAATTTCAATGAAACATTCAGCCAGGGAACGATGTGTGGAACAGGAAAAGCGAGAGAAAAATAAACCAAAGTTTGGAACATAAAATGTAAGTTCCTCTTCCGATTCCCACACGTTACAGATACTTTTTTGGAATCACTGCAATGATTTTTTTTTCCACAGGAAGCTGAACGTTCATTCCAAACCAAAATGGGAGTATGCACACAAAGTAATCTGTGATTGGGGTCACAAGGTGAACAATAAATCCTTTTACCAATGAGCCACACTGGAAGTATTGGTTACTACTGCACACTCCTGTGCTTAATGAATAAATAACATTCTGAATGACAGCATATTTCAGGCCTAAAATTACAAAGCAATGTTATCAAGAAATGAAGCATTGGAAAATCATCTTTAGTGTGTGGTGTTAAATCGATGGGTATACTGTTAATTTCTCATTACATTTCCTTCACAATATTTGGTTCCTTTTGAATCAGGAACAATTCTACTTGAGATCCCAGTTCTTCTTCCACCAATCTCTTAAACCTTTTATTTTTATTTTGATGTAACACGACTTTCCGGGCCTTCAAGCCATGCTGCCTAGCAACCCTCCAATTTAACCCTAGCCTAATCAGAGAACAGAGACCATGATCACCCAGCGTCAGCTGCAGTGGCTGGGGCATGTGATAAGGAAGCCCCCATGTCGGCTACCCCGCAGTGTGTTATACGGCCAGCTACATCATGGTCGACACTCAGCTGGAAGGCCAAAGAAGCGCTATAAGGATCAGATGAAGAATGCTTTAAGGAAGTGCAAGATCAGACACGAGGACCTGGAGGAGGTTGCTGCTGACCGTACCACTTGGCAGCAACTGTGTAGGGACGGGGTTCGTATTCAGGAGATGGAAAGAACAACCAGAAGACAGCAGAAGAGAGCCAGGAGAAATGCAGCCATGGTTGCCACCACTACCACATATACATGTCCCACCTGCAAGAGAGCTTGTGGGTCCAGGATAGGACTGTATAGTCATCAAAGATCTCACCGTTAAAGGAGTGGACGTCGTCATCGGATTTCGATGGTCAACCGAAGAGAATCACAGAAGAATTTCCAATGAACAATTAATCTACCAACTGGTGTGTCTTTAGAATTTGGGAGGAAACCGGAACACCCTAAGGAAACCCATGCAGTCACAGGGAGAACATACAAACTCCTTACAGGCAGCCGTGGGAATTGAGCCGGCTCGCCTGTACCGTAAAGCGTTGTGCTAACCACTACATTAGATTAGATTAGATTATGAGGACACTCAGTCCTCGTTTATTGTCATTTAGAAATACATGCATTAAAAAATGATACAATGTTCCTCCAGAATGATATCACAAGAAAACACAGGACAAACCAAGACTAAAACTGACAAAACCACATAATTGTAACATATAGTTACAACAGTGCAAAGCAGTACCATAATTTGATAAAGAGCAGACCATGGGCATGGTAAAAAAAAGTCTCAAAGTCCCAATAGACTCATCATCTCACGCAGGCGGCAGAAGGGAGAAACTCTCTCTGCCATGAACCTCCAAGTGCCGCCAACTTGCCGATGCAGCATCATTGGAAGCACCCGACCGCAGCGGACTCTGAGTCCGTCCGAAAACTTCGAGCCTCTGACCAGCTCCTCTGATACAGCCTCTCCAAGCACCATCCTCGGCCGAGTGCTTCGACCCCACCCCGCCGCCGAGCGTCAAGCAAAGCCGAGGACTTGGGGCCTTGTCCTCCAGAGATTCTGGACCACACAGTAGCAGCAGCAGCAAAGCAGGCATTTCAGAAGTTTCACCAGATATTCCTCTGTGCTCTCATGTCCGTCTCCATCAGATCAGGATTGTGCATGGCATCCTACTTGACAAATAATAGACATCACCACCGGAGTGGCCGCTGCGAGCTGTGTCACGCCGCCATCTTCTCCTCCCGCCTGTGCTGCCCTGAATTTTAAAACTCTCCCTCAGCTTTTTTTAACTACGTTTCTAAACTGTAGAATTCAGAACTAAAAATATAAGGGATGCAGACTCAGTTGACACTTTTAAACACCAACTCAAGATCTATTTATTTAACCTTGCTTCTAGCTCACATCTTTTTGACTTTTATTTCATGTTCGCACTTTATCCCATTAAAGCACTTTGAACTATATCATCTGTATCATCTATAAATGAGTTATCATTAACATTAATTTCAGATTCCAATTATTCTCAAAGTACAAGATTTACACTTAACATCCATTTTCATATTTCAGTATGGAAAAATGTTTTATCTGAATTTTTCTTTATCATGTTTCATATTCAATTTCAGTTTATTGTTCATTCATACACATGTATACAGCTATACAGCTAAATGAAACATTGGTCCTCTGGGACCATGGTGCAAAACACAGTACATATATCACACACAGCACATAAAATAATATTAACAGATAAAATATCTGTAGATGTACCAGTTGATATAAAGTGCATAGATGACACATAGTTAAATATACAACAGTAATACTGTTACTGGTGCTCTTTATAAATAATGTGTACTAGGTGGTAGCAGGGTATACAGAAATCTCACAACTTGGAAGTAGAAGTTATTAGCCAGTCTAACAGTCCTTTTTCTCATACCGTGGTACCTTCTGCCTGATGGTGGGAGGTTAAGTAGATTGTGGGATGGATGGGAGGTGTCCGTGACAATGCAGCAGTTCTGGTGTATGACCTGGATGTGGAGGAGAGAGACCCCCAAGATTCTCTCCGCAGTCCTCACAGTTCGTTGCAGGGTCTTATAGTCAGATACCTTGCAATTCCTATACCAGACAGTGAAACAGCTGGTCAGGACTCTCTTCAATGTGCTCTGATCGAATGTGGTTAGAATGGGGGCTAGGAGCCTCACTCACTTCAATCTCCTCAGGAAGTCGAGACACTGCTGTGCTTTTTTTGTAATTGCACTGATGTGCTGAGCCCAAGACAAGTTCCTTGAAACTATAACACCAAAGAACTTAAAGCTGCTGACCTGCCCCACCTCTGAGGACTGGCTCATGGACGTCTGGTTTCCTCCTCCTGAAGTCAATAATCTCCTTGGACTTGCTGACGTTGAATGAGAGATTGTTACTGTGGCACCACTCAGCCAGATTGTCAATCTCCCTCCTATATGCTGATTTGTCACCAATTTTGATTCGGCCAATGACAGTGGTGTCGTCAGCAAACTTAAATATGTCATTGGAGCTGTGCTTAGCCACACAGTCCTAAGTGTAAAGTGAGTACAGCAGGGGGGCTAAGCACACAACCTTGTTGGAATGGTGGAGCAGATTCGATGGACCAAATGGCCTAATTCTGTTTCTATGTCTTATAATTTTATGGGGGTTGTGCTGGAAAGTGAGGCTGAGCAAGAACATTCTACTCCTCATGGATTTATGGTCTAACATTAGTTTTTGGAACAAAACTTTCATTGTCAAGAGATTACAAATTGCTATCTCCCCGTACCCCCCCCCCATGTTGTGCTGTTATTTCCATAAGTCCCAGGCTAGATCATCTGCTGGAAGCCGTGCTCCCTCCCTCCCCACCCACTCACCCCCTCAGCACTTCTCTGAGCTAGAGAGTAACACAAGCGGCCGGCTGCACGCAGACTGACAGAGGCAACTGATGAGGTCCCACCCTGAGAACTCCAGCTGTCAAAGTTACCACTGATACTGAATGTCTGCACTTGCAAGCATCCCGAGTCACTGGGGACTTGTCAAAATACAGTCTGAAAATGGTGACACATTATTAAAATAACGCAAAAAATTGGTTAAACACTGAAAGCACGCCCACAATTAAAAACAGCAGTCAAAATAAATATATATATCAGAATCAGGTTTAATATCACTGGCATACATATGTCGTGAAATATGCTGTCTTTTGGCAGCCATACATCGTTATTCTTTTTTATTTTTGCTCTATTTTTGCAGTACATATGTATATAAAATTAAATGAAGGACTGTAAAAAGAGCGGCAAAGAAAAATAGTGAAGAACTGTTCAGGGGTTCACTGTCCACTCAGATATCTGATGGCAGAGGGGAAGAAGCTATTCCTGAAACCTTAAGTGTGTGTCTTCAGGCTCCTGTACCTCCTCCTTGACGGTAGCTCTGAGAAGAGGACATGTCCTGGCTGATGGGGGGTCCTTAATAATGTATGCTGACTTTTTGAGGCATCGTCTTTTGAAGTTGTCCTTGACGCAGGGGAGTCCAGTGCCCGTGATGGAGCTGGTTGAGTTTGCAACCTTCTGCAGTTTTTTTTCAATCCTGTGCAGTGGCCTCTCCATATCAGATATACACATGTAACGTCATTTTTACCTTTCTCCCAGCAGCTGAGTCCTCCCATGAGGTTGAATGGGGCTGCTGTATACTTGTTCCAAGTTCAACCTGGCACAGTCCAGATGTCAGGAAGCCTTCCAAATCTAAGAGCCTACGGAAGTTTACACTCCCTTGTTGGACTCGCTGAAGAGTTCTCCTGGGTTGGATAGGAACATCTGCATCCACAGCTGCCCAGGGTGCTGAAGGTGTGACCATCGGCACAGGCTCACACGGGAAACTGTAGTGAGATGTGGGCGGGTCCTGACGGTACATCAGAAACCACCCGAGCTTTTAAACCAGTTCCCAAACTGTTAACTGTTTATTCCCCTCCACAGATGCTGCCTGACCTGCTGAGTCCCTCCTGCATTGTGTGTGTGTGTGTGTGTGTGTGTCTGCTGCTCAAAATTTCCAGCATCTGCAGAAACTCTCGTGATTAAATTCTGTGATCCTTGCTCGCTGACAATGGTGTCTGAGCAACCTTAAATGTGATTAGCTGCTCATCAAAACTCACAGTCAGCAGCCTCTTACTTCAATCGAGGGTACACGTAAGTTTTATCACAGAATTTGCTCGGTCTTTCGGGGAACAATCTCTCAGGTCAGCCACAAACACTGTTGTTTTGTCACTGATTAAAAGTTTTGGGCCCTTGCATTTTCTTTAAAGTTGTTTTTATCCATCCCATTTATACTCTCCTCCTCAAGAGGAAGAAACAAAGTGATGATAAATAAACATGTTAACTTCAGTGTTAATTGCATCTGAGCGTTGAAAGGTTACTTGGCATTGTTCATTATTTTCCTGAAGTCAATATAATAATTTTCTCCACGGTAGCATAGCGGTTTAGTGTGACGCAATTACAGCTCGGGCCATTGGAGTCTGGAGTTCACGGTTCAGTTCCAAAGCCATCTGTAAAAAGTTTGTACGTCTTCCCCATGAGTGTGTAGATTTCCTCCGGGTGCTCTGGATTCCTTCCACACTTCAAAGACGTACCAGTTGGTCGGTTAATTGGACATTGTAAATTGTCCAGTGATTAGGCCCAGATTAAGTCAGTGGGTTGCTGGCCGGCACAACTCCAAAGGTCAGAAGGACTGTTCTGCACTATAACTCTAAATAAATAAAAAGGGTGCAGTCTAACGGATCAATGCATGCTTCTTACTTTTCCCTTTCCCTCATTATCAAAGCTAACGTTTAAAATAGTGTAAGAAACAGAATCAGAATCATGTCTCTGACTGATATCATGTTGTTTTGTGGCAGCTGTACATTCCCTCATCATCATCATTACGAGCCGTGTCGTATGACATGCCCGATTTTGGTCTTGACCATATCATTCTTGGCAAATATTTCTGCAGAGGTGGTTTCCCATTGCCTTCTTCTGGACAGTGTCTTTACAAGACGGGTGATCCCAGCCACTTTCAATACTCTTCAGAGATTGTCTGCCTGGTGTCAGTGGTCGCATAACAAGGACTTGTGATATGCACCAGCCGCTCATACGACCATCCGCCACCTGCTCCCATTGCTTCACGTGACCCTGATCAGGGGGCTAAGCAGGTGCTGCACCTTGCCCAAGGGTGACCTGCAGGCTAGCAGAGGAAAGGAGCACCTTACATCTCCTTTGGTAGAGATGTATCTCCACCCCAACACCCATAGTACATTACAAGATATAAATAGCACTATAAGCCACAAAATAAATTAATAATGCAAAAGAGGAATAGTGAGGTAGTGTTCATGGGTTCAATGTCCATTCAGAAATCTGATGACGGAGGGGAAGAAGCTGTTTCTAAAACACTAAGTGTGGATCTTCAGGCTCCTGTACCTCCTCCCTGACAATATTAACAATAAGAGGACACGTCCCGGATGGTGAGAGTCCTTAGTGATTGATGCCACTTCCTTAAAGTGCCACCTTCTGGGCTTGTCCTTGATGGTAAGGAAAGTTTTGTCCCTGGTGGAGCTGGCTGAGTGTCTAGCCATCTGCAGCCTCTAACAATTCTGTGCACTGGAGCCTCCATAACAGGGCTTTAAAAATGTCTTGGAAATTACACTCTTTCATTGACAATCAAGAGATTTTCATTAGAAATTGTCCTAACATTTCAAAAGTTTTTCAAGTTATGGTTGAACTCAGTTAACCATGGTCTCCAAGCTCTGAGACAACTGAACTCCCTGCCACCCAGGTATGAACCTTGTCATACACTTTCATCACGTATGAAGCACCTGTCACAAGTGCAGAGCCAAAGGCAGGACACAAACACGTTTTGTAGCGTTAACAAGAATAGAGTTTATTAATCGTTACTAGGAAAGCAGGAAAGCAAGGATTGTTCAGAGGGAGGTCAAGAAGTGAGCAAAGCAGAAGCAGGAATAAGCGTGGCTAGACTTGAACTTGGACTTGGAACTCAGACTTGGAACTCAGACCCAGACTTGGAACTCAGGATCCAGACTCGGAACTTGGAACTTGGAACTCGGGACCTGGACTCGGAACTTGGAACATCAGAGCCTGGACTCTTCTTAGACACAGGATACGGAACACTGAGCCGGGACTCCTCCTTGGACACAGGACATAGAGCCGGGGCTCTTCTTTCAGACACAGGACACAGAGCACTGACAGACAGGATTCCACAACTCAGAGTGGTGGCAAACGGCCAGACCTACTCAGTGGGGACGAGAACACTAAGAGAAAGTTCCTCACTCAGGGTAGCGGCAAACGGCTAGACCTACCCAGTAGAGACGAGGGCATGAGGAGACAGTTCCTAACTCAGAGTAGCGGCAAAACGGCCGGCCCTACTCAGCGGAGACGAGGACACGAAGAGACAGTACCACACAACAATAGACTGTTCATACCTTGACACAAAATGGCTCCAAGTAGTGGCAAGCCCTTGATGTGGCCCAGGAAATACAGACAGCAGCTCTAGTCTCACTCCAGCGTGTTAACTTGACGGACCTGCTTCGGTGAGGTAGCTTAGCGGCTCGATCAGGCGCGGTAACTTAACAGGCTGGCTTCGGCGAGGAGAGACAACTTACTGGCGCTCACTTCGGGGAGAAGACTTGAGTAGCTCCGATGATGTAACTTGGCTTGTTCCAGCAGGGGGACTTGCTTGCACTTGTTTCAGTGACGTCCAATGACAATCTAGCGCCGAGTAGCTGTAAGCCCGACACTATGTACTAACGGTCCTGATCATGACACAAAGTAAATTTAAAGGGACCCAGGGAATAACCGATCAGGACCGTGACAGCACCAGTAGTGTTACACTGTTTACTTTTAACTTGTATGATATATATACCTAATTATTTGTTAATTTATTTGTGGTAAGTTTACTTTTTGTGTTATGCCTGATCAAAATAGCACCAGTGAACTTTACAACCAATGGCAAAGTCCTTCAGACAGATCACAAAACTACTACTTTTACTTCTTCTTTCAAATATGATTCTACTTCCAAGCTCCGTGTGATTGGAAACTGTGATTTACATTTTGATGGCGTTTTTTTTGTGCCATTTGAGCAATCGGCTGTTCTGCTGTGTCCGAGGGAGTTCGGTGAGGTTTGGAATGTTTTGAAGCCAGGAGATGGGCACAAGCCCATGATCAACTCCATTTCTCGCCGATTAAAGCGTTGAGCAAAATTGAAATCAACAAGGAGGAGAGCAGAAGGTGAGTGGGTGTCCAGCGCCATCTGCCTGTGTTTGACTGGTCTCCCTCTCACTGCTACCAGAGGAAGATGTCGGAGTCTTGGGTCGTGGGCAAAGTTTGATCAGCTTGGTTTGTGGATTAGATTTCTTTTTAAAGGTCTCTGTAATTCATGTTCTATGTGTTGCTGGTTTCTGGTTGCTCCCTTTTTTATTGCTATTTTGCGCAATTTTGACCAGGGCAGACTGGCTCTGCGCCCTGCAGTCAACAAACAACTCAGGGCTTAATTGAACTGAACTAAACTGAACTTTCTTAGACTGTTTCAAGGACTGTGTGGTTTGATGTTTAATATTCTGTGTGTTATTCGTCCATTTTTATTCCGTTTGCGCAATTTGCTCTTTTTTTGTGCGTTGGGTGATTTTTTTTTTAATGGGTCCGTTTCACGGCTCTTTGCATGAAGATGAATCTCCAGGTTGTATAATGCATATATACTTTGATTATAAATGTACTTGAATCTCTGAATGTGCGTGAATTATGTGTACTGTGTTGTGCACCTTAGTCTGGAGAAAAGTCATTTTGTTTGCTGGTGTACATGGGTTTAGCTGAATGACAATAAACTCAGCTTAAATTAACTAAAAGTGCCATCCATGAGAGCAGTCACATCAGCATACAGTCATGTTACATCATTTTTCTGTTGCAAACCATTCACGCTAATAGCAAAGGTCATAGTTATGGAGGGATTCTTTGAAAAATTCTCAGAATGAGTTCTGTTCATTCAAGACAACACACACAATCTCGTGTTCATGTTTGTGTTCATTCAAGCTTGAGAGGGCAAGTATCATGTACGAGAACCTCACACCGGGTAGTTCAGATGTGTATGAGCTTGTTGTGGGGCAGCTGAAGGAAATGAGGTACATCTAGACTGTGTCATGAGCACCAAGGGGTGATCAAGTGGGCAAGAGGCTCAAGACTGGTTGGTTAACAGACCGGATGGGTGGTTTCAAAGCCAGGACCAGAAGGTGATCAGACCTGGTCCAGCTGCGAATTTGAGTTAGGGTCAGGTGAATAGATTGCCTAACTGAAGATCAAAAGATGGTCAGACCTGGTCCAATGGAGGAAGTGGGCTCAGAGCAGATGAATGGAATGCCAGCTGAAGATCAGAAGCTGGTCAGATCTGGCCCGGTGGAGAAATTGGGCTAGGGTCAGGCAACCAAGGAACAGGATTGAGAGGCCAGTTGAAGATTTGGAGAGGGTTTGAGTTGTTGTAGACCATTGTGGTAGGGTATCATCAAATAACCAAATGGAAAATATTGACTGGGGCTTTGAGGTAACACAACCTCTAAGTGAGCTTAGTTGGATCAGAGATGGTTAAGGCTCGTGAGCTTCTGGTGGGAAGGAAGCAGGCAGTTGTAGTGTTCACTACCAGGATGCCTGAAAGATAACCAAGCAGGCACATGATTCAATGAAGACCTACATGAGGTAAACTCCAGGGATTCTATGGTCCTAGACCTGGGTAAATTCCCTATGTTACAATATTGGAGTGCACAGTAGTGTAGTGGCTAGCATAAGTGTGGTAACTTCTACTTTGAAAAAGGCACACTTGACAACTTCATGCCCAAAGAAACAACTTTATCTCGAATGTCCAAACCGAGATGTACATAGAGAGGCTTTCACAACCCGTACGGCGTGGCAGGAACACTATATACAAAGCACACCGGAAGTAAACCTCCCCTCCATTATCCTAATTAGTATTAACTTACTTTTAATATTGCTCACATTACAACAGTAACATTTTACAAAGCCAGCTTTCACCGATAGGTTCAATTCCCACTGCTGTCCGTAAGGAGTTTGTACATTCTCCACATGATGCCATATGTTTCGTCGGGACACTCCGGTTTCCGCAAACATTCCTGAGACGTATGGGTTAGGGTTAAGTTGGGTATGCTACTTTGACACTAGAAGCATAGTAATGCTTCGGCCTGCCCCCAGCACATCCTTGAGCTGTGTTGGTTGTTGATGCAAATGATGCATTTCACTGTACGTTTCGATGCATGTGACAAATAAAGCCAATCTTTAAGAATCTTTACACAAACAACAGGAATTCTGCAGATGCTGGAAATTCAAGCAACACACAGTCCTGACGAAGGGTCTCGGCCTGAAACGTCGACTGTACCTCTTCCTAGAGATGCTGCCTGGCCTGCTGCGTTCACCAGCAACTTTGATGTGTGTTGCTTTAAGAATCTTCATTCTTCTACAGGTCTCAGCAGTGCTGTGAAGGCCTCTTTCTCTATAAGTCAGTACGAATCGTGCAAGAACAAACATCCTGGAGGTGACTTCTGGTGTATTGCACACTTTTGGATGCCACCACAATGGTCAAAAATCTCCAGAGGGAATTTAGAACGAACATAACAAACTTTGCGGCAAGTTCACACCTGCAATTTTTCAACATTTGTCTATGTAATGCTTGAAGATATACTTAAAAAGTGCATGACATATGTGAGTGGTGATAAACCTGATTCTGATATGGGTCTCCATTGTGGACTGAGAGTGGGAAGGGGGCAGGGAGAGGGGAATCATGGTTGAGACAAGGGGAGGGAGTGTGCGGAGGGTTGTGTCCATGATCGAGCTGCCTGCACCTACAACCAGCTGCATCCTCTTTTGATCCTTTGCATTGCAGTCTCCGTACCAGACAGCGATGCAGCCAGTCAGAATGCTCTTCACCTGGTTTAGCGATCCAGAATGGAGCCTTTCTGGCACTTCTAGTTCTTTGAGCCATGCCACCTCAGTAACCCCCAACAATCCCAATTAGCCCTAATCTAATCACGGGACATAGAAACATAGAAAATAGGTGCAGGAGTAGGCCATTCGGCCCTTCGAGCCTGCACCACCATTTATTATGATCATGGCTGATCATCCAACTCAGAACCCCGCCCCAGCCTTCCCTCCATACCCCCTGACCCCTGTAGCCACAAGGGCCATATCTAACTCCCTCTTAAACATAGCCAATGAACTGGCCTCAACAGTTTGCTGTGGCAGAGAATTCCACAGATTCACCACTCTCTGTGTGAAGAAGTTTTTCCTAATCTCGGTCCTAAAAGGCTTCCCCTCTATCCTCAAACTGTGACCCCTCATTCTGGACTTCCCCAACATCGGGAACAATCTTCCTGCATCTAGCCTGTCCAATCCCTTTAGGATCTTATACGTTTCAATCAGATCCCCCCTCAATCTTCTAAATTCCAACCAGTACAAGCCCAGTTCATCCAGTCTTTCTTCATATGAAAGTCCTGCCATCCCAGGAATCAATCTGGTGAACCTTCTTTGTACTCCCTCTATGGCAAAGATGTCTTTCCTCAGATTAGGGGACCTAAACTGCACACAATACTCCAGGTGTGGTCTCACCAAAGCCTTGTACAACTGCAGTAGTACCTCCCTGCTCCTGTACTCGAATCCTCTCGCTATAAATACCAGCATACCATTCGCCTTTTTCACCGCCTGCTGTACCTGCATGCCCACTTTCAATGACTGGTGTATAATGACACCCAGGTCTCGTTGCACCTCCCCTTTTCCTAATTGGCCACCATTCAGATAATAATCTGTTTTCCTATTTTTGCCACCAAAGTGGATAACTTCACATTTATCCACATTAAATTACATCTGCCATGAGTTTGCCCACTCACGCAACCTATCCAAGTCACCCTGCATCCTCTTAGCATCCTCCTCACTGCTAACACTGCCGCCCAGCTTCGTGTCATCCGCAAACTTGGAGATGCTGCATTTAATTCCCTTATCCAAGTCATTAATATATATTGTAAACAACTGGGGTCCCAGCACTGAGCCTTGCGGTACCCCACTAGTCACCGCCTGCCATTCTGAAAAGGTCCCGTTTATTCCCACTCTTTGCTTCCTGTCTGCTAACCAATTCTCCACCCACACCAATACCTTACCCCCAATACCGTGTGCTTTAAGTTTGCCCACTAATCTCCTGTGTGGGACCTTGTCAAAAGCCTTTTGAAAATCCAAATATACCACATCCACTGGTTCTCCCCTATCCACTCTACTAGTTACATCCTCAAAAAATTCTATGAGATTCGTCAGACATGATTTTCCTTTCACAAATCCATGCTGACTTTGTCCGATCATTTCACCGCTTTCCAAATGTGCTGTTATCACATCCTTGATAACTGACTCCAGCAGTTTCCCCACCACCGACGTTAGGCTAACCGGTCTATAATTCCCCGGTTTCTCTCTCCCTCCTTTTTTAAAAAGTGGGGTTACATTAGCCACCCTCCAATCCTCAGGAACTAGTCCAGAATCTAACGAGTTTTGAAAAATTATCACTAATGCATCCACTATTTCTTGGGCTACTTCCTTAAGCACTCTAGGATGCAGACCATCTGGCCCTGGGGATTTATCTGCCTTCAATCACTTCAATTTACCTAACACCACTTCCCTACTAACATGTATTTCACTCAGTTCCTCCATCTCACTAGACCCTCTGTCCCTTACTATTTCTGGAAGATTATTTATGTCCTCCTTAGTGAAGACAGAACCAAAGTAATTATTCAATTGGTCTGCCATGTCCTTGCTCCCCATAATCAATTCACCTGTTTCTGTCTGCAGGGGACCTACATTTCTCTTTACCAGTCTTTTCCTTTTTACATATCTATAAAAGCTTTTACAGTCCGTTTTTATGTTCCCCGCCAGTTTTCTCTCATAATCTTTTTTCCCCTTCCTAATTAAGCCCTTTGTCCTCCTCTGCTGAACTCTGAATTTCTCCCAGTCCTCAGGTGAGCCACTTTCTCTGGCTAATTTGTATGCTACTTCTTTGGAATTGATACTATCCCTAATTTCCCTTGTCAGCCACGGGTGCACTACCTTCCTTGATTTATTCTTTTGCCAAACTGGGATGAACAATTGTTGTAGTTCATCCATGCAACCTTTAAATGCTTGCCATTGCATATCCACCGTCAATCCTTTAAGTGTCATTTGCCAGTCTATCTTAGCTAATTCACGTCTCATACCTTCAAAGTTACCCCTCTTTAAGTTCAGAACCTTTGTTTCTGAATTAACTATGTCACTCTCCATATTAATGAAGAATTCCACCATATTATGGTCACTCTTACCCAAGGGGCCTCTCACGACAAGATCGCTAATTAACCCTTCCTCATTGCTCAAAACCCAGTCCAGAATAGCCTGCTCTCTAGTTGGTTCCTCGACATGTTGGTTCAAAAAACCATCCCGCATACATTCCAAGAAATCCTCTTCCTCAGCACCTTTACCAATTTGGTTCACCCAGTCTACATGTAGATTGAAGTCACCCATTATAACTGCTGTTCCTTTATTGCACACATTTCTAATTTCCTGTTTAATACCATCTCCGACCTTACTACTACTGTTAGGTGGCCTGTACACAACTCCCACCAGCGTCTTCTGCCCCTTAGTGTTACGCAGCTCTACCCATATCGATTCCACATCTTCCCGGCTTATGTCCTTCCTTTCTATTGCGTTAATCTCTTCTTTAACCATGACAATTTACAAATGACTAATTAATCTACCCAGTCCATCCTTAGACTGCAAGATGAAACCGTAGCACCCAGGAAAAAACACACGCATTCCACACCTTTCACTTCGTTACTTAACTTTGCAAGCTGGTTGATGAAGCAACATTGCTCCTGCCCTCTCTAATAGAACATGCCTGGCCAGGGGTCCGTGTTACTAGGTGAGAATCATTGCCACAATAGTGTCCTCACCATCTGCATCACTGTCTGGTACAAGAATTACAAGACATCTGACCACAAGTCCCTGCAAAGGATTATGAGAACTGCTGAGAGGATCATTGAAATCTCTCTCCTTCACTCATCCAAGATATTTAATAGGAGCACTGCATTCTCAGGGCCATTAGCATTGTCAATAATCCCTCCTGATGTCCATCAGTCCAACAATCTCTTTGACCCCTGTTACATGCTCAAGGAGATTTGTTGTTTTTTGTGTGAGAATGATGTAATGGTCTTTTGGAGGTCAGCTGATGTGATTTTCCCGCCGATGTGAGGTCACATGATGATATGTGCACCACGGGTATATAACAGTCGACCCCCAGATGAGGCAGTTAGTTTTTAGTTTGTAGATTTCCAGGTAGAACGTGCTGTGTCTCTGTTTCTATTGCGTGTTTGTTTTTGTGACGCAGTTTCATTTTTAAAACGAAGTGTTGCGTTCTATTGCAAGATACAATATTATTGGACTGGAAATTTTTGGCTAGATGTGCTGATTTACTCAATTCCAACAGTAGAAGGGAGAGTGAAGACTTTATCAAAGTACAGGATCAAAGGATCGAGAGGAGTCAGCATCATTTGGCAGTTTAACAAAGGATCGACCTTATTGAGTCTTCGTTGGAGGAGTAGCGACCTGCATCGAGATAACTCTTGCCAAAAAGAGCAAAGAGTTCATGCAAAGGTTTGCTCTCTCTGAAAGAATTTAAGGTCAGTTGTTTTAAACTGTTTATTTTCGGCATCGTGAATCCTGTGGACAGAACCAGCAGGAAAGTCGCGTCTATAAAGAAATCCTTCTCCAGAGAAGTCTCTCCCAATTGAACGTATAAATCTGTTGGACTTTCGAATTTACCATTTTAAGAACTATATCTGACTTTATCGCTTTACGATCTGTTTTCGCATTTAACTCTTTAAGAAACCAGTGCCGAGTGACAAGTTGTTGAACGGCTGTATATCGATTAACTTCCGGTTAAAGTTTTGTTTGTTTTTTTTCCCTTATCATTTATCTGTGTTTAATAAATGTTTGGTTGTTTTTATATAACCTGCCTCGTTGTTGCCGTTTACTTAACACCCCCTACCATCAGGCAGGAGATACCATGGCATTAGGACAAGGACTGTTAGGGTGGGAGCCTTCTCCCCCAGGCCTTGAGACCACTGAACTCCCAGCCACCACCCAGGTTTCATCACATATACCACCAGTATCATTATACTGTTCACCTTTTAACGTGTATTGTATTTTCACCTTAATATTTGTTAATATTACTTTACATATTATGTGTGTGAGTAATGTGTACTGTGTTGTGCACCTTGGTCCAGAGGAATGCTGCTTTGCTTGGTGGTATACATGTGTACAGTTGAATGACAATAAACTGAACTGTGTAGTAGGAGCACCTGGCTCACTAACATGTGATTTTCAATATTTCATTTAGGTAGTTTTCAGGGTTTATTGTTATTCTGTACACTTATTGTCAGAGGGTACATTTAGATGACTAAGTTAACTCTACTCTGTCAACCAGTCTTCCCTGAAGAGTTCTTGGTCAATGTTATTATCCTGCATTGTACACTGTTATACTCCCCGTGGCTGAAGTTCTGCTAGATGAGATTGTTAATATTATCTCAAGTCCCACTACTGGAACAAGATTTTTCTTTTCCTTCAGAAACCGATCTCTGGAGGTTCTTTCCAGCGACGAGTATTCTTCAAGATCATCAGTCAATTTCAATTATGTTTCTTCTTCCTGAACATCTTTACAAAGTTATCAGATTTATTTTATGTGAGACACAGTAGTTAGTTCTCATTTGAATTTTAATGATTTGCTCAATAAATCATTATTTTTATTTTTCATTTTAGTGATACAGCACACGCCACCCATCAACCCACTGATTTAACCCCAATCTAATCACAGGACAATTTACAATGACTAATTAATCTTCCAATCAGTACATCTTTGGACCGTGGGAGGAAACTGGAGTGCCTGGAGAAAATTCACGAGAAAGGCGTACAAACTTTTCCTACAGAGGATGCTGGAATTGAACTCCGAATTCTGATGCCCCAAGCAGTAATAATATGAGCTAACTGCTACTTATTTTCAGCTCCCTGTTACATTTGCTTGGCTGTCCTTTAGATGTGATAATCACTAATTCCATTTAAAAAAGGAAATCGATGATGCCTTGAGGTACCTCTTTGTGAAGCTCATTCATTTCCTGATGTGATTTGGGGGTTACCTTTGGAAATCATTAGGATTTCATACTTGCTAAAGTAAGGATGACAGCTGTGATTTATTTTCCATCAATTAAATTATAATGTAATTCCAGTACTGTGCAGTTACCTTTTCAAATTTATATCATCACATTCCCTACAAAATGCCAGAGGAACTCAGCAAGTCAGGCAGCGTCTATGGAGAGGAACAAAGAGTCAATGTTTCAGGGCGACCCTTCTTTAGGACAGGAGATGATGGGGAACAAGCCAGAATACACCTCCCTCTGGTGCACCTCCTCCTTCTCTTTCTCCCAGATTCCTTCTTCTTCAGCCATTTACCTTACCATCTATCACCTCAGAATCAGAATCAGGTTTAATATCGCCGACATGTGTTGTGAAGTTTGTTGTTTAGTCACAGCAGTACAGCGCAATATGTAATATGGGCATCCATTAGTCTCCTGAGACCATGGATTTGTGCCTTGGAAAGTTTCCAGGGCGCAGGCCTGGGCAAGGTTGTATGGAAGACCAGCAGTTGCCCATGCTGCAGGTCTCCCCTCTCTACACTACCGATGTTGTCCAAGGGAAGGGCATTAGGACCCATACAGCTTGGCACCGGTGTCGTCGCAGAGCAATGTGTGGTTAAGTGCCTTGCTCAAGGACACACATGTTGCCTCAGCCAAGGCTCGGTCTAGCGACCTTCAAATCACTAGACAAACACCTTAACCACTTGGCCACGCGCCAACACAATATGTAATAATGAAAACTATAAGTAACAATAAAGAACAAGAAAAATTCTGCAGATGCTGAAAATGCAAAGCAAAGCACACAAAATGTTGGAGGAACTCAGCAGGCCAGGAAACGTCTATAGAAAAGAGTACAGTCAACGTTTCAGGCCAAAACCCTTCAGCAGGACTGGAGAAAAAAGGTAAGGGGTAGATTTAAAAGGTCAGTGGAGGGGAGGGAGAAACACAAGGGGATGGGAGAAACCAGGAGGGGGATGGATGAAGTAAAGAGCTGAGAAGTTGACTGGTGAAGGAGACACACGGCTGGAGAAGGGGGAATCTGATAGGAGAGGACAGAAGGCCAGGGAAGAAAGAAAAAGGAGGAGGAGCACCAGAGGGAGGCGATGGGCAGGTAAGGAGATAAGGTGAGAGAGGGAAAAGGGGATGGGGAATGGTGAGGGGGCGGTGGGGCATTACTGGAAGTTTGAAAGATCAACATTCATGCCATTAGGCTGGAGGCTACCCAGATGGACTATAAGGTGTTGTTCCTTCAACCTGAGTTTGGCCTCATCGTGACAGTGAAGGAGGCCATGGATAGGCATATCAGAATGGGAATGAGAAGTGGAATTAAAATGGGTGGCCACTGGGAGATCCCACTTTTTCTGGTGCTCAGCAAAGCGATCTCCCAGTCTATGCTGGGTTTCACTGTTATACAGGAGGCCACACCCGGAACACCGGACACAGCATATGACCCCAACAGATTCACAGGTGAAGTGTCGCCTCACCCGGAAGGACTGTTTGGGGTCCTGAATGGTAGTGAGGTAGGAGATGGAGGGGCAGGTGTACATTTGTTCCACTTGCAAGGATAAGTGTCAGGAGGGAGATCAGTGGGGAGCGATGAATGGACAAGGGAGTCACGTAGGGATCAATCTCTAAGGAAAACAGAAAGTTGGGGGGACAGAAAGATGTGCTTAGTGATGGGATCCTGTTGGAGATGGCGGAAGTTCCGGACAATTATGTGCTGGACACAGAGGCTGGTGGGGTGGTAGTTGAGGACAAGAGGAACCTTATCCCTGGTAGGGTGGCAGGAGGATGGGATGAGAGCAGACTTGCGTGAAATGGGAAAAGATGTGGTTGAGGGCAGCATTGATGGTGGAGAAAGGGAAGCCCCTTTCTCTGAAGAAGGACATCTCCTTTGTTCTGGAATGAAAAGCCTCATCCTGAAAGCAGATGAGGAATTGAGTGGAAAGGATAGCATTTTTACATGTAACAGGGTGGGCGAAGATATAGTCCAGGTAGCTATGTGAGGTAATAGGTTTGTAATAGACATCACTAGATAAGCTATCTCCAGAGACGGAGACAGAGAGATTCAGAAAGGGAAGAGAGGTGTTGGAAATGGACCAGGTGAACTTGAGGGCAGGGTGGAAGTTAAAGGCAAAGTGGATGAAATCGACGTTCAGCACAGGTGCAGGAAACAGCACCAATGCTGTTATTGATGTAGCGTAGGAAAAGTGCAGGATGGTCACCAGTGTAGGCTTGAAACATAGACTGTTCCACGTAGCTGACTAACAGGCAGGCATAGCTAGGACCCATGTAAGTGCCGATTTTGTTTGAAGGAAGTGGGAGGACCCAAAGGAGAAATTATTAAAGAGTGATGACAAGATCGAGTAGGCAGATGAGTATTGTGATGGAGGGGAACTGGTTGGGTCTGGTGTCCAGAAAGAAATGGAAAGCTTTGAGGCCTTCCTGGTGGGGGATGGAGGTGTAGAGGGACTGGACATCCATAATAAAAATGAGATGATGGGGGCCAGGGAATTTCAAGTCCTTGAAAAGATCCAGAGCATGTGAGGTGTCATGGATGTAGGACTGGACTAGCAGGGATACAATAGAGTTGTGGTATGCCGATAGGAGTTCAATTGTGCAGGAACAAGCTGAAATAATAGGTCAGCCTGGACAAGTTAGGCTAGTGGATCTTGGGTAGGAGGTAGAAACAGAAGGTGTGGGGTGTGAGAATTATGAAGTTGGTGGCAGTGGATGGGAGATCCCGAAGTTATTAAGGTTGGTGATGGTGTGGGAGACAATGGCCTGATGCTCCTTAGTGGGGTCCTGTTCCAGGGGTAAGTAAGAAGAGGTGTCTGAGAGTTGTCGTTGGGTCTCAGCAAGGTAGAGGTCAATACACCAGACTACTACAGTACCCCCCCCCCATCTGTAGATTTGATGATGAGGTTAGGATTGGTGCAGAAGGAGTGGAGAGCAGAGCGTTTGGAAGGAGTGAAGTTGGAATTGGAGAGAGGAGTGTTTAAGTGGAGACAGTCAATGTCCCATTGGCAGTTGGCAATGAAAAAGTCCAGAGCAGGAAGAAGACCAGGCCCCTGTCGTGATGAGGCCACACTCAGGTTGTAGGAGCAACGCCTTATATTCTGTCTGTGTAGCCTCCGACCTGATGGAATGAACATCAATTTCTCAGATTTCCAGAAATGGCCCGCCCCTCTCCTTCATCATTCCTCATCCTCTTTTCCCTCGCTCACCTTATCACCTTGCCCGGCCATCACCTCCCTCTGGTGCTCCTCCACACTTTCCGTTTTTCCATGGGCTTCTGTCCTCTCCTATCAGACTCACCCCCCGCCCCAGCCCTGCATCTCTTTCACAAATCTACTTCCTAGATCTTTACTTCATTCTTCCCCCTCCCAGATTCACCTATCACCTCGTGTTTCTCCCTCCCCTCCCTACTATCTTTTAACTCTAACCTTCATCTTTTATTCTCCGGTCCTGCTGAAGGATTTTGGTCTGAAACGTCGACTGTACTCTTTTCCATAGATGCTGCCTGGCCTGCTGATTTACTCCAGCATTTGTGTGTGTCGCAATAAATTACAAGAAATATATATATATATATATAAAATAAATTATTTAAGTAAAGCAAAAAGAAGGAAAAAATATTTAAGATGCGTTCATGGTTTCATTGTCCATCCAGAAATCTGATGGCGGAGGGGAAGAAGCTGTTCCTGATACGCTGAGTGTGGGTCTTTAGGGTCCTGTACCTCCTGCTTGATGATAGCAGTGAGAAGAGGGCAGGTCCTTGGTAATGGGGGTCCCTAATGATGGATGCCGGCTTTTTGAGGCATTACATTCTGAAGGTGCCCTGGATGCTGGAGAGGCTAGTGCCCATGATGGAGCTGGCTGAGTTTACAACTTCCAGTGCAGTGGCCCCTCCACACCAGACAGTGATTCAACCAGTTAGAATGCTCTCCACAGTATACCTGCAGAAATATGTGAATGGCTTTAGTGACATACGCACTGATGCTCCTCAGACTCCCAATGAAATACAGCCACTGCCATGGCTGTTTCGTAATTGCATCAATACATTGGGCTCAGGATAGATCCTCAGTAATGTCGACTCTGCTCACCCTTCCGTTTCTGATCCCTCGATGAGAACTGGTGTGTGTTCCTTCGATTTCACCTTCCTGAAGTCCACAATCAATTCTTTGGTCTTACTGATGATGAGTGCAAGGTTGTTACCACAACACTACTCAACCAGCTGATCTATCTCTCTTCTGAATGCCTCCTTGTCACTATCTGAAATTCATTTCTCCTCACCTGCCTATTACCTCCCCCTGGTGTCCCTCCTTCTTCCCTTTCTCCCATGATTGACCTTCATCTTCTGTCAGATTCCTTCTTCTCCAATCTATTACCTTTCCCACCCATTGGGCTCCACCTATCACCTTCTAGCTTGTCCTCCCTCCCCTCCCCCCACCTTTTTATTCTGGCATCTTCCCCCTTCCTTTCCAGTCCTAATGTAGGATCTCAGACCAAACCATCAACTGTTTATTCATTTCCATAGGTGCTGCTGATCTGCTGAGTTCCTCCTGCATTTTGTGTGTGTTGCTTTGGATTTCTCGTGCTATATTTGCATCTTATGTAGTTCCAACATAACAGAAAAAATGAAAAGTTGAAGGTTGCTTTGATGATAACCAGATATTATGTTGGCCTTCTCATAGCCCACACTGTCATGAAAACTAGCCAGATTCAAAGATTCAAATTACATTTATTTATTTTCAAAGTATGTGTACAGTATACAACCCTGAAATTTGTCCTCCCACAGACAGACACAAAACAAAGAAAACCATGGAACCCAGTTAAAGAGAAACATCAAACCCCCAACGGGCAAAAAAGAACAAATCGCTCAAGCGGCAAGAAAAAAAGTGAGCAAAAGACACACAATATAAAACACCAAATCACAAAGACATTGAAAGAGTCCAGGCACATTCAGTTCAGCTCAGTTTAATCCAGTGCCATGTCTCTCGCTATCTGTAGGCTGCAGCACTGGTCCACTCCCAAATAAGATCGCACAAAACACCAACAAATAAAGGAGCAACCAAAGGGTAAAGTTCAAAGTTCAAAGTAAATCTTATTATCAGAGTACAAACATGTCACCACATACAAACCTGAGATTCATTTTCCTATGGGCATACTTACAAATTTATAGAATAGTAACTATTACAGGATCAACTAGAGTGCAGAAGACAACATACTGTACAAATGCAAATATAAATAAATAAAAATAAATAATAAGAACATGAAATTGACAAGATAAAGAATCCTTAAAGTGAGATCATTGGTTGTGAGAACATCTTAATGTATGGGCAAGTGTGTGTAGTTATCCCCTTTTGTTTAAGAGCCTGATGATTCAGGGGTAGTCACTGTCCTGCCAGATACCAGAAATACATCATAATGTTACTACTACTACTATGTCGACTCAGACCTAGGGGGGCCAGCGTCGGGCATGATGACGGACTCTCCACTTCTCCCTCTCCCTCATCAGTGTGTTCAGTTCATCTAAATTAGCCGCGCCGCTGTCTTCTAGGAGCGTGTTGACCATAGTCTTGGGAGGGCTCCCAGGGTTCATTCTCCCATGCTTGGGCTCCCATATGATGACTAGGCTGGCAGGTAGCTCATGGTGGCATAGACAATGCCCCGCTAGTTGCAGTCTTCCTGCCTCATAACGTTAAGTACATTGTAATGTGAGCTACGGTGTCCTGTCCACAAACTACGTCTAATTAAACCTTGCCCAAGACTCATGGACTCTGGCACCTTTCTCCAGGAGCAGCAAGTGAGAGGGAGAGAGGACCATTCACATGTGGTAGATGGTGCTCAACTTCCCCCTCCTTCTACAGTACTCTCATCCTCGATGATTTCAATCTTCCTCAATGCGTTAATCGGTGGGATCAGTGAGAAACAGAGCTGATCATGGCCATGCACCCCATCTCCTGGCTTCTGTCCTCCAGAGAGGTTTCGCTCGAAACTTCGCCAAGATCTCTCAGAGATGGCAACGTGCCAGGTCACTCTATTGGTCTGGAAATACACCACAAAATGTCAATCACAGGCTTCAATCATAGCAGAACCACTTTTGAAAGAAAAAAGATGAAGTAAATGAAGAAGAAGTAGTTTTGAGAACTGTCTGAAGTACGTCACCTTTGGATGTGTTGGTTGCTGGCACCATCTTCTTCTGGGGGGTTTTATGGCTTGGTAGACAGTGCTTGAAATTAGCCAAAAGGATCAGCAATACGGCCTTGAAATAAAGTTCAGGAGAACAGTTATGCCCATGACAACACACAGAAAGCACAGATACACACATCAGGTCATGCAATGTCGATGGAGTTGAATAAACAGTCGACGTATTGGGCCAAGACCTTCCACTGGGAAAGCACAGACAAGTTCCCAGGAAGGACATGTGCCTCTGGTAGAAAATGTGGATGACCACATGGTTGAAGTATTGGAGAACTACAGAGAGCACAGTGGGCCAGTGACAGAGGGTCTCACTGAATTCCTGTTGAAGGGTAGATTTAAATTTCTTCAGGGCAGGCATCCCTCAAAGGGGCTTTGCAGTGGAGCAGCAAATCATAAACATGGGAAGTTCTGCAGCTGCTGGAAATCTAGTGCAACACACATGAAATGCTGGAGGAACTGCTGAAGGCTTTAGCCTTTCCTCTGTGCTCTCCTTACCTCTTCACGCATTTCCCATCTTTGGAAATGTGATGCAAGTGCAAATTTATGACAATGATGAGCAGTGTCGATGAGTGAAAGGTATCATTAATGTTTTCAATCAGTTTCTGCTGCGTAGCTTGTTGCAAACCAATTTGACATTCCCTGCAGCTTCACAGCTCTCCCAAGAACTGGGGTACCCAGCAGCAGAAGGGAGGCATATGATACCCATTTAGCACAGTAATGCTGGAGGAACTCAGCAGATCAGGCAGAATCCATGGAGAGGAATAAACATTTAGGCTGAGACCGCTCAGGACTGGAAAGGAAGGGAGAAGAAGCAAAAATATGAAGGTAGGGGGAGGGGAAGGAGGATTAGCTGGCAGCTGATAGATGAGCCAGGCTGAAGAGGAAGGTGGGTGGGTCGGGGAGGGAGGATGAAGTAAGAAGCTTGAAGGTTACAGGTGGAAGACGTAAAGGGCTGAAGAAGAAGGAATCTGATGGGAGAGGAGAGTGGAAGGAGGAGGTGATGGGCAGGTGAGAAGAAGAGAAGTGGAAAGAGAGAAGCCAGAATGGGGAATGAAAAACAAAAGAGAGAAGAGGGAACGAGGAGAAACTACCGAAAGTTGGAGAAATCAATGTTCATGCCGTCAGGTTGGAGGCTACCTAGATGGAATTTGAGGTGTTGAGCCTTGATCTGAGAATGGCTTCTTCATGACAGTAGAGGAGGCCATGTGCCTCCTGCACATCCCGTGTGTCACTCTGAATTTCCAGCATCCACCAGATTTCTTGTGTTTACAACGATGGGTTGTTCAATGGTGAATGTACTTCTATTCAGTAAATAAGCAAAATTCTCAAATGGTTCTTGCAAGGAAAAATGTTCATTTTGTATGGAAGTAGATTTACAAGATTTTACGATATAATAGAGTGGATTTTACAATTTAAAAATTTACCTGCAAATCAACTTCTGCCTGCCTGGGGAGAAAGCAAGGCCCCAGTTGCATCAGAATACTTAACAATACAGTTAGCAGCAAGAGGCGTCTCTAGGGAAAGCAGCAAGTACACGACTGGAAAAGAGGTTGATGGCAGTCTTGTTTACGAGAGGCAGAATTTCCAGAGGGAGTATCACTCTGGAGACTTGTTAATGAAGTGGTATGCTCAGTTTGGTTGCCTATGTGCTGTTTAACAGTGTTTGTAACATTCCACAGAATTTTGGCTCATAAATAAGGCAGACTTTTATTATGAGCTGCAACTCCACTAAGTTAAATTGAACAGCTACAAAGAACCAAGCAATCACATTGATGTTATTCCACCCAGAATATAAAGCAGGCATCTCAAAAAAAAATTCTGCTGTTAAAAGGTTTGTTACTGCAAGTAGATTTGCCACAGGACAACAGTAGGCTGTTGAAAAAATATGCTAGAAGTTTCTAAATTTGCGGGAAGACTTTTTAGGTATGAATAGTTTAAACTGAAGATTGGAAGTTGCAAAAGCAATAGATATGGACAGAACCAAACAAAAATCCTTCAAATGCACCATTTTAACTGCCTGGCTTCTGTTAGATAGGGACTGTGATTGGCAGCTATTACCGTGATAAAAACTGGAAAAAATACACCTTTGGCCAGTTATGTAAATTTATTTTCTTTATATTATACATTAAGAATATATTTACAATTATATATGTCTATGACAGAATACTTATTTTGTTGCTTTATTCCAGGTGACTTGTCTGAAGATAGATGGACCAGATGGTGTACACCCCAGGGTTCTGAAGGAGGTAGGTGAAGAAATTGTGGAAGCATTAGTAATGATCTTTCAAGAAACAGTGGATTCTGGCATGGTTCCGGAGCACTGGAAGATTGCAAATGTTGCACCACTCTTCAAGAAGGGAGAGAAGCAGAAGAAAGGAAATTGTAGGCCAGTTAGTCTGACCTCAATAGTTGGGAAGATCTTGGAGTCGATAGTTAAGGATGAGGTTTCTTGTAGTTGGAGGCATATGATAAAATAGGCTGTAGTCAGAATGGTTTCCTTAAGGGAAAATTTTGCCTGACAAATCTGTTGAAATTATTTGAAGAAATAACAGGCAAGATAGACAAAGGAGAATTGGTGGATGCTGAGTATTTGGATTTTCAGAACGCCTTTGATACGGTGCCACACACAAGACTGCTTAACAAGTTAAGAGCCCATTACAGGAAAGATACGAGCATGGCTGATTGTCGGGAGGCAAAGAATGGGAATAAAGCGAGCCTTTACTGATTAACTGCTCCACAGGAGTCTGTGTTGATGCACCCTCCTTTTACATTATATGTCAATGATAGGATGAAGGAATTCGTGGCTTTGTTGCCATGATTGCAGATGATACGAAAATAGGTGGAGGGGCAGGTAGTGTTGAGAAAGCAGAGAGGCTACAGAAGGACTTGGACAGATTAGGAGAACAGGCAAGAACAGCAAATGGAATACAGTGTTGTGGAGTGTAAGGCAATGCTTTTTGGTAGAAGATATAAAAGTGGACTATTTTCTAAATGGAGAGAAAGTTCAAAGATCTGAGGTGTAAAGGGACTTAGGAGTCCTTGTGCAGGATTCTATAAAAGTTAATTTTTTTTAGATTATGAAGACACGCAGTCCTCTTTTATTGTCAATTAGTAATGCATGCATTAAGAAATGATACAATATTACAGGTTGAGTCGGTGTTGAGGAAGGCAAATGCAATATTAACATTCATTTTGAGAGGACTAGAATATAAAATCAAGGATGTAATGTTAAGGCTTTATAAGATGCTGGGGAGGCTTCACTTGGAGGATTATGAGCAGCTTTCGGCCTCTTATCTAAGGAAGAATATGCTGACATTGGAGAGAGTTCAAAGGAGGCTCATGAAAATGATTCCAAGATTGAATGGCTTATCATATGAGAGGCATTTGTTGCTTCTGGACCTGTACACAATGGAATTCAGAAGAAGTGGCGGGGGGTGGGGGGGGATCTCATTGAAACCTATTGAATGTTGAAAGGCCTTGATAGAGTAAGATTGAAGAGGATGTTTTCTGTGGTGGGGGGAGTCAAAGTTCAGAGGACACTACCTCAGAGTAGAGGGTTGTCTATTTAGAACAGAGATGGGGAGGAATTTCCTGAGCCAAAGAGTGATGAATCTGTGCAATTCATTGCCACAGATAGCTGTAGAGGGCAAGTCATTGGGCATATTTAAGGAAAAGCTTGATAGATTCTTGATTAGTCGGGGCATAAAGGGATACGGAGAGAAAGCAGGAGGTTGGGGCTAAGAGGGAAATGGATCGGCCTGGATGAAATGGCGGAGCAGACTCGATGGGCCAAATGGCATAATTCTGTTCCAGTATCTCTTGTTCTTATGGCCTTATTTCAATTTTCTTATTTTTGTTAAAATGTATCTTTCTTTTACCCTTCATGCCAACTCTTTAATTTCCATAAGACATAGAGGCAGAATTAGACCATTCAGCCCATCAAGTCTGTTCTGCCATTCCATCTTGGCTGGTTTATTATCCCTCTTTACCCCATTCTCCTACTCAAACCACCCCATCTGGCACCAACAACCATTCCACAGTCAAGATCACTTAGATCACATTTCTTCCCTATTCTGATGTTTGGTCTGAACAACAACTGAACCTCTTGACCATGTCTGCACTCTACACGATTGGCTAATAGATATTTGCATGAATGAGCAGGTGTACATGGTGTAACTAATAAAACATTCACTGAGTCCGATGCACAGTTGGTATTAAAAGGCCATTCAAATCAGATCTATTCAGATAGATGGAGTGGAGAGCCAAATACCTTTACCCAGGGAGACAATAGCCAATACCAGACGACACCCTTTAAGTTGAGTGAAAGAAAGTTTTGTGGAGGTGTCAGAGGTAATCTTTTTACACAGTGGTAGATGCATGGAATGGGTAGCAGGGTGGAGATATGCCTCTACCAAAGAATGTGTAAGGCGCTCCTTCCATCTACTAGCCTGTAGGTCACCCCTGGGGAAGGTGTAGCACCTGCTTAGACCCCCGATCTGGGTCGCATGAAGCCATGGGAGCAGGTGGTGGATGGTCGTATGAGCAGCTGGTGCAGATCACAAGTCCTGGTTATGCAACCACCAGCGCCAGGCAGACAATCTCTGAAGGGTATTGATAATGACTGGGGTCACCTGTCTTATAGACACTGCCCAGATGAAGGCAACGGCAAACCACTTGTGTAGAAAATTTTGCCATGAACAATCATGGTGATGGAAAGACCACGATCGCCCACGTCATACGACACGGAATGTAATGATGTTGATGAAATGCCTGGAACGCTCTGCCAAGGGTCAAGAGACAGATACATTAGGAACATTAAGGAGACTCTTAGATAGGCACATGGATGGTAGAAAAGTGGGCGGCTATGTGGAAGGGAAGGGTTAGATTGATCTTAGAGTGGGTGAAAGAGTCAGCACAACATTGTGGGCCAAACGGCCTGTACTGTGATCTGCTGTTCTATGTTCTCCCCTTTCTCTCCAGATTTCACACAGCTCCACTCTTCTGGACTGAATGATTGAATGAGAGATACAGCATGGAATAGGCTCTTCGGGTCCTTCGAGCTGTGCTGCCCAGCAACATCTGAGAACCTCGATTCAACCCTCGCCTAATCGTGGGACAACTTACAAAGACCAGTTAACCTACTAACCCGTGCACCTTCGGAATGTGGGAGGAAGCTGGAGAACGGAAGGAAACCTATATGATCACAGCGAGAACGTACATACAAACTCCTTACTGAGAGTGGTGGGATCGAACAGGGGTTGCTGGTGTTGTAATGGCTATGCTGCTGTGCCATCCTACACCTTCACCAAGCCTTTCCTGGGATGTAGAGGACCGAATTGGAAAGTGCAGACTCGGGGTGTGCTCAGTCCTTTTGTAGAGAACAGGATAACTCTCAGAGGTGTTACTTATTTATTTAGTTACTTAGGTGTCCTTTGAGCCGCGCCACCCAGCAACCCCTGATAACCCCAATTTAACCCTAGCCAAATGACAGGAAAATTTACAATGGCCAATTAATCTACTAACATCTTTCAACTGCAGGAGGAAACCAGAGCACCTGGAGAAAGACCACACAGTCCACGGGGAGGACGTGCAGACCCCATTACAGACAGCACGGAAATCGAACTCTGAGCTCCAACACCCTACGCTGTAATAGTGCCACAATAACCGTCACGTTACCATGGCATCCAATTAATGTTTACACTGATCGCAATCTCCAAGTCCATGAGATGCAGCCACTGTCTCAGATAGATTCGTCATGAGTACAGAGACAAACTTTAGTATTGTAGACCGGGAATCTATGATTGCTTTCTAAAGTTGTGAAATGACATGGAACGCCAACGATTCCCTGGAATGTTCTAGTGCCAGAGGTGACTGGTGACGAAGGAATACAGGTCCCTGTGATTGTGACCCTGCGTTTTATACAGTTATTTACTTACAAATGTTGTAGATACAACACAGAATAGGCCCTCCCAGCCTTTTGAGTCGTGCTACCTCAGCAATCCCCAGCATCCTCGATTTAGCCCTAATCTAATCACAGGACAATTTACAATGACCAATTAGCCTACCAACAGGACTGTGGAAAGAAACCGGAGCACCTGGAGAAAACCGATATATTCCATGGAGAGGCTGTAGAGAGACGCCTGATAGAGAACGCCAGGATCGAACACCAAACTCTAATGCCCTGGTTAAGGATTTAGATACTGTGATCCTGAAGACTGGTGAATCGTGAAAGGGACAGGCAAAATTATTATACTTTTATTTAGAGATATAACATGGCAACAATCTCACGCTGCCCAATTACACTTGTCGGAGCCATGTGTCTATTTTCTGTCTGTCCATATTGTATTTTGTCTTGCGCATTTCATTATGGGTTACAGTAATTTCTCACACAGGTTTGGATGTGGTAGAAGTAAATGAGTGTTGTCACGTATTCACCCTTTGTGACATTAGTTCGGTCAGAGAGGGAGTGAGCCAGGGAATTAATATTTTTGTTAACCGCTAATTACTCTCATTTCACTAATTTTAATTTTGTTAATATTGCTAACTTCAATTACTCATCTTTGCGGGCTTTGTAATGAAGGATCAAATATAAGCACAAAAAAGTCTGCAGATGCTGGAAATCCAAAGTGACACACACAAACGCTGGAGGAACTCAGCAGCTGAGGCAGCATCAGGACTGAAGAAGGGTCTTGGCCTGAAACGTCAACCGTTTATTCATTTCCATAGATGCTGCCTGGCCTGCTGAGTTCCTCCGGCGTTTTGTGTGCATCACTAAGGATTGAACATACTTTTCTCGGCTTGGAACTCAGTCACACAGAGGCAATTCCCTCACTGATTCTCAGCCGTCAAGTACCTGCTACGGCACCCATGTGGCAAATTAACCTACTGCCCCATTAGCCTTTGGAATGAGGAAACCCTGAGGAAACCCATTTGGTTATGGGGAGGACGGGGAGTACAAACATCCTTACAGACAGAAGCAGAATTGAACCTGGGTCGCTGGTGCTGTAAAGCATTACACTAACCATATGGCACCATGCGCCATGGGAGCACTGCGCAAATCAGATTGCAGACTGTAAAAGATTCATTAATACCTCAGGACGAGGTCAAATGCAGTACTGGAGAGAGATTTTCATTATTTTGAAAGGTTTTGTTAAATCACATTGAAGTATCTCTGACTTGGTTAGGGGTATAGGTTTTGAAATGTAATAATGTAAATAACCTTTGTCAGAATATCAATAATATCTGAATGCATAAAGGCATTATCCTCCGTGAGAGCAGCACAGTTAGCATCATGTTTTAAATGACTGCCAACGACCTTGGTTCAATTCCCACCACTGTCTGTAAGGAGTCTGTACATTCTCCCCATGGCTGTGTAGGTTTTCTCCGAGTTCTCTGACTACCTCCCGCATTCCTACTGCGTATGATTTAGGATAGTAAGTTGTGGGTATGTTATGGTGCCAGAAGCATGGTAACACTTGCAGGCTGCCTCCAGCACATCCTCAATGCAAACAATGCAATTTACTGTACGTTTCGATGCGTCTTGGTCCACGTGACAAATAAAGCTAATCTTAAAACAGTAACGACCATAATGCTCTTGTGAACTTACCTTTGTCACTATTGTGATCTTAAATGGACATATTTTCAAAGATTCAAACGTTCAAACTACATTTATTATTATTGTGTATGTAGTACACAACCCTGAGATTCGTCTTCTCCACAGACAGCCATGAAATAAAGAAAACCATGGAACCTGTTCAAAGAAAAACATCAAACCCTCAACACGCAAATAAAAGAACAAATCGTGCAAATGGCCAAAAACCAGTGAAAAGCACAGGATATAAAACATCAAACCACAAAGTCATCAAAGCAGTGCAGGAACGTTCAGTTTCAGCTCAGTTCAGTTCAATCTAGCGCTGTGCTGGTCATTGACTGCAGGCCACAGAACCAGTTCACCCCAATCTACGGAGTCCCACCCTCAAACCACGGTGATTAAACCTTGTGCAAGACCCAAGACTCCTGCACCCTTCTCCAACAGCTTTGAGCAAGAGCAAGAGAGAGACCGGTTGAATGCAAACACCTTCTACCAGGAGCAGTGAGCGAGAGAGAGAGAGACCATTTTTGTGGATCATTGCAACAACTTTGTTTGCACTTATCTTTTCTCAGCAGGCCTGAAGGAAATAAGCATTCTAAAAGGGGAAAGGCGGCCTTCACCTTTTATTCCAATACTTAAATATAAGAACAGTGGATGTAACCTGGTGACCAGTAATCCTAACTCACAACTAGGTTTTGCCACAGCTTGCCAGACCTCAATGAGTGCAACAAGAAGGGTAGCACTGTAGAGTAGTGGTTAGGGTAATACCTTACAGCACCAGTGACTGGGGCTCAATTCCCACCATCGTCTATAAGGAGCTTATATTCTCTCCCTGTGACCACATGGGTTTTGTCCCAGTGCTCTGGTTTCCTCCCACATTTCAAAGACTTACGGGTTACGGGTTATGGTTAGTAAGTTGCAGCCATGCTATTTTGACATCAGAAGCCTGATGGCACTTGCAGGCTGCCCCCAGCACATCCCTGATGCAAATGACGAATTTCACTGTATGTTTCACTGTTTCGAGGCACGTGTAACAAGAAAACTAATCTTTATTCATTGATCTTTGCATTGAGGTCTGTACAGCATGAGGCACATGAAGTGCGAGACGGAACAGGTGAATTGGGGCTCACAGGAGGCACTCGAGCAGCCGCACAGAGGCTTCGGGGAGAAACCTTTGTGCCACTGCAGTTAAAACCAGGCAGCGGCAGAACTCAAATCACTAACACATGAAGTTCCAGAAGATACCATCTGGTTTACTTTCTCGATCCAGAAAAGGATTACTGATAATCACAAGAATTAATCAGTTTTAATTAGGAAAGAAATTTGAGCCTAGATATTTTGGTCATTTTTATGGTGCACTCTCAGGAGTTCTCTGCATTCATATTTTAGTAAAATTTCAAGATGAAACAAAACTATGGGCCAGGACAATGTTCAAAGTAAATTTATTATATATATCACCATATACAACCCTGAGATTCATTTTATTGAGGACATTCACAATAAATATAAAAAGCTCAGGGCATGCCCTTTTCTCACTGTTACCATCAGGTAGGGGGTACAGAATCCTGAAGGCACACACTCAGCGATTCAGGAACATTTTCTTCTGCTCCATCATCTGATTCCTAAATGGACATTGAAGCTTTGGACACTACCTCACTTTTTTTTTAACATACAGTATTTCTGTTTTTGCATGGTTTTTTAATCTATTCAATATACGTAATAGATTTATTTGTTAGTTATTATTATGATGTTTTTTTTTCTCTCTGCTAGATTATGTATTGCATTGAACTGCTGCTGCTAAGTTAACAAATTTCACATCACATGCCGGTGATAATAAACCTGATTCTGATTCTGAATTAATGAAGACTCAACAGGGCAAACAAACAACTAATCTGCAAAAGGCAACAAACTGTGCAAATGAAAAAATAATAATGATAATAAATAAATAAACAGGCAATAAATACCAAGAACATGAGACGAACAGTCCTTGAAAGTGAGCCCATGGATGTGAGAACATTTCAGTGATGGGGCAAGTTGAGTGAAGTTATCCCCTCTGGTTCAACAGCCAGATGGTTGAGGGGTAAAAACTGTTCCTGAACCTGTTGGTGTGGGTCTTGAGTCTCCTGTACCTTCCTCCTGATGGCAGCAACGAGAGGAGAGCATGTCCTGGGTGGTGGGGCTCCTTGATCGTTGATACTGCATTCTTGTAACAGTGCTCCTGTAGGTTCAATGCTGGGGAGGGCTTTACCTGTAATGGACTGGGCCATATCCACTACCAGATACTGATGAAGGGTCTCAGCCCAAAACAGCGAATGTTTGTTAATTCCCTTCCATACATGCTGCCTGACCTGCTGAGTTCCTCTAGCATTTTGGGTGTGTTACTCTGGATTTCCAGCATTTGCAGAATCGCTTGTGTTTATGATGGCATTTTTGTAGGCTCTTCTGTTCAAGGGCATAGATGTTTCCTTACCAGGCTATCTATAAAAGAAGCTCTTTCCAACTACTCAACTTCATCATTATAAGACTTTCGCCATACTTCCATCCATTAAAGTAACATTATTTAAATTGCAGAAAGCGATGGATGATAATGCATGTGGCAAAGTCACCTGAAGCCAAACTCATACATGGACACGAAGCTCCTAATAGGAATAGAAGTCACAAAAACTGCTCACTCCTAAGTTCTTACAATTATTTCAAATTGTCATCATGAGTATCATTCAGGTCTGTCAATCTTCAGTATATAGATATAAAAAGCAAGTGACAGGTAGCTTGTTTACTGGAGAAAGCAATTTTATCTCCTTCCCCACAGACAGCCAGCAGCATTATGAGAAAGCTGTGAAATTTTACCAAATAGCAGGAATCCCAAAGGCTCGGCAGCTTAATATTGTGTTCTGAGAGCATAAATAGTTCAATACACATTGCCACTGTCTATGTGAAACACTTTAGCAATGATCAACTGTCTGAGGCATAAATCAGCTTCAATACAGCCAGATTTCACTGACTCGTCATGCACATAAGTACCTTAAACTTTTTGGCATCATTTCAATGTATAACCATTGCAAATATCTTATGTAGCCGTTCAATTTGTTAAAAGTACCGGTAATTTATGCCAATTTTCCGAGCCATACTGATGGCCCCTAAATTCTCACATGCTCTTCCGTTCTCCTTATCCCATGGGAACTAAATGAGTAAGTTTACTTCTCACTTGGGCCAGAGGTAATGGAGACTATTTTCCCACTTTTACACTTGCAAAGCACATGGATCAAATTATACAGAGATGATGCAATGGTTGTCAAAAACAATCAAAAGAGGTACAAGTGAGGAAAGTGTCAGTCCGAGCAACTTGGAGAATTTCAGTCCATAAATAGAAACTCCTTTTCAGAAACAGGTTTATTGTGACTGTGTTATAAGACATGAAATTTGTTGTTTTCTGTCAGCAGAACAGTGCAAGGACATAATAAGATCACTGAAAAATGCAATAAAAGTTTGTGTTCATGGGTTCATTGTCCGTTCAGAAATCTGATAACGGAGGGGAAGTTGTTCATGGAACATTGAGTGTGGGTCTTCAGGCTCCTGTACCTCCTCCCCATAACAAGAATCAGAATCAGGTTTATTATCTTAGATTGCAGGAGAAGATGGCGGCGCGACGGTAGTGCGCGCGGCCTCTCCGGTGAATGATATCTGTAATCTGTCAAGTAGGGGACCGTACACAATTCTGATTTGATGGAGACGGACGTGAGAGTACGGAGGAACATCTGGAAAACTTCTGGAATGCCCGCTTCGCTGCTGCTGCTACTGTGTGGTAACCAGAATCTCCGGAGCAGAAGGCCCTGAATCCTCTGCTTTGCTTCTTACAGCGGCTGGGGCGAGGTCGAAGGCGCTCGGCAGAGGATGGCGCTTGGGAGGCTGTATCGGAGGGGCTGGTCGGAGGCTCGAAGTTTTCGGACAGATGAACTCAGTGTCGGCTGTGGTCGACTGCTTCCAAGGCATCGGCAAGTTGACGGTGCCTGGAGGTTTATGGCAGGGAGTTTCTCCTTTTTGCCGCCTGCTATCGGGGACTTGGGAGGCGATCAACTCGGGGACTTTGAGACTATTTTCACTGCGCCCATGGTTTGTTCTTCATCAAATTATGGTATTGCTTTGCACTGCTGTAACTATATGTTATAATTATGTGCTTCTGTCAGTATTAGTCTTTGGTTTGTCCTGTTTTTCTGTGATATCACTCCGGAGAAACATTGTATCATTTCTTAATGCATGTATCCATTTCTAAATGACAATAAAAGAGGACTGAGTGTTCTCATAATCTAATCTATCAAGATTTAAGATTGTTCAATATCATTTCCAGTACACAAGTTGAAAGGAGAATGAAATAATCGTTACTCCAGATCCAATGCAGTACAAAAGCAAACACAATATGATAAAGAACACAATAAAAAACTGAAAATATATTAATACATAAGAAATCTTATATACACAGATTGATTGCACATCCATAAAGTGAGGCCAGGCAGAGGAGTGTCTGTACGTAAGGTGATTGACGGGAGATGAGAAGGTAGTGGTGGTTGTGGGTGTGGAGGGGTGGGTTTGTGGCTGGAGGTGTTGATTATCCTTACTGCTTGGGGAAGTAAACTATTTTTGAGTCTGGTAGTCCTGGCATGAATGTTACATAGTCTCCCTCCTGATGGGAGAGGGACAAACAGTCCATGAACAGGGTGGGTGGGATCCTTTATTGATATTGTTTGCCTTTTTCCAGCACCTTTCTGTAAATATATCCTTGATGGTGGGTACTCTGATGCCAGTGATAAGATAAAGAACATAATTTTAAAAACAATAAATATTAATACATAAGAAAGCTTATATTCCTAGATTGATTGTATGACCATAAAGAGATGCTAGGATCAGGAGTGCCTATATATAAGGTGACTGACAGGAAATGATAAAGTAGTGGTGGTGGGGGTGTAACTATTTATGCCATCACTGACTTACAGTTCTTAGGCACATATATATAGCTAGGGTGCCCAAGGCTTTTGCACAGTACTGCATGTCATGAAATTTGTTGTTTTGTGGCAGCAGTACAGTAAAATAGAAAAAATTACTGGAAGTACAAAATTAAATGTGCAAAATAAAAGTTAGAAGAAGTTAGTGTCTATGGGCTGGTAGGCTGGTTAACAATCTGATGGTGGAGGGGAAGAAGCTGTTTATGAATCATTCAGTTTGGGTCTTCATGCTTCTCTTCCGCCTCCCAGATGGCAGTAACAAGAATCAGAATCAGGTTTATCGCCATCAACATAAGTCATAAAACTCCAATAAACAGACAAGATGGAAGGAAAACATGGAGTGCCCCCAGCACATCCTCTGGTTGTGGTGGTTGTTCACACAAACAACACATTTCACTGTATGTTTCGATGTACATGTGATAACTAAATGTAATATCTGAAACTTCTTGTTTTGTGACAGCAGTACAGGGCAAAACAAAGTAACTATGTCACAGCAAGCAATAAAATAAATAAAGAGTGCAAAAGAAAAGATCACGTCTGGATGATGAGGGGCTTAAAGGTTATTTTGTTGATGTTTGAACTTTATAAAACTAGATTTGTCTGTTGTAATTTTTCACAGTCAAGATTATTTGAAATTTCACTCCAAATTAGTCACCACCAGCTACAGAGAGTATTTCACATTGTCATGATCAGTCACACCCACCTTGGCTGTCATCGTCATGAATGATCAGGAGGAATTGCTGGTGTACACAGGGGAAAAACACAGGGCTCTGTCAGGTACACTCTATAACTGTCCTGCACTCAGTCACCTCACCTGTCCCTGTAAGATGTGCAGGCAATGCACAGTTCAAGGAAAATTTATTATCTAAGTACCTGTATTTCTGTTATTTACATAGAGAACCACACATATCTGGTCCTTCCGTCGAATGACCCCTATCAGTTTAACTCTAGCCTGGCTAGAGGACAATTAGCCTGGCTAACAGGACAATTTACAGTGGCCAATTAACCTACTAACCTTGGTTTGTGGGAGGAAACAAGGAGAATGTTCAAGCTTGCTTGCAAAGGATGCCAGAACTGATCTTCATACTCTGATGCCCCGAGCTTACCACACTTACCACTATGGCACCACGGCTGTCACCGTATGCCACCCTGAGATTCATTTTCTTGCAGGCATTCACAGTAGAATAAAGAAATGCAATAGAATCGATGAAAAGCTGCACAGAACCAATGGCTGGCAAGCAACCAAGGTGAAATAGAAGGCAAACTGTGCAAACACAGAAAAAAAACTAATCAATTAATTAGCTCAAGTGGGCAGCGCTAAAATGTTGCCAGAGGAGCTTCTTCAAGCTCATCTGCAGAACAGTTTCATTTCTTCCCTTTAATACGTTTTATCCCTTTTCAAGGTGGATGGGGTTCTATCGGAATCTGTGGTCAACAGCTGCACTCAAACTATGGATCTTTACGGCAATGATTCCCTCTCCTGGAGTTCACCAACCAGCCATTGATATCCATAGGATGCGTCCTGGAAGATGTGCACCTTCACAGTAAGGCCCTGTGGCCCTGTGGCCCTGTGGCGGAGCCAATTCCATGAGATGGTGCAGGAGAAATGGAACATCGCGGAACAGCAGATCAGTTGTCAGAGGCCTTTATATTTGGGTGATTGCGCTCTCTCCTTCTCTCGGGGGTGGGGGAGAGTTTGCTGCTGATCTCGAGTTGGAGAACTCAGGCAAAAAGTGCAAACTGTAACATAGTAATCAGTGAGTTGTTTTGTTTTGTTGGACTTCCCTCTCACTGTGGAAAAGGAGTGACACCTCCCTGTCCCTTGTTAGGGAGAGAGAGAACCTGTAGCATGTGGAATTGTCAGGTGAATAATTAATTTTTGTTGGATTGCAGATCATGGTCAGTCTTTGAGGGCTTTGTTATTGCTTGCTCGGTGGATGGTGTGTGCTGATGCTGAAATAAGGTGGAAGAGGGGAAGGGGGAAGCTTGATACTTTGCTTCTCCTTCTGTTTGGCGGGGGGGGAGAGGGTTTGGGTTTTACCGACATTCTTTTGGGTTCTCTTGGAATGTTATGATGAGGTTGTATAAGGCATTGGTGAGGCCGAATCTGGAGTATTGTGTTCAGTTTTGGTCACCAAATTACAGGAAGGATATTAATAAGGTTGAAAGAGTGCAGAGAAGGTTTACAAGGATGTTGCTGGGACTTGAGAAACTCAGTTACAGAGAAAGGTTGAATAGGTTAGGACTTTATTCCCTGGAGCGTAGAAGAATGAGGGGAGATTTGTTAGAGGTATATAAAATTATGATGGGTATAGATAGAGTGAATGCAAGCAGGCCTTTTCCACTGAGGCAAGGGGAGAAAAAAACCAGAGGACATGGGTTAAGGGTGAGGGGGGAAAAGTTTAAAGGGAACATTGGGGGGGGCTTCTGCACACAGAGAGTGGTGGGAGTATGGAATGAGCTGCCAGACGAGGTGGTAAATGTGGGTTCTTTTTTAACATTTAAGCATAAATTGGACAGATACATGGATGGGAGGTGTATGGAGGGATATGGTCAGTGTGCAGGTCAGTGGGACTAGGCAGAAAATAGTTCGGCACAGCCAAGAAGGGCCAAAAGGCCTGTTTCTATGCTGTAGTTCTTCTATGGTTTTCTAAGGTTTCTATGGTTTTTGTGGATGTCTGTGAAGAGTAAGAATTTCAGGTACTGTATACATTCTCTGATATTAAATGGAACAATTGAACCAATTGATTAATTTCAGGTTGTGTCCAAGACTTCTGGTTGGGGAAGACCCTGAATGATGTTGTGGGAATGCACTTATCTACAACTTTTTTAATAAAGTTTGTGACAACCATGGTGTTCAGGTTCCTAGATGAGTCCTTGAACATGGCTAGTCTGTGCACTCGAAGCAATCCCATAGCCACTTCCCTGCCTCCTGTGACCATTTCTTTGTTGTCCTAACCTCTGGAGCTTTGTTCCTACCCTGTATGCAAGTAGGAGGACAGCCAAGAGATCTGATTTACTGATGTGGTCTGGGCGTGGAATGGTAGGCATTCCTTATCTTTGTAGAACAGTGGTCTAATGTGTTGGGACCTCTGGTGCTGCATGTTGTATGCTGATTTTAATTGGGCAGGGTTTTCCTTAAATAAGCCTGACTGAAGTTACCAACTATGATCTGAAATGCGTTGGATGGACCTCTTCTTGTTTGGAGCTGGCATCATGCAGTATCTCAAGCGCTTGATAATAGTCTGTCACTGGTGACATGTAAACTGTGGTCAGGATTATGGAGGAGAATTCCCTAGGTAGATAGAATGAATGGCATTTGGCTGCTATGTGTTCAAGGTTGGGGGGAACATGAGCTTGACAAAACCGTCACATCAGAGCACCACCAAGAGTTTATCATGAAACACACACCTCCTCGTTTTGCCTTTTCAGAATCAGCCATTTCCTTTATCACTTTAACTGAAATGGAAAGAGAGGCAGCAACAACCAAAGCCCGATCTGCCATCTGGAACTACCTGTCCTGAATGCGGAAGAACTTTCAAAGCCAAGATTGGACTCATAAGCCATTTGAGAGCCCATAAGTAGATCAACAGAACGAAGACCATCATCCTCGACCTCGAGGGATAGCCACGACGACGACAACAATGAAATGCTGTGTTCGATCTCTACAATTCAAAGTTCAAGTTCAAAGTAAAATGATTATGAAAGTACATATATGTCATCATATACAACACTGAGATTCATTTTCTGGCAGGCATTTACAGGAAAATAAAGAAATACAATATAATTTATCAAAATCTGCAAATAAACTAAATCTCATTACTACCAATAGGGAGGTGGTATGGGAGCCAGAAGACACACACTCGGAATGCTTTAGTATGGCATTGGAGTTGCTTAGCCACACAGTCATAAGTGTAAAGTGAGTAGAGCAGGGGCTAAACTCTGCCCTCTGGCATCTTTCCCTTTCCTTTCCAGCTCTGATGAAGGTTCTCCATCCAAAATGTCAACTATTTATTCATTTCCATAGATGCTGCCTCACCTGCTGAGTTCCTCCAGCATTTTATTTGTGTTAATGTTCTTGTTTAGATCCTGACTGTGGAATAAAGCTATTTAAAAATATCATTGGACAAATTCCAGAAATCAAAATCAGGTCTATTATCACTGACATACATGATGAAATGTGTTATTTTTGATAGCAATATGATACATAAAAATGATTATAAGCTACAATAGGACATATATACAGGTATATTTGGGTGGTGGGATGGAGATCCCTCTCTATCAAAGGAGGTGTAAGGTGCTCTTTCCCTCCACTAGTCTGCAGGTCACCCTTGGACAAGGTGTAGCACCTGCTTAGCCCCCTGATCAGCCGTGGGAGCAGGTGATGGACGGTCGTATGAGCAGCTGGTGCAGACCACAACTCCTGGTTGCGCGACCACCAGCGCCAGGCAGGCAATCTCTGAAGAGTATGGATAATGGCTGGGGTCATCCGTCTTGTAAAGTCACTGCCTAGAAGAAGGCAATGGAAAACCATTTCTGCAGAAAAATTTGCCAAGAACAATCATAGTCATGGATAAGACCATATTCGCCCACGTCATACGGCACAGCACGTAATGATGATAATGATGGTGATATATAAATAGTTAGAGCAAAACTAGAGCAAAATACTGAGGTGGTGTTCATAGGTTCACTGTCCATTCAGAATTCTAACAGCGGAGGGGAAAAGCTGTTCCTGCAGCATTCTTCTGGCTCCTAGATCACCTCCCTTTGGTAGGAATGAGATTTTGTTTATCAGCCTTGGTTTATTTATAATTTGTTTATGAATGTTATGATGTTTCTTCATTTCCCTGTAAATGCCTGCAAGAAAATGAATCTGAATGTTTATATGGTGACATATACTGTACATATTCTGATGATAAATTAACTTCTGTTATTGCTACAATGCAAACTCTTCTAATTAATGCAGCCATGAAAGATTATATTGTGAGGTAGTGCACATGCCTTCATTGGTTTATTTATAGGTTTTTGTATATTCTATTGTATTTTTTATTTTCCTGTAAATGCCCACAACAAAGTGAATCTCCAAGTAGGATATGGTGACCTATAGTACACATACTTTCATAATAAATTTGCTTTGAACTTTGATTCTGAGATACAAGCCACACTTCCCTCATGTTAAATTGCCTTGCCTTTTTCTTGTCATGCCAGCTCACATTCCACTTTCCTTATTAGGTTTTAAGTTGCAGAAGTGAAAAAGGTTGCTTTTTCCAGCTGACCACCTTTGGGAGAACATTTTAGAATTCTCTTCTAACTTTTTTTTTCCAGTTTTCTCCTTTGTAGGTGCATTCATGCATAAGTAGCTTCAATAATTCAAAGAATCACACCTCTCGCTCCCTATTTAATATTCTGGTTCTGCCTACATATGTTGATATTCTGTCAGTTTGTTACTGCCTTCATGTTTACACTGGCTTGTTAATTGTTCCGTTAAAATCGTGCTCTCGCTTGCTAGCTCCTGACTTAAAACTGACAATGGCACCCCCTATGGGTGAGAGACTATCATCTTGAAGAATAATTTGAGTTGTTTTTATGTGAGTCAAAATACATTATAATCTTCATTCTTGAAAATTCTAGATGCTGGAAATTACTGCTGGTGAATATAATTGACAAACAAGTGCAATCGATTAATCCCTGCACTAAAATGGACACCACAGTAGCGTAGTGGTTAGCACAATGCTCAGAGTTCAATTCGGGCATCCTCTGTAAGCAAGTTTGTACATTCCTTACCGTGTCCATGTGCATTTTCTCCGGGTGCTCTGGTTCCCTCCCACAGTCCAAAGACATAATGGTTTGTAGCTTAATTGGTCATTGTAAGTACTCCCATCATTAGGCTGGGGTTAACTCAAGGGTTTCTGGTGATGCTGCTTGAAGGGCCTGTTCCATGCTGTATTTCTAAATAAATAAAATAATGCCTAGATTAATGTTAAATAAGTGTGTTAGCATTCTTTACCACAGTCCTTAGAGAAATATTCATCCCTATAATGAAAGGGTAATGCATGTCTAACATTCTGAGGCCTGTAAGTGTCTGTACCTTCATAACATGAGTCGGTCATTAATGAAATCTTTCTACCTTAGTAACTTAAATTATAGGTATCAAATGATTAAATATCAAGTATTAACTTAATGAAGAGAGCTTGAAGGGCCTGTAGTTAATTGCTGAATTGAGGTGCCACATTACTGCATTATTTTATTTATTCAGAGACTCTGTGTGGGACAGGCTTTGAGCTACATCACCTGGCAACTCTCGAATTGACCTGAGCCTAATCACAGGACCAATTAACCTACTAACCGGTATGTCTTTGGATTTCAAGAAGAAACTAGAAAACCCTGAGCAAGCCCACACATTCCTTGGGGAGAACATACAGACTCCTTACAGATAATGGAATTGAACTCCGAATTCTGGTGCCCTGAGCTGTAATAGCATCGCGATAACCACTGTGCTGCTGTGAGGATCCATTTTAGTTTATAATAAACATCAGTCTGCCTATTTTGATATAGAGATTTTAGGTTATTAGTGTAAGATTCTCAATAATTTGATAACGGAAAATACTGCATAACATTATTATAGAAATTACATAGAGTTTGTAATAAAGGATCTAATAGTCTTCTGAATCACCTATGCAGGCTCTATAGTTTTATTGAGTCTTTATTTTTGACACAGTAAGTTCTGTAATTGTACTAGATGTAGTGCGCCAGATGGTGGTAGCATGTGTCAATCTCAACAAAGGGTTGGGGAAGACCGCTGATTCCATAGGCCAGTGCCTGTCATCTATTCAGTCAATAACGTGAGGAAGTCTACAGTCCACATTGTTGGCCTTTTGAGCACAAGGAACATTGAACACCACAGCACAGTACCAGTCCTTTGGCCCATGATATAGTACCAATCTTTTAATCAATTCCAAGATCAATCTAACCCTTCTCTCCAACATAACCCTCAATTTTTCTATCACCCATGAGCCTATTTAAGAGTTTCTTAAATGTCCCTAACATATCTGTCTCTACCAGCACCAGTGGCAAGATGTTCCATGAACTCAGCACTCTCAGTGTAAAGAGCGTACCTCTGATATGCCTCTACTCTTTCCTCCAGTCAGCTTAAGGTTTAAAATTCAAGATTGTTTACTGTCTTTCTTCAGTACACGAATGTTGTTGTTGTCCCTTTCCATGCCTCATGGTGGATTGGGCAGCAACCCTGCCATTTCCTTAGCGTTACTCTGCCTTTTATGAAGCCAAGTTGCCAGCTTGACGCTCAACCCGGATTTGAACGGGAATCACCTGCCTCGAAGCCCAGTGCTGATGCCAAGACACCACGAGCCAGCTGAGCACACAAAGGTAGAGGGGAACAGAATAACTGTTACTCCAGATCTGATGCAGCATTAAAGATACAATAAGCAGAAAGAACACAATAACGATAAGTACATTGGATTAGCTTATATACATAGACTGTATGTAATGTGACTCTAGGCACAGGAGTGTCCATACATAGTTTTAGAGGGCTTTGCAACAAAGGAGGCAAGGAATAAAATGTGTCCAGGAGCATACCCCAAGAGTATGCAATACATAGAGGATTTCCACACACTAAATTTGCGCAAAACAACAAACACAAGAAGCAACACTAAAACACCACGGCCGCCATCTTGGGCACCACACTGTCCATCACAAATGCAACAGACTGAAATCCATGAGATCCACCCCTTCTGTATTCCCACTTCTCACAACTCCAACACCTCAACTAGTATTTTTCAATCTCCTTGACCTGCTCGGATCCCTAAGTTGGTTCAGTTTGGCAGTAATGCTGTTGCAAACAAGATGGTTTGTGTAACACACACAAAATGCTGGAGGAACTCAGCAGGCCAGGTAGCATCTCTGGAAAAATGTACAGTTGACGTTTTGGGCTGAGACCCTTCTTTTCTCTTTTCCACAGGTGTTGCCTGGCCTGCTGAGTTTCTCCAGCATTTTGTGTGTGTTACTTGGAATCCAGCATCTGCAGATTTTCTCTTGTTTGTAGCATATTAGGAACTTTTCATTATTATCATCATCCCATCATCAAAATTGTGCCCCTGGTATTAGCCAATTCCATCTTGGGAAAAATGTCTCCTGGCTATCCACTCAACGTATGACTCTCATCATCGTATACACCTACGACAAAGAACAAAACCTAACTCTGTAAGACCGAGAGGAAGAGAAACAAAAGAAATATTTTAATTTTTTAAAATTTATTTATTGAGATACAACGCAAAGTAAGCTCTTCCAACCTTCAAGCTTCACAGCCCAGCAATAAACCAATTTAACACTGGTCTAATCAGAGGACAATTTACAACGACCAATTAGCCTTCCCAACCTGTACGTCTTTGGACTGTGTGAAGAAACTGGAGCACCCAGATAAAAAACCCAAGCAGTCACTGGGAGAATGTACAAGCAGCAGGAATTGCTCCCGGGTTGCCTGTACTGTAAAGCGCTGTGCTAGCCAGTACGTAGCATGCCACTAATGTGTTCCCGTTTACAGCCTTTTACAGTGGAACTAAATTCCTGATGCCATTTCAAATTCACTCCAGAATGCCATTCTTCAGTGAGCTGAACTCATTGAAATATAAATATTTCAATAAACTTGAGTGTCTGTGATTGCTGGTCCTTACTCAGTTACTCAGCTTAATGTTCAGTCTCAAGGGAGGAATTTGAATGGATTCAATGTGATTAATTTGCAAAGTAAGAAACATTTATTATTTTGTAATAAGTACACGATTAGGTAATGCATTAGAAAAACATCTTTCTGAGCCAGACTGTGTAATAGAATCACAGAGGAATTCAGGACAACTTCATTACCATACAAAAGATTTGGATGTTCTAGTGATTAACCCTTTGCCCTCATTAGGAGATTTTCACCAGAAAGCCATTTAGTAATAAATTCAAACATCTAAAAGAAATTTGGTGGAGCAGCTGGTTGAAAATCTGCCTTTGGTCAGTTTCCTGTGGGGAAATCTACAACTGGCTTCAAGTGCAGTCCAAGAACAATTGATGGAGGTGGGAGAGGAGGGGAGGGGATTTGTGCCACAGAACCCAGTTAAATTCTTTCTCCTTCCCTCCTTCCTTCCCTCCTTCCCTCCCTCATTCTTCCTATTGAGTTGCAGTGATAACAGGACAGAGAGATCATTAGCATGGGAAAATCTGCAGACACCGGAAATCCCAGACAACACATACAACATGCTGGAGGAACTCAGCAGGTCAGGCGGCATCTATGGAGGAGAGTAATCAGTTGATGTTTTGGGCCAAGGCCCTTCATCAAATCCAGAAAAGCAGGGGAGAAGTCAGAGTAAGAGGGTGGAGGGAGAGGGGGAGAGGATGAAGTAAAGAGCTGGGAAGATGATTGGTGAAATATTAAGTAGGTAGTTCAAAAACAGAACAAAAAAACGTGACTTTAGAGTCCATGGGTTCTTTGTCCATTCAGAAATCCATGGCAGAGGGGAAGAAGCTGCTTCTGAAACATTCAGTCAGAATCAGGTTTAATATCATTGGCAAATGTTGGTGAAATTTGTTGTCTTTGCGACAGCAGTACAATACAATAACTAATAATAGTGACCCAAAAAAGCATGAATTACAGTAAGTATATGTATTTTAAAAAGTTCAATTAAATAAATAAGTGTGCACCCTCAGTATCCTGTATCTGTCCTTGATGGTAGCAATGAGAAGTGGTCATGTCCTGGGCGATGCGGTTCCTTAACCATGGATGCCGCCTTATTGAGTCATTATCTATTGTAGATGTCCTGGCTGCTGGGCAGGCTGGTGCCCATGAAGGAGCTGGCTGAGTTTACAACCTTCTGCAGCTTTTTCCGACACTGGGCAGTGGCCCCTCCAAACCAGACGGTGATGCAACCAGTTCGAATGCTCTCCACGCTACATCGGTAGAAATTTGTGAGTCTTTGGTGACATATCAAGTCTCCTCAAATTACTAATGAAACATAGCTGCTGCTGTGCCTTGTTTGTAATTGCAACAATCTGTTGGGCCCAGGATAGACCTTAAGAGATGTTGACTTGAAATTTCTCATCCTTTCTTTGACAGTTTAGGGACTGCAAGTGAAGCCAATAGAAGTGTCAGACAGATGCAATGGAGAACTTGTAATGCAGAAGTGTGGTTGTGTTCATATTGTACATGTCACCATATACAACCTTGACATTCATTTTCTTACAGGCATACTCTGTAAATCCATAATAGAATTAAAACCATAATACGTTGTAGAATCAATGAGAGGCCTCACCAGCTTGGGCAATCAACCAGTGTGCAAAAGATAAACTTGGGCTATATTATATTTTCTCTGGTAATTTCTCTGACATGATCATGTGATGGAAAATATCCTTGGGTGGGGTGTGGGGCTTCTGTCTGCATCTGCTGTAAATGTAAAGAGATATTCAGCAATTATGGGGTTAACAGAGATAGAATCTGCACAGAAAGGATGTCTGTTCTCACTAGTACAGACTGTGTTTAGAAAGAAAGGTGTAGATTTTAGGCACAGATCAACAGCAGGCCAGTCTGAAATCCTTTATGTACCCCCACCCATTTTGGTTTTTTGTTATTGTTCATTTACTGCCCACAGAGAGAGAGAAAATTACCCCTCCTAAGTCCAGTGGAAAGACAACTTGGGCTGGGCTCTGTCATGTGCCATCATTTAGTAACCACCAGTCCTCAGTCTGTGCCCAGAATCAAAATTATCACAGCAATTTCAAACAGCAAGAAAAATTATGATGGTGTATCAGAGAATACAGTTGTCTTTGGAATGCATGTGATCTCAAAATACTGTGGAAATTTAGCATTTACACACTCAGATTAGAGCTGCCCACAACACATTCCGTCAATTCATTCTAATTGTTGAACTCTTACCAAGTCTATTCACATCTGGGCACAAGTTTTATCCATTTTATTTACTCAGCGATGCAGAGTGGAGTAGGCCCTTCCGGCCCTTTGAGCCACGCCACCCCAGCAATCCACGGGTTAAGGGTGAAAGGTGAAAAATCTAAGGGGAACTTGAGGGGAACCTTCTTCACTCAGGGGGTCATGAGAGTGTGGAACGAGCTATCAGCACGCGTGGTGCATGCAAGGTCAATTTCAACCTTCAAGAGAAGTCGAGAAAGGTATGCGGTTGGCCGGGACATAGAGGGCTATGGTCCTGGTGCAGGTCGATGGGAGTTGGCATAGACCAACAGTAGGCAGAGTATCAGATACCCTTTATGTACCGTCCACCAATTTTGGGCCTGTTTCGGTGCTGCTGTATTCTGACTCTTTGACTCTATAATCCCTGACACGCCACGTTAACCCTAACTTAATCAGAGGACTGTTTACAATGACCAATTAACCTACCCAATACGCCTTTGGACTGTGGGAGGAAACTGGAGCACCCGGAGAAACCCACGCATTCCACAGGGAGGTCGTACAGAGCTTTCACAGACACACCGGGATTGCACTCTGAACTCTGGAAAACCCCAAGCTGCAATAGCATCACGTTAACCACTAAACTGATGTGCGGCCTTCTCAAAAAGCACATTTCAAGATTCAATTGAAATTGAAGATTGTGTAATGTAATTTCCAGTAAGCAAGTGTAAAGGAGAACAAAATAATTGTTACACTGGATCTGATGCAGCACAAAAAAAAATACAAAAGAGTAGGAAAATAATAATAACAATTTAAAAGAGCCTGTAAAAAGTTTTCACCCACCTTGGAAGATTTTATGTTTTATTGTTTTACAACATTGAATCACAATGGATTTAATTTGGCTTTTTTGACACTGTTCAAAAGGAAAAGACTCTTCCATGTCAAAGTGAAAACAGATCTCCTCAAAGTGATATAAATTAACTACTAATATAAAACATAAAATAATTGATTGCATAAGTATTCACCCCTTCAAGTCAGTATTTAGTGGATGCAACTTTGGCAGAAATTGCAGCCTGGAGTCTGTGTGGATAGGTCTCTATCACCTTTTGCACATCTGGACACTACAATTTTCCCCTATTCTTCTTTACAAAACTGCTCAAGCTCTGTCAGATTGCATGGGGATTGTGAGCAAACAACCCCTTTCAAGTGCCTGGTGTCGGTGGTCACATAACCAGGACCATCGCACAACCATCCAGCACATGCTCCGATGGCTTCACATAATCCTGATCAGGGGGTTATTCAGAATCAGGTATATTATCACCTGCATGTGACATGAAATTTGTTAGCTTAGCAGCAGCAGTTCAATACTATACATAATATAGAAGAAAAAAATAATAATAAATAAAATTAAAATAATAATAATAAATAAGTAATTCAATTACAGTATACGTATATTGAATACATTAAAAATATGCAAAAAACAAATACTATATATTATAAAAGTGAGGTAGTGCCCAAGGGTTCAATGTCCATTTAGGAATCGGATGGCAGAGGGGAAGAAGCTGTTCCTGAATCACTGAGTGTGTGCCTTCAGGCTTCTTTACCTCCTTCCTGATAGTAACAATGAGGAAAGGGCATGCCCTGGGTGTTGGAGGTCTTTAATAATGGATGCTGCCTTTCTGAGACACCGCTCCCTGAAGAAGTCCTGGGTTCTTTGTAGGCTAGTACCCAAGATGGAGCTGACTAGATTTACAACCTTCTGTAGCTTCTTTCGGTCCTGTGCAGTAGCAGACAGTGATGCAGCCTGTCAGAATGCTCTCCATGGTACAACAATAGAAGTTTCTGAGTGTATTTGTTGACGTGCCAAATCTCCTCAAACTCCTAATGAAGTATAGCCACTGTCTTGCCTTCTTTATAATTACATCCATATGTTGGGACCAGGTTAGATCCTCAGAGATCTTGACACCTGTTATGTTACTTCTATTTAAACATTCCATGGGTTAACAACAAAGAATCATATTCTGGAAGAATTAGAGAACTTTTATTTACAGAAATAAACAAACACATCTCAACCCCGCTACATGCCGATACATTCTGGCAAACCCCGCTCATGCTCAGTGCTGTCCAATCAGGAACTGGCACATCATTGCACGTGATATCACCACATCTTCCCGTCCTTAAAAAGAAAAAATAAAGAACAACATTAATCAAAACAAATACATAATTCAACAAGTCTCCATCAGTCTCTCTTGGGTTTACTTGTTATTATTTACATGTTTTGTCTAGTCTGCATCCTTTAACTGAATCTCTGAAGAATCACATCTTCTTTTCCTTAAAAAGAAAACCAAATAACAACATTAACCAATAAACAAATCTATATCAGCTAATTGAAACTCTGAAGTTGGCTCTTCGCTATCTGGGCCATGACTCTTCTTGTGCTTCTTCTTTTTCTTCTTCTTTTCTGCTTTAAGCTTTTCTTTATGTATCTCAACTAAACTTTTTGGTATACTCTCACATGTCTCCTGGTTAGAACCTGGAATTTCAGGTAAGTAGTTCACGCTATCCTCCTCAGCAATCTGCTTCCCTGCTTCTGTTTGGACTGTATCTTTCCTAAATCCTTCCACTTCCATCTGTAATGAAATGCGAATTTTCTTTTCTTCATCTAATTTATTCATTAACTGTGTAATCTCCTTTTTATGCTGAGACTTCATCACTTCAATAAAACTTCTCAATTCTGTTACTTGAGCTTTCACTTCTTGCTTATACTGCGCCCACTGTGAGCATTCTTGCTCTAGACGGTAATTAGACTGAATCTCATATTCTCTCATGGTCTCTTTCATCATCGCTTGCATTGAAGTAACCTCCTCCTGCCATTGCTTTTTCACATCATCAATCACCTTCTGTTTGGTCATCTCAGACACTGCAGCTACTGCTTTTATATTCCCCATGTCAGCATTTTCATAAAGCACATCTATATAAAATTCCTCACGTTCATCTTCAATCACTGCATTTACTTGTCTCATTTCATTTTCCTTCTTCCTACTTCGACAACAGCGTGAAAAATGATGAATCTTACCACAGTTATAACAAAGTTTGCCATATGCGAAACACTGATTTGGACAGTGTTCCCACGCACAGCGATCACATGACATTTTTTTAAATGCCGTCTTGCTCGCCATCGGTTTTGTCGACGTTTTATTATATTTCTTGATATATTCACGCTTTTTTTATGGCATTTATATTGCAGTTTTCAACAAAAAGCTCTTCAGCCTGCGACATTACGATCTCAGAAGCTTTGCAGAGCACGAAAGCTTGTTCAAAATTTAAATCTTGCTTACGAAAAAGTCTTTCTCTCAGAGCATCATCGTGATGTCACAAACCAGTCTATCTTTAATACGGGATTCTGTGAGCAATCCAAACTCGCACGTTCGACTACGCTTTCTTAACTCAGTCACATACTGACCAATTGTTTCAGTAGCCTTCTGCGCACATGTTATACCGCCCATATGTTAAATTATGCCTAGGTATACAAAATACTTCAAATCTGTCCATTATCGACTTTAAATTGAAATTATCTCCATCTTCAAAGACAAAATTATTGTATACCTCTACTGCGTCACTCCCGATTACATGGAGCAGGAATACCGCTTTGGTTTTGTCTGCTTTTCTATCAGCTCCGATCACCGATAAATATATCTCAAACTGTTGCTAGAATATCCTCCAATTTTCAGCTACATTGCCAGTCAGCTGCAATTTTTTTGGGGGTCGTAAACCTTCCATATTACCAATTACTGTTCGAACTTTTTTTCTTCTTTTTTTTCCAATTATCTCTGTTTCTTGATTCTCCCATATTATTCTTCCAAAAGCACCTCTGACACCGTGTTATGTTACTTCTATTTAAACATTCCATGGGTTAACAACAAAGAATCATATTCTGGAAGAATTAGAGAATTTTTATTTACAGAAATAAACAAACACACATCCTAACCCCGCCACATGCTGACACATTCTGGCAAACCTCGCCCATGCTCAGTGCTGTCCAAACAGGAACTGGCACATCGTTGCACGTGATATCACCACAACACCCAGGAACTTGAAACTGCTCACTGTCTCCTCTTCTGATCCCTCTTTGAGGATTGGTGTGTGTTCCTTTGTCTTACCCTTCCTGAAGTCCACAATCAGCTCTTTCATCTTACTGACGTTGAGTGCCAGGTTGTTGCTGTGGCACCATTCCACTAGTTGGTATATCTCACTCCTGTACGCCCTCTCGTCACCACCTGAGATTCTACCAACAATGGTTGTATCATCAGCAGATTTATAGATTGTATTTGAGCTCTGCCTAGCCACACAGTAGAGCAGTGGGCTAAGCACAAACCCCTGAGGTGCGCCAGTGTTGATCGTCAGCGAGGAGGATATGTTATCACCAATCCACAAACATTGTGGTCTTCTGGTTAGGAAGTCGAGGATCCAATTGCAGAGGGAGCTAAACAGACCCAGGTTCTGCAACTTCTCAATCAGGATAGATGGTATTAAATGCTGAGCACCCTGAACAGCCTCCTGACATAGGTGTTTGTGTTGTGTGGAGAGCCATTGAGATTGCATCTGCCGTTGACCTATTGTGGTGATAGGCAAAATGCAACAGGTCTAGGTCCTTGCTGAGGCAGGATATCAGTCTAGTCATGGCCAACTTCTCAAAGTATTTCATCACTGTCGATGTGAGTGCTCCTGGGCGATAATCATTAAGAAAGCTCACATTATTCTTCTTAGGCACTGGTATACTTGTTGCCTTTTTGAAGCAAGTGGAACTTCCCGCCCTTAGCAGTGAAAGGTTGAAAATGTTCTTGAATACTCCTGCTAGTTGGTTGGTACAGGTTTTCAGAGCCTTATCAGGTACTCCATCTAGACCTTCCACCTTGCAAGGGTTCATTCTCTTTAAAGGCAGCCTTACATCGGCCTCTGAGATAGAGATGACAGGGTCGTCAGGTGCAGCAGGGATCTTCACAGCTGTAGCTGTGTTCTCGCTTTCAAAGCACGCTTAGAAGGCGTTGAGTTCATCTGGTAGTGAAGCATCGCTGCCATTCATACTATTGGGTTTTGCTTTGGAGGAAGTAATCTCTAGCAGACCCTGCCAGAGTTGCCGTGTATCCGATGTCGCCTCCAACCTCATTCAAAATTGTCTCTTCGCCCTTGAAATAGCCCTCCGCAAATCATACCTGGTTTTCTGGTACAGGCCTGGGTCGCCAGACTTGAATGCCACAGATCTAGTCTTTAGCAGACGACGTACCTCCTGGTTCATCCACGGCTTTTGGTTTGGGAATGTTCAGTAAGTCTTTGTAGGCACACACTCATCTACACAGGTTTTAATGAAGTTGATAACTGCAGCATACTCATCCAGGCTCGAAGATCAAGTCCCGGAATGCAGCCCAGTCCACCGATTCAAAGCAGTCCTGTAGGTGCTCCTGTGCTTCCCTTGTCCAAACCTTCTTGGTCCTCACTGCTGGTGCTGCAGTCTTCAGTCTCTGCCTATACTCAGGGAGTAGAAGTACAGCCAGGTGATCAGACTTCCTGAAGTGAGGGTGTGGAATAGCACGGTAGGCATTCTTGATGGTGGTGTAGCAATGGTCCAGTGTGTTGTTTCCTCTAGTATTGCAAGTGAAATGTTGATGGTAATTGCTTAGTGATTTTTCAGACTGGCCTGGTTAAAATCTCCCAAAACGATGATGAAGGCGTTAGGGTGCCCTGTTTCATGCATGTTGATCCATTGCTCAGGTCATCTGAAGCCTGTTTGACGTTGGCCTGAGGTGGAATGTAAACTGCTACCAAAATGACCCCAGAGAACTCCCGTAGTAGGTAAAAAGGACGGCACTTTACTGCTAGGTATTCCAGGTCTGGTGAGCAGAATTGGGACAGCACTGATATATTCGTGCACCAAGAAGAGTTGATCATGAGGCATACTCCTCCACCTCTGCTTTTGAGAGACTCTATAGATCTATCCTGATGGTGTATAGTAAACCCGTAGATCTGAATCGCTGCATCTGGTACAGAAGGGGTTAACCAGGATTCCGTGAAACAAAGGACACACGCGGTCCTAATGTCCCTCTGATTCAGCACCCTAGCTCTGAGATCATCAGTTTTATTCACCACAGGCTGCACGTTTGCCAGCAAGATAGTCTGTATAGGAAGTTTAAAACCCCTTTTCCTTAAACACACTTGTCACTCTGCTCTGCACCTGCGCTTCCTCTGAAGTATCCTACGTAGGCGCTTCCAACCACAATACGTGTTGTTTCTGTCAGTTTTAAACAGCGATAGTTTGTTTAAACACATTAGGACATCTTTGTTGGCTGTACTGACCTTGGAAGCAGTTGTGCTGTTTAGGAATATTTAATCGCATCCATTGGGAGTATTGCTGCCACTCAGTCGCACCTAGGTGCCCCGGAAATGAACTTATAAGCAGGTGCTACACCTTGGCCCAGGGTGACCTGCAGGAGCGCCTCACACCACCTTTGATGGAGGCATATCTCCACCCCGCCACCCAATCACACTGTGCACAAAACAACACATTTCATGAGATGTGTCAGTGTCAATAAACCTGATGCTGATTGGTTGTTCAATCCATGGACTGGCACCAAGATTGGATGACATTGTCTTACCCAGACACTGATGAGAGAACTATAACCTTGTTTGATCCAAGAGTCTGATGTCAGGACCACACCATCACCCAGTCAGGAGAATGGCACAAGGGATCAGCCAATGTCCACTTCAGTGCTGGCTGGAGTTCAGAAGAATCAAGGGGTTCTCATTGAAACCTATCGAATATTGAAAGGCTTAGTTAGAGTAGATTTGAAGAGGATGTCTCTTGTAGTAGGTGAGTCTAAGACCAGCGGGAACAGCCTCAGAATACAAGGACAGCCCTTTAGAACAGAGATGAGATAGAATTTCTTTATCCAGAGGGTGGTGAATCTGTGGAATTCATTACCTCAGATGGCTGTGGAGAACAAATTATTGGGTATATTTAAAGCAGAGGTTGATAGGTTCTTGATTAGTCAGGGCATCAAAGGTTATGGGGAGAAGGCAAGAAAATGGGGCTGAGAGGAATAATAAATCAGCCATGATGGATTGGCAGAGAGGATTCGAAGGGCTGACTGGCTGAAATCTGCCCCTATGTCTTGTGGTTTTATTTCTCAATCAGAGGCTGACACTAGGACTCCAGTAATGACCAATCAAGAAACTGGAACGGGGATCCTTTCAGTGATCAATCATGAGGCTGACAGTAGAGCTCCCCTATTGCTTAATTCAGAGGAGATCCCAGTCCCCTGTGGTCCTCGGCCACAAAAGAACACTGGCACCATTTGTCTCAAGTAGTAAACACAAAATGCTGGAGGAATTCAGCTCTTCAGGCAGCACAGGACATCGCAGTAGCCAGTGACCTGTATTCAAATCGGCTGTTGTCTGTAAAGAGTTTGTACATTCTCCCCAATAACCATGTGGGTTTCCTCCAGGTGCTCCAGTTTCCTTCCACATTCCAAAGAAGTACGTTTAGAGTTAGTGAGTTGTGGATGTGCCAGGTTGGCACCGGCAGCGTAGGAAAAACTAGCAGGCTGCCCCTAGCGTAATCTGCGGACTGTGTTAGTCATTGACACAAAGTAACCCATTTTCCTGTACGTCTTCAAAGATTCAAAGTGCATTTATTATCGAAGTATGTTTACAGAATACAACTCTGAGATTCACCCCCTCCCCACAGGCGGCCACAAAACAAGGAAACACCCGTAGAACCTGGTCAAGAAAACACCAAATACATGAAAAAAACAACAAATTGCACAAATGGCAAAAAGGAGTGAACAACACAAAGAATGCCAAACATCAAAGTGGGGATCCAGTAGTATTCAGTTTAGTTCAGTTCAGTATTGCATTGCTAGCTGACTACTGGCCACAGAGCAAAGCATTCTTCATTGAAACACCCCAGTCTGCATCGATCGCCCCGATTAAACCTCTCAAAAACAGCAAAGGAAGGAGCTAACCAGATTCCAGGAACATATGCAATATGAACCCCAAAGTACCCCAAAACAAGTCCACAACCGCTCCAATCAATCCTTTCGACGTGGATTCCAAGACTCCTGCACTTTCCTCTGACAGCCACGAGCAAAAGGGAAAGAAAGACCGGTCAAATGCAGGAAGATGGTGCCAAACATCCACCCATCCTCCACTCTCGTCCTTGTCGACTTCAACCTTGTTCAACACCTCAATCGGAGATAAGGAATGGAGTTAGTCATGGGCTCGTGTCCTCGACACCTCAATCGGAGAGAAGCAATGGAGTCGATCATGGGCTCACACCCTTGATACCTCAATTGGAGAGAAAAATAGAGTTGATTATGGACTGGCGCCCTTGGCGTCTCAATCAGAGAGAAGCCATAGAGCCGATCATAGGCCCACACCATCAACGCCTCAATCAGAGCGAAGCAATGGAGCCATTCATGGGCTCACACCCTTGACACCCCAATGGGATAGAAAAATGGAGTCGATTATGGGTTCGCACCCTCGATAGCTCAATCGGAGAGAAGCAATGGAGCTGATCATGACCTGGCACCCTTACCAACTCAGTCAGAAAGAAGCAATGGAGTCAGTTATGGTTTCCGGGCTTCTTGGCCTCCAAGCCAAAGACTTTGCTCCAATCCTCACCAAACTCCCTCGGAGACAGCAAACTACCAGATTGTTCAATCTTTGATGTGCACGTGGCAAGTAAAGCTAATCTCTCCAATCTCTTTAATCTCATCCATGCAGGGAAATAATCGGAAGCTTCCTGCCGAGACCCTTCATCAGGATCCTTCATGAGTCTCAATAAAAGCTCAGCCCAAGACGTCAACTGTTTATTCCACTCCATAGACGTTGCCTGACCTGTTGAGTTCTTCCAGCAATTTGTGTGTGTGTTGCTCTGGATTTCCAGCACCAGTAGAATCTCATGTGCACCCTATTTGTTTTAGGGAAACAGTACAGTGATAGGCCCTTCTGCCGTAAGGAGGCCGCACTGCCCAAATGTACCCATGTGGTCAAATAACCTATTAACCAGCACATCTTTTAAATGTGGGAAAAAACCAGAGCACCCACAGGAGCCCCACACATTCATGGGGAGAACGGACAAACTCCATACAAACAGTGACAGCATTGAAACTGGGTCACAAGTGCTGTCATAGCATTACGCTAACCACTTCTAACTCACTCTTTTACAGTGGTGTAGTGGTTAGCGCAATGCTTTACAATACCAGTGACCCTGGTTCGATTCCCGCCACTGCCTGTGAGGAGTTTGTACGTTCTCCCCGTGACCGCGTGGGTTTCCTCTGGGTGCTCCTGTTTCCTCCCACAGTCCAAAGTCGTAGCGGTTTGGAGGTTAATTAGTCATTGTAAATTGTCTTGTGATTAGGCCAGGATTACATCAGGGATTGATGTTGTATCACAATCAATCAATAAATAAATAAATAAATAAATAAATAAATAAATAAATAAATAAATAAATAGATAGATAGATAGATAAATAAATAAATAAATACATAAATAGATAAATAAATAAATAAATAAATAGATAAATAAATAAATAAAAAGATAAATAAATAAAAGAAAGAAAGAAAGAAAGAACCAGGCAAAACTATGAACCCACATTTAATTAGTTCTACAGTACAGCGGGGCTCAGCGGGGCACATGATGAACAAGGATATAAATTAACATGTAAGTTGCGAACTATAATAAGAAAAAGGCTAACCCAACAGACACATTTAGTTTATTTTATATAAAAAAACACTGAATGGGAGGTTTTCTCAGGCCGGTTTAAAATAAAACGTTGCAGTTCATGTTAGACATGTCAACCTAAAGCCACACTCCATATCGGGGACTACAAAGAAAACCCCAATTACCTATGAAGCTGCCTCTGCATGTATAGTGTTAAACGCACCTGCTAAATTTAGTGTGTGGTTAGTCCGTGTTGTTGTTGTATACGCTGCATATACAAATGCAAAAATGTAAAATCAGTAAGAGGAATGCCACAGCGTTTCTGGTGATAAGATAATTAGTATCTGTTTGTAATTGCTGATAATTGCTCCTGGGTTATAATTACTGGATGCCTGTCCCTCTACACGTCTCAGACAACAGACTTTTCACTCTAATGAGTAGTCAACGCTAACACTTTCTTAAGAGTTCATATATTTATATGTAAGCGATGTCGATCTGCAGTGCACTCTGATGCGTCTCTAAGCCCAGCCAGCTCAGTTCAGAGAGACTGTCTTTATTACATCGAACATAGAATAGTACAACACAGGAACAGGCCCTTCAGCCCACAGTCTTGTGCTGAACCAGCTAAAACATAAATCAAAAACACCCAACAACTAATCCTTCCTACCTACACCAAGTCCATATCCCTCCATTTTCCTCACATTCATGTGCCTATCTAAACAACTCCTAAAAGCCTTGAATGTATCTGCCTGTACCGCCATACTAGGCAGAACATTCCGGGCATCCACCACTCTCTGAGTAAAAACCTTATCCTTCACGTCCCCATTGAACCTACCCCCTCTCACCTTCAGTGTATGCCCTCTGGTATTCGACACTTCTACCCTGAGAAACAGATACTCCCTGTCTACTCTATCTCTGCCTCTCTTACTCTTATAAACATCTATCAGATCTCCCTCAGCCTCCACCATTCCAAAGGAAACAACCCATCTGTCCAACCTCTCATGATAGCACCTGCCCTCTGAACCAGGCAACACCCTGGTAAACCTCTTCTGCACCCTCTCCAAAGCCTCAATATCCTTCCTATAGTGGGGAAACCAAAACTGTACACAATACTCCAGGTACGAGGAAATCTGCAGGTGCTGGAATTTCAAGCAACACACACAAAATTGCTGGTCAACGCAGCAGGCCAGGCAGCATCTCTAGGAAGAGGAACAGTCAACGTTTCAGGCCGAGACCCTTCGTCAGGACTAACTGAAAGAAGAGATAGTAAGAGATTTGAAAGTGGGAGGGGGAGGAGGCCTAACCAAAGCTTTATAAAGTTGCAGAACAACCTCTTACTTTTGAACTCAATGTCTCAACTAATAAAAGCAAGCATTCCATAAGCCTTCCTAACCACCTTATTGACCTGTGTAGCCACTTTCAAGGAGCTATCAACTTCAACTTCAACAAAGAGCTTCAACTACTGCACAGAGTCTTGTCATCTTCAGAAGTTTTCTGATGACTCTGCCATAGTTGGATGCATCAGCAAGGGGGATGAGGCTGAGTACAGAGCGACGGTAGGAAACTTTGTCACATGGTGTGAGCAGAATTATCTGCAGCTTAATGTGAAAAAGACTAAGGAGCTGGTGGTAGACCTGAGGAGAGCTAAGGCACCAGTGACCCCTGTTTCCATCCAGGGGGTCAGTGTAGACATGGTGGAGGATTACAAATACCTGGGGATACAAATTGACAATAAACTGGACTGGTCAAAGAACACTGAGGCTGTCTACAAGAAGGATCAGAGCCGTCTCTATTTCCTGAGGAGACTGAGGTCCTTTAACATCTGTCGGATGATGCTAAGGATGTTCTACGAGTCTGTGGTGGCCAGTGTGATCATGTTTGCTGTTGTGTGCTGGGGCAGCAGGCTGAGGGTAGCAGACACCAACAGAATCAACAATCTCATTCGTAAAGCCAGTGATGTTGTGGGGATGGAACTGGACTCTCTGACGATGGTGTCTGAAAAGACGATGCTGTCCAAGTTGCATGCCATCTTGGACAATGTCTCCCATCCACTACATAATGTACTGGTCGGGCACAGGAGTACATTCAGCCAGAGACTCATTCCACCGAGATGTAACACAGAGCGTCATAGGAAGTCATTCCTGCCTGTGGCCATCAAACTTTACAACTCCTCCCTTGGAGGGTCAGACACCCTGAGCCAATAGGCTGGTCCTGGCTTTATTTCCTGGCATAATTTACATATTACTATTTAATTATTTATGGTTTTATTACTATTTAATTATTTATGGTGCAACTGTAACGAAAATCAACTTCCCCCGGGATCAATAAAGTATGACTATGACTATGACTATGAACTTGGATCCCAAGACCTCTCTGCTCAGCATCGCTGTTTAGGATCTTATCCCTAACAGTATACTGTCTCCTTGCACTTGCCCTATCAAGGTGCAACACCACACATTTAACTGGATTAAATTCCATCTCCTATTTTTCTGCCCATATCTGCTCTGTATTCTTTGCCAGATTTCTACACTATTCACAATTCCACCAATCTTGGTATCATCAGCAAACTTACGAACCTACCCATCTACATTTTCATCCTTCGTTCATATACATCACAAACAGAAGAGGTCCCAGCACAGATCCCTGCAGAATACCAATAATTACAAACCTCCAGCTCAAATAAGTTCCTTCAACCACAACTTTTGTCTCTTACGTGCAAGCCAGTTCTGGATCCATATAGCCAATTTGGCACAGACCCCACGCATCTTAATCTTCTGGATTAGCCTCCCATAAGCGACTTTGTCAAACACTTTACCAAAATCCATGTAGACAACATCCAGTGCTCTATCCTCATCAATATCTCTCATCACCTTGTCAAAAAACTCAATCAAGTTATTTGAAACATGAAGGCACGTGGTGAAATGCATCATTTGCGTCAACAACCAACAGTCCAAGGATGGATATGGTCCTGACGAAGGGTCTTGGCCTGAAACGTCAACTGTACCTCTTCCTAGAGATGCTGCCTGGCCTGCTGCGTTCACCAGCAACTTTGATGTGTGTTAGTCCAAGGACATGCTCAGGGCAGCCAGCAAGTATTGCCGTGCTTCTGGCACCAACACAGCATGCCCACAGCCTGTTCACATCAACCCGTACATCTTTGGAATGTGGTAGGAAACTGGACATTTGGAGGAAATCCACCTGGCCATAGGGAGAAGGTACAAACTTTTTAATGAGAGTAGTGGGAATTGAATCCCAATTGCTGATCTCTAACGTTGTAACGTGATACACTAACCACTTTGCTACTGTGCCTTCAAAGCTGTTAGTTGCTCGAAAGGTGAATTCCCGGGTGTAATTGCAGACATTGTAACCTGTTGCATGTCATTTAATGTAATAAACATCCTGATGAAGGGACTCAACTTGAAGCATCAACTCTTTATTCCTTTCCATAGATGCTGCCTGATCTGCTGAGTTCCTCCAGCATTTTGTGTGCATTGCTCAAGATATCCAGCAGCTGCAGAACCTGTCACATTTATAATTTCCTTTCACTCTGATGTTCTTTCTGCCAATGGATTTCTGAGTCGGCATTGAACCCATGGACACTACCCCACTACTTTTTTTCCTCTTTTTTTGCACTGCTTATTTAACTTAATTTTATATATATATCTTACTGTAACTTACAGTTTTTACCATTATGTATTGCAATGTACTGCTGCCGCATATCAACAAATTTCACGACATATGCCAGCGATATTAAACCTGATTCTGATTCCAGCTTTCCTTCTTTTCCTCAGTGAGGGCAAGCAATAAACCTTCTCTGTGAATTTTTAATGTCGTTGATTTTTTTTCTCTCTCGAGCTGGCAATATTCTGCGCTGTCTTACTCCAGCGTTAATCACAGTCGTTCTATGCCAGGCGATAAACACTGCCATTCAAGCATCTCTGTCCTCCTGCTCGACTCTTTCCAACCAATCTCTGACACGGGTTCTCTCAGCCCGTATGTCTCTTCTGGATCTGTTTCCTGTACCCTTTTTCCCAATGATACCATCCCTTTCATTCCTATTACTGGGTGTCAGTGAACTTCCTTCATTTTCTTCCACAAGTACTTGAAAAATCTATTATTATCTGGGTGGGGAAACGGGCCAGTAATACTTGTCATTGCTGTGGTGCTCCTAGCACTGATCTGATAATGCTTCTTGACACAACTTACATTCTTGCACTCTGTGTTTGCAAATAGGCATAAAATATCCTGGATAATACATTTTCATGAATATGGTGCAAATTTAAATTGGCAATCTCAATCAATCGCTGAAACATTGCACAAAATGAACAAAATAAATCAAAACTAACCCTTCACATTACAACACATCAGAATCGGAGTCAGGTTTATTGTCACCGACATAGTGTAGGTCCTGACATTTGTCCTTTTGTGGTAGCTGTACAATGCAAGACATCAAAAATTACTATACGTTACAATTAAGAAAAACTCAGAGTCGGACTGTGGTCAGATATGGCAGGGAGAGTTTTCTTCCTTCTCCTGTCTGCGTGAGATGTGGGATTTTCGAGAGACTTTGAACTTTTTTACAGTACTCATGGCCTGTTCTTCATTAAGTTATGGTATTGCTTGCACTGTTGTAACTATATGTTATAACTATATGTCCTGACGAAGGGTCTCGGCCTGAAACGTCGACTGCGCCTCTTCATATAGATGCTGCTTGGCCTGCTGCGTTCACCAGCAACTTTGATATATGTTATAATTATGTGGTTTTTGTCAATTTTTTCAGTCTTGGTCTGTCCTGTGTTTCTGTGATATCACACTGGAGGAATATTGTATCATTTCTTAATGCATGCATTACTAAATGACAATAAAAGAGGACTGCATGTCCTCATAAACTAATCTAAAAAAAATTCAAAATGTGAGGTAAAGTTAATCTGTTCATGGACCGTTCGGAAATCTGATGGCAGAGGTGAAGAAATTGTTCCTAAAACGTTGAATGTGAGTCCCCCGATGGCAGTAATGAGAAGAGGACATGTCCTGGATGGTGAGGTTTCTAGGTAACAGATGCTGTCTAGAGAGAGCAGAGCAGTGGGTAAGCACACATCCTTGAGGTATGCCTGCACTGGTTGTCAGCAAGGAGAAGATGTTAGTACTGATCTGCACTGACTGTGGTCACATTCAGCCTGTATTCATGAATATCACAAAATATAGCAGATAGTGTGGCGCGTTTCAGAGTTCAGTCCCGCCGTCCTCTCTGAGGAGTTCGTTTCTCCTCACCATGACTGCATGGGTTTCCTCTGGGTGCTCTGGTTTCCTCCCACTGTCCAAAGACGTACCGGGCAGTGGGTTGATTGGTCATTGTAACTTGTCCTGTGATTAGAAAAGGGTTAAATAGGCAGGTTGGTGAGCAATGAGGTTTGAAGAGCTGGAAGGGACTGATCCATGCTGTGCCTCTAAATAAATAAATACACAATAAAAACCATTCAATGGTTCTGTTATGGTTAGTATTCTATTATGAACTTATTGAGTATGCCCACAAGAAAATTAATCTTAGGGTTTTATATGGTGAGATATATGTACTGTGATAATAAATTTGTGTTGAACTTTGAACTTTGTGAAGTGGGTGCGGAGATGGACACAAAGCTCTGTACCTCAGTTCATCATCAGCAGCCGACTCTGATCTATGTAGCAGAGGACTCTCTGATCTCTGGGTTATTGCCAGGGACAAACACTGATACAGGCATCAAGTGCTGCCGGGCGGTGATCAACTCACTGAAAGACATTCTTTGGTCTGCCCAAAAATGGCTGGTCATACAGCACTGCAAGATGTCCATAAGGGAATTGGGCCAACTGGGGCAGTCCAGGCTGTAGGAGTACATATGAGGGAAGTACTGAAGTTTGGTGCAGTCAGTGCTAAAATTCTGTGGAGAACAACCTCATTATAGACTCCTTCCACACTGGACCACGTTATAGACTACTATACTGATGTCCACAAGGGAGTGCTGACTGGTGCAGTCCAGGCCGCAGGAGTGCATACTGACGGAAGTACTGAAGCTCAGTGCAGTCAGTGCTGAGATTCTGTGGGAAAGGACCACGTTATAGCCTCATTTCTCACAGGACCACATTATAGATTCCTTCAAACAGGACCACAGTATAGATACTTCTACTACTGTGATGCTGAGGCTTTGCCAGGCAGTGCTGAAGCATCAGCTTGAGTATTGTAAACAGTTTTGGGCCCCTCATTTAGAAAAGATGTGCTGGCATTGGAGAGGGTTCAGAGGAGGTTCACAAAGTTAATTCCAGGATTGAAAGGGTTATCATATGAGGAACATTTGATGGCTCTGGGTCTGTACTCACTGGAATTCAGAAGGTTGAGGGGGGATCTCATTGAAAGCTTTTGCATGTTGAAAGGCCGAGAAAGAGTAGTTGTGGAAAGGATGTTTCCCATGGTGGGAAAGTCTAGGACAAGAGGCCACAGCCTCAGGATAGAAGCACACCCTTTCAAAACAGAAATGTGGAGTAATTTCTTTAGCCAAAGGGTGGTGAATTTGTGGAAATTGTTGCGAAGGCTGTGGAGGCCAGGTCGTTGGGGGTATTTAAGGCAGAGATTGATAGGTTCTTAATTGGACATGGCATCAAAGGTAATGGGGAGAAAATCAGGAACAGGGGTTGAGGAGGTGATTTAAAAAAGAATCAGCCATGATCTAATGGCAGAGCAGACTTGATGGGCCAGATGGCCTAATTCTCTCCTATGTCTTATGGTCTATTGCACATGGAGGGTCCAATTTAGGTGAGGAAGCCCTCAAACAATGAAAGGGACATCACCTCAGCGACATGGCAATGGTGCTATGTTCGTGCTTTTTTGTTCTTTGAAGGTTTACGCTACTGAATTAATTGACCGCAAATGGAAAAAGTGATTTTTTTTTGCAGTTTCTATATTTGCATGTTTTTATGAATAAAGTCTATTTTTGAAATTTAAAAAGAAATCTTATTTGAAAAGCTACTTTGGTGATGCAAAGGAGTTTTATTCAGCATTATAGATGACATATTTGACCAGAGCCTGCTTGCTGTTAACGATTGAGAAATAATTTCATGAATAGGTTGTACAGACAATTGTTGAATGGAATACCTTCCACCATTTTTTGAACTCCAAGTTCAAGTTCCTAATATAGATTCTTAATAGGCAAAGCAGTGTACCAGGATATAGCAGCAGGGCACATTTTATAATTTGTTTTATACAGGTCTGTGAAAAAGTCTAAGGCACATATATATAGCTAGGATGCCTAAGACTTTAGCACAGTATTGTAGTAATTTCATGTATTGCACAGTACAGCTGCCACGAAAAAGTAACAAATTTCATAAGAGTGATGAAAAACCTGGTTCTGATCTGGGTCTCTATCGTGGACTGAGAGTGGGGAATCATGGTAAGGAAAAGGGGAGTGGAGAGGGGAGAGAGAGCAGGAAGCACCAGAGAGACACTCTGTAATGATCAATAGAAACAACTGTTTGGAATCAAATGACCTTACCCGGTATCTCAGGACTCGGTGTGTCTGCACCTGCGCCACCCCCCATCCCTGGAATTTCTTCTCTGCCACCTGTCCCACACCCCTCCTGTAGCGCTCTGCCCTCGCCTTTCCCAATCACCTTTGCTCCTGCCAGATTTACAAACTCGCTCTTCGTTCCACAATGAAAAATACAGCACTGTGCAAAAGTCTTAGGCACCTAGCTATAGATATATGCCTAAGGCATTTGAACAGTTCTGTAATTTTTGGGTTAATAGGCCCAATTTCACAAGATTACAATAGGCAGTAGAGGTCAGTGGTATCGGCAGCTCCATAAGATGATAAGAGGCATAGATCAAGTACATAGCCGGGACAGTTTAGCAGGCTGCAAATGGCAAATACAAAGGGGTATAATTTTAAAGTGCTTGGAGGGAAGAATGACGGGGGGTTAACAGAGGAAAGTTTTTTTTTACACAGAGGGAGGTAGTTGCATGGATCCCCTGCCAGGGATGGTGGTAGAGTCAGATACACTAGGGACATTTAAGAGACTCTTCGATAAGCGCACAGATGATAGAAAAATGGAGGATTATCAAAAGGGAAAGGATAGATTGATCTTCGAGTAGATTAAAAGGTTGGCACAACTTTGTGGGCTGAAGGGCCTGTACTGTGCTGTAAAGTTTTGTGTTCCATCATGAGCACAACCATCATCAACCACCATACATCTTCAAAAGACGGTGACTCAAGAAAGGAGCGTTCGTCATTAAAAATGGGCCAAAGCATCACGTTCCGAATGCTCTTTGATGTGTGTGCAGACCCTGTGTACAATTTAGTGTTCACTGTAAAAGGTAACTTTGGCAAGCAGTTGCTCTGTTTATTCCAGGGAACCTTGACCTTCCAGATTGCAAGATTAAAACATATAGCTTTTGAAGCTTTAAAAAATGTCTTTTTATGATCTAATCACAGATTCGTGCTTCGGAATGGGGTGCGGGCCAGGACAAGGCTTCTGTTGCCTGAGATCGAAGCAACCTCCAGCTGCGTTTTCTCTTGCTGATAAACTGACACCAATTTGTACATATTGTAATTAAAAATGTGTGAAGTACAAACATCATACAGTAGAGCGTTCTCATTATCGTATGCTGTTTGCCAGCCAAACCTATGACATTGAGCAGACTGCTGAACCATAATTGAATAAGGACAGAAACAAGATTTGAACGAGGAAAGAGAAAAAGAGTCACAGAACAATGGGAACAGATGTACTCTGTGTGATGGTGGGGGTTGAGATTAGGGCTGAATTGCAGATATACTGTGAAATTGGTTTGATGGGATTAAAGGATTAGTTTGTTTTTAATCACATTCCAATAGTGTTCGGCAAGGATTTAGGTGTGAAAATCCTCTGGTGTAATTTTGGCTAAATTCAGACTGTTGTAGCTCACAGAAGCACTTTAACCTTTGAGAAGATTCTGGCATTAAGACGGAAAATTATTTATTGTCGTTCTTCAGTACGCAAGTGTGAAAGAGAACAAAATGATTGTTAATCCAGACCTGATGCAGTATAAAATAAACACAATAAGCATAAATAACAAAATAAAAACACAATAAATATAAATATATACTCAAAAAATAGCTCATATACATGGATTGATTGTATATCCTTAAAGTGACGCAATGCACAAGAGTGTCTGTACATGAGGTGACTGACAGGAAATGATAAAGTAGTGGTGGTTGGGAGTGTGTGGGGTGGGTTAGTGGGTAAAGGTGTTGATCAACCTTACTGCTTGGGGAAAGTAACTGTTTTTGAGTCTGGTGGCCCTGGTGTGGATGCTCTGATGGGAGTGGGACAAACAGTCCATGCACAGGGTGGGTGGGATCCTTTACAATATCACTGAATGTTTTCCAGTATCTTTCTGGATATGTGTCCTTGATGGTGGCCATACTGGTGCTGGTGAATCATTGAGTATTTTTAACTGCTGTTTCAAGTCTTCGTATCCACAGCCAGGTAGAATCATAAACAAACATAAAAACTCTAAATTTTTAATTCAACAGGAATAATTAGATTATTATTTTAAAAGGTAAAGTAAAACAATAGCTGACATCAGAGCAATATCATTTACTTTGATTGGCGAGATATGTTGAAAAGGAATATATGGTCATGCCAGGGGAATTGTTTTTTATTTAATTCAGAGATGCATCATGGATCAGGCCCTTCCAGACCTTTGAGCCAGGCTGCCCATCAACCTCCAATTCAACCCTAAACCAATCACAGGTTAACGTACAACCTACTAAGCCAAGGGTTCACAACCTGGGGTCCACGGATGGTAGAGAGCCATGGCACAAAAAAGAATGGGAACCCCTGTACTAAACTGTATGTCCTCAAACACCGGGAGCAAAGTGGAGCTCCTGGAGAAAATCCAAGCATTCCACAGGCAGAACATACAAACTCTTTACGGAGAACATCGGATTTGATCTCTGAACTCCAACACCCAGTGCTGCAACACTACCACATGTACCACTACTCTCCTGGGGTGCTCATTATTTTGGTGTATTGCACAACAATTGTGTTGGATTTTCCACCTGGAATTTGAGATTATTATGCATTTAAGTGGACTATTAACATACACACTGTGGCCACTTTATTAGGGACACCTGTACAACCACTGATTAATGCAAATATTTCATCAGCCAATCATGTGGCAGCAACTCAATACATAAAAGCATGCAGACATAGAAAACATAGAAACCTACAGCACATTACAGGCCCTTCAGCCCACAATGCTGTGCTGACCATGTAACCCATAAGACCATAAGACCATAAGACAAAGGAGCAGAAGTAGGCCATTCGGCCCATCGAGTCTGCTCCGCCATTTTATCATGAGCTGATCCATTTTATCCTATTTAGTCCCACTGCCCCGCCTTCTCACCATGACCTTTGATGCCCTGGCTACTCAGATACCTATCAATCTCTGCATTAAATACACCTAATGACTTGGCCTCCACTGCTGCCCGTGGCAACAAATTCCATAGATTCACCACCCTCTGACTAAAAAAATTTCTTCGCATTTCTGTTCTGAAAGGGGGCCCTTCAATCCTGAAGTCATGCCCTCTCGTACTAGACTCCCCCATCATGTGAAACAACTTTGCCACATCTACTCTGTCCATGCCTTTTAACATTCGAAATGTTTCTATGAGGTCTCCCCTCATTCTTCTAAACTCCAAGGAATACAGTCCAAGAGCGGACAAACGTTCCTCATATGTTAACCCTCTCATTCCCGAAATCATTCTAGTGAATCTTCTCTGTACCATCTCCAACGTCAGCACATCCTTTCTGAAATAAGGAGACCAAAACTGCCCACAGTACTCCAAGTGAGGTCTCACCAGCGCCTTATAGAACCTCAACATCACATCCCTGCTCCTATACTCTATTCCTCTAGAAATGAATGCCAACATTGCATTCGCCTTCTTCACTACTGACTCAACCTGGAGGTTAACTGTAAGGGAATCCTGTACGAGGACTCCCAAGTCCCGTTGCATCTCAGAACTTTGAATTCTTTCCCTATTTAAATAATAGTCTGCCCGTTTATTTTTTATGCCAAAGTGCATAACCATACACTTTCCAACATTGTACTTCATTTGCCACTTCTCTGCCCATTCTTCCAATCTATCCAAGTCTCTCTGCAGACTCTCCATTTCCTCTGCACTACCGGCCCCTCCACCTATCTTCGTATCGTCAGCAAACTTAGCACAAAGCCATCTATTCCATAATCCAAATTGTTGATGTACAATGTAAAAAGAAGCGGCCTCAACACTGATCCCTGTGGAACACCACTGGTAACCGGCAGCCAACCAGAATAGGATCCCTTTATTCCCACTCTCTGTTTCCTGCCAATCAGCCAACGCTCTATCCACGTATGTAACTTTCCTGTAATTCCATGGGCTCTTATCTTGTTAAGTAGCCTCATGTGTGGCACCTTGTCAAAGGCCTTCCGAAAATCCAAATATACAACATCCACTGCATCTCCCTTGTCTAGCCTACTGGTAATTTCCTCAAAAAATTGTAATAGGTTTGTCAGGCAGGATTTTCCTTAAAGGAATCCATGCTGAGTTCTGCCTATCTTGTCATATGCCTCCAAGTACTCTGTAACCTCATCCTTGACAATCGACTCCAACAACTTCCCAACCACCGACGTCAAGCTAACAGGTCTATAATTTCCTTTTTGCTTCCTTGCCCCCTTCTTAAATAGCGGAGTGACATTTGCAATCTTCCAGTCTCCCAGAACCATGCCAGAATCTATCGACTTTTGAAAGATCATCGCTAATGCCTCCACAATCTCCACAGCTACTTCCTTCAGAACACGAGGGTGCATTCCATCTGGTCCAGGAGATTTATCGACCTTTAGCCTATTCAGCTTCCTGAGTACTTTCTCTGTCATAATTGTGACTGCGCACACTTCTCTTCCCTGCCACCCTTGAGTGTCCGGTATCCTGCTGTCTTCCTCAGTGAAGACTGATGCAAAATACTTGTTCAGTTCCTCTGCCATCTCCTCATCTCCCATTAAATTTCTCCAGTATCATTTTCTATCGGTCCTATATCTACTCTCACCTGTCTTTTACTCTTTATATACTTGAAAAAGCTTTTAGTATCCTCTTTGATATTATTTGCTAGCTTCCTTTCATAGTTAATCTTTTCTCTCTTAATGACCTTCTTGGTTTCCTTTTGTAAGGTTTTAAAAACTTCCCAATCCTCTATCTTCCCACTAATTTTTCCTTCCTTGTATGCCCTCTCCTTTGCTTTAACTTTGGCTTTGACTTCTCTTGTCAGCCACGGTTGCATCCTTTTTCCACTCAAAAATTTCTTCTTTTTTGGAATATACCTATCTTGCACATTCCTCATTTCTCGCATAAACTCCAGCCACTGCTGCTCTGCCGTCTTTCCCGCCAGTGTCTCTTTCCAGTCAACTTTGGCCAGTTCCTCTCTAATGCCACTGTAATTTCCTTTACTCCACTGAAACACCGGCACATCAGATTTCGGCTTCTCTTTTTCTAATTTCACAGTGAACTCAATCATGTTATGATCACTGCCTCCTAAGGGTTCCTTCACCTTAATCTCTCCAATCACCTCCGGTTCATTACACAATACCCAATCCAGTACAGCCGATCCCCTAGTGGGCTCAACAACAAGCTGTTCTAAAAAGCCATCTCGCAGACATTCTACAAATTCTCTCTCTTGAGATCCAGTGCCGACCTGATTTTTCCAATCTACTCGCATGTTAAAATCCCCCACAATTATCATAACACTGCCCTTCTGACAAGCCTTTTCTATTTCCAGTTGTAATTTGTAGTCCACATCCCTGCAGCTGTTTGGAGGCCTATAAATAACTGCCATCAGGGTCCTTTTACCCCTGCTATTCCTTAGCTCAACCCATAAAGATTCTGCACCTTCCGATCCTACATCACCTCTTTCTAATGATTTAATATCATTTCTTACCAATAAAGCCACGCTTCCCCCTCTGCCTACCTTCCTATCCTTCCGATACACCGTGTATCCTTGGACGTTCAGCTCCCAGAGACATGCATCCTTTAGCCAGGTCTCAGTGATGGCCACAATATCATACCTGCCAATCTGTAGCTGTACAACAAGATCATCCACCTTATTCCTTATGCTGCGTGCATTTAAGTACAACACCTTAAGACCAGTATTTGATACTTTTTGCTTTGATTTCACTGCAACTCATCCCAATGGCTACAAATTTGCCCCATCACCTGCCTGTCTTTCCTGACATCTTTACTGCTCACTATCTTAGATTTATTTCTGTTTTCCCCTTCCTCCACTCTATCATTCCGGTTCCCATCCCCTGGCCAAATTAGTTTAAACCCTCCCTAACAGCTCTATTAAACTTTCCCGCCAGGATATTGGTCCCCTTTGGGTTCAGGTGTAACCTGTCCTTTTTGAACAGGTCATACTTTCCCCAGAAGAGATCCCAATTATCCAAGAATCTGAAGCCCTGCCCCCTGCACCAGTCTCTCAGCCAGGCATTCATCTGCCTGATCCGACTACTCTTGCCCTCGCTAGCACGTGGCACAGGTAGCAATCCCGAGATTACCACCCTGGAGGTCCTGCTTCTCAGCTTCCTTCCTAACTCCTGGAAATCTCTCTTCAGGACCTCCTCCTTTGTCCTATCTATGTCATTGGTACCAACATGTACCAAGACAACTGGCTGCTCACCCTCCCCCTTTAGAATATTCGGGACCCGATCCCAGACATCCCGTACCCTGGCACCTGGGAGGCAACACACCGTGTGGGTATCTCTGTCAGGCTCACAGAATCTCCTGTCTGTTCCCCTGACTATGGAATCCCCCACGACTACCGCATTTCTCTTCTCCCTCCTTCTCTCCTGCACAACAGCGCCAGGCTCAGTGCCAGAGACCCGGTCACCGTGGGTGTCCCCTGTCAGGTCATCCCCCTCAACAGCATCCAGAACAAGATATTTGTTGCTGAGGGGGACAGCCACAGGGGTGCTCTCCACTATCCGGGCATTTCCCTTCCCTCTCTTGACAGTGACCCAGTGTTCTGACTCCTGTAGCCTAGGGATGACTACCTCCCTGTAGCTCCTGTCTAACACCTTTTCACTTTCCCTGATAAGCAGTAGGTCATCAAGCTGCAGCTGCAGATCCCTAACATGGTCTCTGAGGAGCTGCATCTCGGTGCACCTGGCACAGATGTGGCCATCAGGGAGGCTGGAAGTCTCCCAGGATTCCCACATCTGACACTCTGAACAAAGCACTAACCCTGCAGGCATGCTATCTAATTCTACATGAATGAAACAGGAAAAATAAGTCTACTCACCCACTTACCTCGCCAAACAGACAAACTTTATAAACCGTTAGCTGTGAGAGCCCTGCTGTTCCTGTCTGTCCGGGCCGATTCGCGAAAGGGGTGGGGGGGAGAGAAAAAAAAGAGTTGGCGCTTCGCTCTCGCCTCTTCCCGTTTATCACCGAAGCCCGTTGAAGCCAAAGCCCTACACTCTGCTACCGCTCACTCCGCTGCCCGCTCCGACAGCTGCCCGCTGTAGAGGGCCCACTTTAGAAACTGCCAGAATTTTCCTACTGCATAGCCCTCTATTTTTCTAAGCTCCATGTACCTACCCAAGAGTCTCTTAAAAAACCCTATCGTATCCGCTTCTACCTCTGTCACTGGCAGTGCATTCCACGCACCCACCACTCTCTGTGTGAAACACTTATCTCTGACATCCCTCTTGTATCTACATCCAAGCATGTTAAAACTATGCCCCCTTGTGTTAGCCATTTCAGCCCTGGGAAAAAGCCTCTGTCTATCCACACAATCAATGCCTCGCATCATCTTATCCACCTCTATCAGGTCACCTCTCATCCTCCGTCGCTCCAAGAAGAAACGGCCAAGTTCACTCAACCTGTTCTCATAAGGCATGCTCTCCAATCCAGGCAACATCTTTGTAAATCTCCTTTGCATTCTCCATAGCACCCACATCCTTCCTGTAGTGAGGTGACCAGAATTGAACACAGTACTCCAAGTGGGGTCTGACCCCTTCCTGTTTCTGATTTCTACCCATAATGACTCAGTAGCCATGGTCAAGAGGTTCAGTCATTGTTCAGACCAAGCATCAGAATGGGGAAGAAATTGATCTAAGTGGCACCTTGACCATGGAATGGTTGTTGGTGCCAGAGGGGGTGATTTGAGTATCTCAGAAATTGCTGGTCTCCTGGGATTTCAACACACGACAGATTCTAGCATTTACATGGAATGGTGCAAAAAAACAAAAAACTAAAACATCCAGTGATCCGCAGTTCAGTAGGCACAACGCCTTGTTAATGAGAGAGGACAGAGGAGAATGGCCAGACTGGTTCAAGCTGACAGGAAGGTGACAGTAACTCAAATAACCACGTGTGACAACAGTGGTGTGCAGAAGCGCATCTCTAAATGCACAACACGTCAAACCTCAAATGGATGGGCGACAGCCACTGATCTCATTGTGTTCCACTCCTCTACTTAATAAAGTAGCTATTGAGCCTACTTCTGTTATGTTTTCAAATTTAAAACTCTTATAGCGATACTTTAAGGGCCATGGTAGCAGAGTGGAAATCACAACACTATTAATTACTGCTCAGAGTGTCAGAGTTCGGAATTTCATCCTGGCATCCTTGCTACGTAGTTTGTGCGTCCTCCCGGTGATGTGTGGGTTCCCTGTGGGCCTTCAGTTTCTTCCCACAGTGCAAAGACACACCAGTTAGTGGGATAATTGGGCAATGTAAATTGTCCTATGATAAAGCTAGGTTTAAACTGGGAGCTGTTGGGCAATGTGGATTGGAGGGCTGCAGAGCTGTATCTCTAAATAAACAAACAAACCAAAAATAAATAATAAATTGTTGGAACAGTCTAAAGGGATTCAAAATATTTGTTTGTCTTTCAGGTACCAGGTCTTGGGTCGTAATATTCATGGAATGGGTCATTGATTACCCTATTCCATTCCAGTTTTGTTTAGGGAATCTGGAATCTGTTAAAATGTAAGATCAAAGGGCAGGTTTTCATTTCCATTGTAAGTGCATTGTAAAGTTAATCATCCCAACATGCTTAGGACAGCAACAAAATCAGAATCAGAACCAGGTTTCTTAACGAAATCAGAATTAAGTTGAATATCACTGGTGTATGTCTTGAAATTTGTTGTTTTGCAGTAGTACAGTGCAAGGTATATAAATGACTAAAATTACAATTATTAAAAGTTACAATAATAAATAGCGCAAAAGAGGAATAGTGAGGTTGTGCCCATTAGTTCAGAAATGTAATGGCGGAGGAAAAGAAGCTGTTCCTAAGCCATTCAGTGTGTGTCTTCAGGCTCCTGTACTTCGTTCCCAATGGTAGTAATGAGAAGAAGCATGTTTCAATTGGTAGGAGTCTTTAATGATGATGCTGCCTTCGTGAGGTACTGCCTTTTGAAGATGTCCTCAATAGTGGGGAGATTGCTGCCCATGTAGGAAATGGCTGAGCTGACAAACCTTGGCAGCCTCTTGCAATCCTGTGCATTGGAGGCTCCATACCAGGCCGTGATGCATCCAGTCGGAATGCTTTCACTGTACATCTGTAGAAATTTGCAAGGGTTTTTGGAGGCATTCCAAATCTCTTTAAACTCCTGATGAAATATAGCTGCTGGCGTGCCTCGGATCAACATGCTGTACCCAAGATAGATCTTCAGAGACGATGACACCCAGGAACTTGAAATATGCCACTGGATTCCACACTGGGCCTTCTTGTCAGTGCTACCCTCCAGTGTTTGCTCTGTGGAAGACCAGCTGGATTGTGTTCATCTGCAGCTACACTGCACGGTGTGAGGGCTGTCCTTGCAGAATGTGACTCCAAGACAACATCCATGTCCCATCAATCTACAGGCTATGACATCCAGTGACTTGGACTATATTGTTACTTCTTTAACATATTTTGTAACCGTATGTTTTTTCTGCTATCATAATTATGTAAGACCATCAGATATAGGAGTAGACTTGAGTCTGCTCCACCATTTCATCATGGCTGATCCAATTTCCCTCTCAGCCCCAATCTCCTACCTTCTCCCATATCCCTTCATTCCCTGATTAATTAAGAATCCCCCCACCTTTTTATTCTGGTATCTTTTCCCTTCCTTTCCAATCCTAAAGAAGTGTCTTGGCCCAAAACATCGACTGTTATTCATTTTCATAGACACTGCCTGACTTGCTGAGTTCCTCCAGTGTTTTGTGTGTGTTACTGGAGAGGTTAGTTTTCACCTCCAACCCCTTATCAGATCAGCCCTCGATCCCCTGCAGTTTGCCTACCAGGAGCACATTAAAGTCAACGATGCTGACATTTACCTGCTGAACAGAGCCTACGCCCATTTGGATAAGCAGGGCCGCTCTGTGAGGGTCACGTTTTTTGATTTCCCAAGCGCCTTCAATACCATACAGCCCTCATTGCCGGGGGAAAAGCTCCATTCAATGCAGCTTGGCACTTCCGTTATTTCCTGGGTAATGGACTCCCTGACTGGCAGACCACAGTTTGTGTGGTTTCAGAGCTGTGTGTCAGACATGGCTATAAACAGCACTGGGCCACCCCCACTGGGGAATGCATTGGCTCCTTTGCTGTTTACCCTGTATACTTCAGACTTTAGATACAACACTGAGTCATGACATTTGCAGAAATACTCTGATGACTGAGCAATAGTTGGGTGTATAAAGGGAGGACAGGAGGGTGAATACAGGCACCTAGTAGAGGACTTGTCAAATGGTGCAAACTGAATCATCACCAGCTCAATTCCTGTATATCCTACCATACAGGAATAGTAAAATTGCTTCCTGTTACTATTGATGGTGAGGTCATGGATGTGGAGAGGACCTACAAATACCTGGAGGTGCACCTGGATGACAGACTTAAGTGGAGTACCAACACAAAGGCTGTGTACAAGAAGGGTCAGAGTCGCCTCTACTTCCTGAGGAGACTGAGGTCCTTTGGAGTATGCAGGCCTCTCCTTCACAGGTTCTACCAGTCTATTGCCACCAGTACAATCTTCTATCCAGAGGTTAGCTGGGGCAATGGCATCAACATGGATGATGCCAACAGGCTCAGTAGACCGACTAGAAAAGCAGGCTCTGTTATTGGAGTCGAACTGGACACACTGGAGAATGAGGTAGAAGAAAGGACCCTAAGGAAAATCCTGGCAATCCTGGACAATGTTTCTCACCCTCTGCATGCCACTATGGCTGAAAAGAGGAGCACTAGGCTCAATAATGAGTCAACCTACAGCCGGGGAAGTGATGACCACCCCCCACCCCCGTTAGACTGTTTGAAGTAACTTATTTTTTATTCTTTCTTACATCTCTTCTAATATTAGTATTTTGCATATCTGTGCACTTGTAATGCCACTGTGACACTATAACTTCCTTACAAATCAGGTAAGTATCTATCTATCTGTCTATTTTGGGTTTAAGGGAATCACTTCGGGGGAGGCATGGAAGTTAGAGTAAAGTTCTTACAGTGCCAGCGACCAAGGTTCAACTTTGCCTCTGTTTGTAAGGAGATGGGACGTTCCCCTGACTACATGGGTTTCCTCTTAGTTCTCCGGTTTCACCTCCCCCCATATTCCAAAGATGTCCAGGTTGGTAGGCTCGTTGGTCACATGGGCGTAATTGTCATGTGATAGGTTCATTGGTCACATGGGTGTAATTGCCATGTGATAGGCTCATTGGTCACATGGGCATAATTGTCATGTGATAGGCTCATTGGTCACATGGGCATAATTGTCATGTGATAGGCTCATTGGTCACATGGGCATAATTGTCATGTGATAGGCTCATTGGTCACATGGGCGTAATTGTCATGTGATAGGCTCATTGGTCACATGGGTGTAATTGGGCAGCACTGGCTCGTTGGGCTGGACGGGTCTGCTACTATGCTGTATCTCTAAATAAATACATTTAAAATTTGTGTTACAAATCAAATATTGTTTACCATAAAAGGTATAGAGTGAGGTCTATAATACAAGAGGGAGCACACAGATTTAGATGAAGAAGTCTTGAAGAAGGATCTCAGCCTGAAACGCTAATTGTGTATTAATTTCCATAGACGCTGCCTGGCCTGCTGAGTTCCTCCAGCATTTCTGTGTGTTGCTTGGATTTCCAGCCATCAGCAGGATCTTTCGTGTTTAAGATTCAGATGCAGATCATTTGTTGAGGCCCTCCATTGGTCTGGGTCGATCATGGATGTTGTGTCCTGGCTGTTTACATGATACACAAGCCAGGTCAGTGCGATATGGAGAGCAAGCTGTTGTACCTGTAGCAGGCCCCCCCTCTCCATACTGCTAATGAACCTAAAGGAACAGCAGAGACCAATGCAGTTTGGAGATGCCAGTCAGTGTGAACTCAACCGAAGACTGCATAAGGACTCCAGCTCTGGGGATTACTCCCAAAGCCTTCCCTACATGTGGGTATAGCTATAAGGCATCAGAAGTTTGAGATCAGAGTTTTCTTTCTCCTAGACGAGTTGCCAACCACAGCTGGCGAGCCCCATCTGACTGAAGCGACTGGTTTTAGGGTGCCAGTAACCTGCCTTTGCCCCTTCAGTTGTCAGTAGAAATGTTTCAGCCAGGCTTAGCAGCTAAGCCGCACGTGAAGGCCAGGAGCTGGACTTGGTTGTCAGAGGCTGTCTGAAACGCACGCCATTGGCAGCATTTAATAGGCCATGAAAGCTTATCCCCACTGTCTCCCCCGGCTATAATCACCTGAAGAAACATGCAAGTCACATGATATGACACTGATTCTTGAGACTTCGGTGAAAACATGTCCCACTAAGAGAAGTACTAACTCCGTTGAAAATGAATAACATTTTCTTATTTAAAATAATCAGGGTTAATTATCTGAGGGTCTTTTGCACAAATGCAACATTTTTTCATATGTTTGTTTTTAATTTTATAAATTATATGATTATATTACAGCCCAGTACCCACAAAATCAGTTGTCCTCAGACAAGAGATTATCATTTCAATTTGATTTAAAAAGTGTGAAAAAATCATTTTAAATGTATAATATCTATGCCAGATGAAAGAGTAGAGTGAAAAATCTCTTTCAAACTAAAAGCAGTGAATTTTCAACGATACTTACTCTTATTTTGTGGTTGCTCAAAATATGTCCCAAGTTTTTGTCAACACCGTCAAGTTTTCTGCCTGACAGCAATGACACATAGTTTGACGATATTGACAAAAAACATCCAAATCATCCTCAATGGAGGCTTGAATATAATTTATGATCACAATAAATAGTAATATGGCTTGTAACGTTTCATTAACCTCTTTATTTACAATATACATAATTTCCCCTTTACTTCTTCCACACACGGGCCTATAATATTTCCTTACTATACGTATCCCTGATGACTAAAACTATAAATGAGTTTAGTTGCACCATTTCATAATCATTTTATAAAATTTCACCAAATTAAGCATAATTAAATTCATAGTAATTTTGCCCAATTTCATAGTAATTCCATTAAATTCTGACCTATTTTAGGGAATTATGACTAGGCAGCAGAAGAAGCAGGAAATACCAAAAAAAAGTGGAGAGACAAAATATATAGTGAGGGAGAGTTAAAAGAGGAATACCTGAGAAAGGAAAAGCAAAGATGGAAGAAGAGAATAGTGGATGGGAAGATAAAAACTATCAGTGATTTGAATGAAAGGGAAACGAGGAGTAAGAGAAAGGTTTGGAAACGTAGACTGCAAGAGTCAAGAGAGCATAAGAGAAAGGGCCCAGAACGCCCAGAAGCTCTCCCAGGAGGAAAGGATATGTGCTTCGTACCAGTTGAAGATATTCTGGTCAAACCAATGGAGCCATCATCATCGGGTCGTGCAAGCAGGACGAGGGAGATCTACCACCTGTCTGCTGAAGTCATGGACTTCATAGAGGAGGAGCATATTAATCGTCTACTTCCTGATAAAGCTGACTGAACGTTTTCGAAGATTTTCAAGCCCCGAAATGGATGGAATTTTTTTTTAGCTCCTGGTGTGTTTTCTGATGTTTATGCTTAAACCTTGCAGTTGCACTGTAGTTTTTAATTTGCTGTTTACTGTTGTTGTTAATATTTTTACAGAAGGATAAAATGTACATAACAAATTGTTGTTTGTTGTAACAAATTGTTGTTTGTTATACCAAATTGTTAAATAAAGTTGTTAAGCAAGGAAGTATTGACTTGAGTGGTGAAAAGGTTGGAATTGTTTGTTGTAATTAGGCCACTGCCACCACCATCAGGTGGAACTTCTTTTGTTTTAAATTAAGATGCTTACAATCTGTTCCTCTAAAACAATATTAAAGTAATTGTCTTTTTAAAATTAAAACTGTGTTTTTTATGTCCAAAATTGTTATTTTGTATATTTAATGCTAATGATAAAAGTTGCATGATGTAAGAGTTTTTAATGGAGTACATGTGAAATAATATAAAAAATGAACAAAAGTGAATATTCAACATTTAACAGCATATATGTGTACCTATGGTGTAGACACAATGATTTTAAAGCTCTAAATCTATATAAGACTAAATAATTAGGAATAATTAGCTTTTTATTGTGTCTGACTGTGTTGACAAAAACTAAGTAATGACAGGAAAAACACATATTTTATGAAAAATTACAGAATCAGGAGGTTGCACTGAAATATTGCTTGATTGCTGAGGCCTTGTTCTATAAACATATAAGTTCAGATTTCTTAACATTTAATTTTTTTCTTTTCAAAATTAAAACCTGTTCTATCCAAATTCTCAAGAATCAGTGATGAAATATCTAAAATGAATTACATGATATGAATTATATAGTAAGGGTTTGGATAGTTGACACTGGAATCCAGACTGGCCCTACGAGACATCAGTAATGTTGTAAGTCTATTATACCTGTATTATTTGAAATCTTTTTTGTACATGCTTTATCAACAATAAGATTATTCCAATCTCTCTCTATCAATATTGTTATTCTGTTTATAATTTTGGAAAATTAATAAAAAGATTTAAAAAGAAAAGTAATGTTCTGAAATATACCCGAAGAACAGAGTGACCCCTATACACCTCTGTAACCTTTGTCCAAGCAGGAAATAGATTATAATTACAGCCATCTGTCACTAACAACCAAGAGATCAGAAGGTCATTCGTTTCCTAATAGCGTAATTGATGATGCCTGTAATGGAGGGTCAAACTTCTGTGGACAATGTGGGAGCTTATGCAAATGCCCCACAGTACCTGTAGTAAAAAGATGCATCACAGAACTGACCACAGCACTCAACTGATCCCATGGCCTGTGGACGCAGTTTCAGCAACTATAAGACAAGAAGACACAGGAGCAGAATTAGGCCATTCCACCCCTTGATTCTGCTCCGCCATTCCATCATGGCTGATTTATTATCCCTCCCAACCCCATTCTCCTTCTCACCGGAACCTTTAACACTCTAACTCATCAAGAATCGATCAACCACTGCTTTAAATATGCCCAATGACTTGACCTCCACAGCCACCTGTGATAATGAATTCTACAGATTCACCATCCTAAGGATATTCCTCCTCATCTCCTAAATGGGCTTCTTCTATTCTGAAGTTGTGCCCTCTGGTCCTAGACTCCCCACGCCCTCCCCCACCCACCACCACACTATAGGAAACATCCTCACCACATCCACTCTATCTAGGCCTTTCAACGTTCAATAGGTTTCAATGAGATCTCCCCCTCATTATAAGACGATAAGACCAATAGACAAAGGAGCAGAATTAGGCCTCTCAGCTCAAGCCTGCTCTACCATTCAACCATGCCTGATTCATTAATCCCCTCAACCCCAATCTCCTGCCATGACGCTTAAACTTCCATTATCAGTATTTAATGCTTACTTATTCATTATTATATTGAGTATTTTTACTGTTTGTATATTTATTATCAGTAACAGTACTTGTCTTGCTTGTATCGCACAGTTTGTTATCTTTTACACTTTGGTTTGTCTGTCTCAGCTGTGTGCAATTTTTCATTGATTCTATTGTGTTTCTTTGTATTTACAAATACAAGAAAAGGAATCTCAGGGTTGTATGTACTTTGATAATAGATTTACTTTGAACTTTGAACTGCCTCACAGCACTAAAAATAGCACATCTATCTCTGCAAGTCCTATCTCAATGAAAGTACGGTGTGCAGGGTCTGAGGGGAGACGCAGAGGTTGCAAGTGGCAGCATCAGATGCATAAAGAAGATGAACTACCTTTCACTGGTACACTGGCTAACAGACCGAGCCACTGTGTCCGACACACACAACGTGCTGGAGGGCTCAGTAAGTCAGGGAGGGGAATAAACTGTTGGAGATTCAGGCTGAGTGCCTTCAACACTCAACACGTACCACGACGCTTGCATACATTGCACCCCCCCCACGCAAACCACAACCCTCACACACACCATGCTCCACCCACGCTCACTGCCTTCAGTGTTCACATGGCAACCCTCACGCAAACCACGCTCCCCGTCCTTACAGTGCAGCCCTTGCACGCATCACAGACCCCGGGCACACTGCAAAGCTCACGCGTACCGCGACCCTTGCACGCAATGCAACTCCTGCACACACCACAGCACTCGCGCACACAGCATGCCCCCCCCACCACCGCGGCACAGTAGCACAATGGTTGGAGCAGCACTATTACAGCTGGGGGCATTCCAGAGTCTGGAGTTCAATGCCGGTGCTGTCTTTAAGGAGTCTGAGGAGTCTGCATGTCGTCCCTGTGGAATGTGTGGGTTTTCCCCGGGTGTTCCAATTTCCTCCCACAGTCCAAAGGCGTTCCAGGTAGATCATTGTAAATTGTCCTGTGATTAGGTTAGGGGTAATCAGGTTTGTCGGGGTTGATGGGTCAGTGTGGCCTAAAGGGCCAGAAGGGCCTATTCCACACTGTATTGCTAAATAAATAAACAAATAAACAAACAAAGGGGAACAGAAGCCAGAAGGAGCCTTCTCTCCTCACTTGGTCTCACATATCTCCTGACAGCTTATACTCCTTCCCCTCTCCCTACACCCCAATCTTCTTATTCTGCCTTCTGCCCAATGATTAAGGCCTAATGATTAAGGCTTATTCTGCCTTCTGCCCAATGATTTCAGTGATTGATATGAAGTCAGCCGATAACTGCAGGTTTAGTTCCTGTCGTGGTCATTGTAGGGGTGACACGGTAGCACAGTGGGCAGCCCAGTGCTTTACGGTGCCAACTGTAACATACATGTTTGATTGTCGCCACAGTCTAGGAGGGGTTTGTACGTTCTCCCTGTGACCGCATGGGTTTCCTCCAGATACTCCAATTTTCTCCCACATTCCGAAGGCATACAGTTGGGAATAACGAGTTGTGGGACGCTATGTTCGTGACAGAAATGAGGCGGCCCAGCACAATCCTCACTGATTTGACATGATGCCAAGTGAGGCATTTCACTTTATGTTTCGATGTACATGTGAAAATAAATCTAGCCTCCCTGTATTTGATTTATTTACTTATTTATTAAGATACAATGTGGAACAGGCCCTTCCAGAACTTCGAGCCACGTCACCCAGCAACCCCCAACTTAACTGTAGCCTAATCACGGGACAATTTCCGATGGTCAATTAACCTACTAACTGGCATGTCTTTGGACTGTGGGACGGAACCAGAGCACCCGGAGAGAACCTGCGCAGTTACGAGGAGAATGTACAAACTCCTTACACATGGCACAAGTCCAGACTCTGGAACACCCCAAGCTGTAACAGCGTTGTGCAAACCACTACAGTACCATGGCAAATCTTTATATTTAAATCTTTAAAAAGAAGGGTTACATTGACATATTAACTAATTGTTTGGTTTAAGATAGTGATCATCCCGCTATGCTGCTTGTTATCTTGTGTGTGTCAGCTTGATTCACTCATTAGCAGGTGTGCCTTTGTGCAGGTAGAATCAGCCCTATTAAGGGTTGAACACGGAGCTGTTTTTTGATCATTGCAGTGGAGGTAATAAAGATTAGCTTTAGTTATCTCATGTCTATCAAAGCATATGACTAGAAGGACATCCATTCAGAATGGGGATGAGAAGGAATTTCTTCAGTCAGAGGGTGGGGAATCTGTGGACTGTATTGCGACAGGCGGCAGTGGAGGCCTGGTCACTGGGTGTACTTAAGGAAGAGGTGATAGGTTCTTGATTAGTCAGGGCAGGTAGGGATATGTAGAGAAGGAAGGAGATTGGGGCTGAGAGGAATATGGATCAGCCATGATGAAATAAGGGAGCAGATTTGATGGGCCGAATGGCCTAATTCTGCTCCTATGTCTCATAGTTTATGCTCTAATATAGTACGTAATTCACTACAGCACAGAACAGACTCTTTGAAACACTTTTGTCCTATTCCAAGATCAATCTCACCCTTCCCTCCTGCATAGCCCTCCATTTTTCTATCTTCTATGAGATAAGAAATATCTATCTAAGAGTCTGTTAACTGTGCCTGCCTCTCCCACCAGCCCTAGCAGTAAACCATCCTGGTAGGTTCCATGCCCCAACCACTCTCTGTATAAAAAACTTCTGAAATCCCTCCTATACTCTCCACCAGCTGTCTTAAAAGTATGTCCTCTCATATTAGCCTTTTTCATCTTGGGATAAAGGCACTGGCTGTTCATTCAACCTGTGCCCTATTTCATTTTAAACAGCTCTATCAAGTCACATCCTATCCTCCTTCTATCATGGTAGATAGAAGCAGATAACGACTCTGAGCTCTCCTTTTAGCCCAGTGGTTCCCTAGAAGAAGTGGGCAGTGACTGATGCAATTTAACATATGTTGTATAGTTAGTGGTTTGCTTGGGTTTGTAGCATGCATGAATCTGAGGTTACCTTCAGACACTACAATTGAGTTGCTTTAGAAACTGGTGTACTATGATACTCACACAAATATATAAAAATGGTTACTAATCTGTGAGTTTCTTTAAAGATTAAGACCATAAGACCCTGAGCAGAATTAGGTCTTTTGGCCCAGCAAGTCGGCTCCACCATTTCATCATGGCTGATCCATTCCCTCTCAGCCCCAATCTCCTGCCTTCTCCCCGTATTCCTTCATACCCTGACTAATCAAGAATCTATCAGTCTCTGCGTAAAACATCCCTAATGACTTGGCTTCCACAACTGTCTGTGGCAACGAACTCCACAGATTCACCACTCTCTGGCTAAAGAAATTCCTCCTCATCTCTGTTCTAAATGGAGGCCCTTCTATTCTGAAGCTGTGCTCTCTGGTCTTAGATTCCCCCATCATAGGAAACATCCCCTCCACGTCCACTCTACGGAGGCCTTTCAACATTCAATAGGTTTCAATGCGATCCACCCCATCCCTCCCCCCATTCTTCTGAATTCCACTGAGTACAGACCCAGAGTTATCAAATGCTTCTCATCCTCTGGGGGCACACTTTACCACACGCATACACAGCGCAAGGCACAAATAGCACATACAAGGCAGCAGTAAAATACAGCCACACAAAAAATATATAGTCCAAGTCCCTGAGTTCAGGAATGTTGCAGCAATCTGCAATCAAACACAATACAGCTGGTCTTCCGCTGAGGACACTGGAGGACAGCACTGATGCCACCAGCAGGGACACCACGCCACACCGCCTCTGGTACCAACACTGAAGCCCCTCTCCTGGATGCATGTAAACAAGTGACACCGTGGCTTGAGGCCTAGTCCTTGTCACCATCAAGGTCACGCAGCTCATAAAGATGACATTTTATGAGTAATACTCAGATGTGCTTAGCCTAGTTATGCTGATGAGAACTGAAAGCCGCACATGGCCATCTGCTTCTCATTATGCAGAGGGTGCAGCTGCTTTGGCATCACTTCAGATGTGCAGAAAGTTTCTGTTGTGACACTTCCTCTGTTGTTCATGGTTAGGTGTCTCTGGCACAAGAAAATGGGCTACAAGAAGCGACTCCTTCCCACAATTACAGCAGTGTACCAACTGGAGACGCCAGCAGGGTTTTGCCCTAGTCTTTGAAGAAAATGACGAGGCTCTGTGCATGCTCTTGATCATTGCAAATAGTGACCACGTGGCAATGATTCAGGCACTGATCATTATAATCAAGCCTGGGCTGGCTTTTCAAAGCTTAATGTGAGACTGCACATTGACATAGATCCAGAGTAGCACACACAAAAGGCTGGAGGAACACAGCAGGTCAAGCAGGATTTCCTGGAGACCAACTATTTTAATTCCACTGTCCATTCCCATTCCAACATGTCAGTCTATGACCTTCTCTACTGCCCCGATGATGTATCTCTCAGGTTGGAGTAGCAACACCTCATATTTCACCTAGGTAGCTTCCAACCTGATGGTATGTACATCGATTTCTCTAACTTTGAGACACTTTTCCCCTCCTTTTCCTCTCCTTTACCTTTCTCCCATTCTGGCTCCCCTCTTACCCCTTCTCTTCTCTTCTCCTCAGCTGCCTATCGACTTCCTCCTTCTTTTTCTCCCATGGTCCATTCCCTTCTCTCATCAGATTCTTTCCTCTTCAGCCCTTTACCATTTCCTCCTATCACCTCCCAGCTTCTCACTTCATTCCCACTCTCACCAACCTACCTTTCCCCTCACATGGTCTTACCAGCATCTGCCAGCTTGTACTCTTTCCCCTCCCCATACCTTGTTATTATGGCTTCTGTCCCCTTCCTTTCCAGTCTCGATGTAGGGTCTCGACCCAACATGCCGGCCGTGTATTCCCTCCACAGGTGCTGTCAGACATGCTGAGCTCCTCCAGCATTTTGTATGTGAGCAATTTGTTGTATAAAATCAGTACGCCAACTCTACAGCCAAATCGAAAGCAACAATAGAAAAATTGGGGCACCACAGTAGCTTAACAGTTGGCATGATGCTATTACAGCTGGGGGCATTGGATTTCAGAGTTCAATTCTCACTTCGTCCGTAAACAAATTTGTATATTCCTTCCCCCGTATGTGTGTAGGTTTCCTCTGCGTTCCTTGGTTTCCTCCCGCAGACGTACCGGTTAGCAAGTTAATTTGTCATTGCAAATTGTCCTGTAAATAAACTAGGGTTAAATAGGTTGGTTTCTGGGTGGTGAAGCTCAGTGGGCTAGAAGGGCTACTCCAAACTGTATCTCCAAATAAAATATAAAATAAAAATAAGTTTAGAAATCATCAGCACTGAAGTGTCAGAAGTTATTTTTAGCAAGCTATAGCTCACTTTAGATTGGTACAGAGACAGTGCCCAATCTTATAATTTTCTTCAGTATAGTGTGATTACACTTTAATGAACATTGGTGCATCTTCCTTTCAAGACATGCTGCTTATGTGACAGGAAAGGTGCTTTATATGTCATTTGCTGTTGACTTTGCTGCACAATCTGGCAAATAATAACTTGGTTTGGATGAAATGTTATGACTGGCCAGCATGTTTTTTCCCATGGGTTCTTGGTTTACTCTATCTTAGACTTTACACTTCTTCAATTAAGTTGAAAGGTGTCACTTTTTCCTCTAAACTGCACGGGTGTGCAGCCACGCAGTGACTGAAATGCTCCCATGCACATAAATTTTGTTTCCAGGCAGCTGGAAGAAAGACATATGAGAAAAAGTTTACATAATGCGAAAGAGTTTCTATGTTGTACTGTATTTCATTATGCCCTTCAATTAATAAACAAAATCAAAAGTTTGTGTTTCTTCACTTTTCATTCTAAGTATTCATAGTATGCATATTACAAGAAAAAATCATTTAAAGTGCTCTGCAGTTTTCAGGCCATGTAAAAATTTCCTACTCAGAACAATGGTTGGTCTGCGCAGCTGTTAAAAAAAAATTAGAGGAAATGTTGAAAAATGTCAATATGTTTGATTGTCAGTGCTAGTGAGATGCCACTGGTGAGGCAGTCGTGCAAATATTTCAAACCCAATATTGCCTAATCTCTATCAATCAAATTTCTAATATAGAGGGCATACTGTAATGTGCTCTTTGAGCCTGTGCGGGGAGCAGGAGAGCATGGGCTCCAAGGTTTTTAGAGCACCTGAATTGGTTAATTGTTGTTTAACGAGAGTCATTAATCATTTAGAGGTCCTTGTGTTTTTCTCAAGAGACTCGCTCTTTGTAATGAGGTCTCCTGATGCTTTCTGTTTAAGTTTGTTAAGTTTATTTTGATAGGCTTAGAGATTCTGTGTTACTTGTATTATTTAAGCAGATGCCCGATTAGCACTGATTGTGGGGTCTAGTTTTGAAAATGTTACTTCTCATGGGATTGCTCAGTTTAGCCTCCAATGTTCTCTTGGAATTATGATGTATAAACTCTTGCTACTGGCTTTACATTAAGGTCTGTCTCTGCTCTGCACCTGGGTTCCGAAATTGCCAGCAGACATAATGACAGCATGTATTAGGACAGTGAGCTCTTTACAACATGCATTTGGAATTATATTTTATTAACTTCTTTATGGTAATAGTTTGCTTTATGTTTTGTGTGAGATATATGTTTTGTTGATGCACTGTGGTCCAGAGGAAAGTTGTTTCATCTGGCTGTATATACAGCTCAGGAAACTTAATGGTGTGAGGGTGGATAAATCTCCTAGACCTGATGGAATGCACCTTTGGGTTCTGAAGGAGGTAGCTGGAGAGATTGCAGAGCCATTGACAATGATCCTTCAAGAATTGATAGATTCTGGTTTTGTACCGGATGACTGGCAAATTGCACATGTTACTCTGCTATTTAAGAAGGGTGAGAGGCAGCAGAATGGAAACTATAGACCTGTTAGCCTGACTTCAGTGGTTGAGAAGTTGTTGGAATCGATTGTTAGGGATGAGATTATGGAATGCCTGGAGGCACATGACAAGATAGGCCAAAGCCAGCATGGTTTACTGAAAGGAAAATCCTGCCTGACTAACCTACTGCAATTTTTTGAGGAAATTACAAGCAGAGTAGACAAAGGAGATGCAGTAGATGTGGTGTACTTGGACTTTCAGAAGGCCTTTGACAAGGTGCTGCTCGAGACTGCTCAGCAAGATATGAGCCCATGGAATTAGATTAGATTATGAGAACACTCAGTCCTCGTTTATTGTCATTTAGAAATGCATACATGCATTAAGAAATGATACAAAGTTCCTCCAGAGTGATATCACAAAAAAAAGGACAAACCAAAGACTAGCACTGACAGAACCACATAATTATAATGTATAGTTACAGCAGTGCAAAGCAATACCATAATTTGATAAAGAGCAGACCATGGGCACGGTAAAAAAAAGTCTCAAGTCCCGATTGACTCCCGAAACCCTGATAACAGACGGCAAAAGGGAGAAACTCCTTGCCATAAACTTCCAGGCACCAACAACTGCCGATGCATTGGAAGCAGATGACCACAGCCGACACCGAGTCCGTCCATCTGAAAACTTCGAGCCTCCGACCAGCCCCTCCGATACAGCCTCCCGAGCACCATCCTCTGCTGAGCGCCTTCGACCTCGCCCCGGCTGCCGAAACAAGCAAAGCTGAGGATTCGGGGCCTTCTGCTCCGGAGATTCTGGACCACACAGTAACAGCGGCAGCGAAGCGGGCATTTCAGAAGTTTCTCTAGATGTCCCTCCATACTCTCATGTCTGTCTCCATCAAATCAGAATTGTGCATGGTACCCTACTTGAAAGATTACAGATATCATTCACCGGAGAGGCCGCGCGCGCTGCGACGCGCTGCCATCTTCTCCTCCTCCTGTAAAGGGAATTACAGGGGAGTTACTAGCATGGGTGGAGCACTGGCTGATCGGAGAAAAACAGAGAGTGGGAATAAAGGGACCCTATTCTGGCTGGCTGCCGGTTACCAGTGGAGTTCCACAGGGGTCGGTGTTGGGACCACTGCTTTTTACAATGTATGTCAATGATTTGGACTATGAGATTAATGGACTGGTGGCTAAATTTGCCAATGATACAAAGATAAGTGGAGGAGCGGGTAGTGTTGAGGAAACAGAGAGCCTGCAGAGACTTAGATAGTTTAGGGGAATGGGCAAAGAAGTGGCAAATGAAATACAATGTTGGAAAGTGTATGGTCATGCACTTTGGTGGAAAAAATAAACCGCCAGACTATTACTTAGATGGGGAGAGAATTCAAAATGCAGAGATGCAAAGAGACCTGGGAGTCCTTGTGCAGGATACCCTGAAGGTTAACCTGCAGGTTGAGGCAGTGGTGAAGAAGGCAAATGCAATATTAGTATTCATTTCTAGAGGTATCGAGTATAAGAGCAGGGATGTGATGTTGAGGCTTTATAAGGTACTCGAGAGACCACACTTGGAGTATTGTGTGCGGTTCTGGGCTCCTTATTTTAGAAAGGATATACTGACATTGGAGAGGGTTCAGAGAAGATTCACAAGAATGATTCCAGTTATAAAAGGGTTACCGTATAAGGAATGACCAGCAGCTCTTGGGCTGTATTCCCTGCAGTTCAGGAGAATGAGGGATGATCTCATAGAAACATTCCGCATGGTAAAAGGCCTGAACGGATCAGATATAACAAAGTTATTTCCCGTGGTAGGGGAGTCTATGACAAGAGGGCACAACTTCAGGATTGAAGGACGTCCATTTAGAACAGAGATGCAGAGAAATTACTTCAGTCAGAGGCTGGCAAATCTGTGGAATTTGTTGCCACAAGTGGCTGTGGAGACCAAGTTATTGGGTGTATTTAAGGCAGAGATAGATAGGTTCTTGATTAGCCAGGGCATCAAAGGGTATGGGGTGAATGCGGGGGAGTGGGGATGACTGGAAGAATTAGATCAGTTCATGACTGAATGACGGAGCAGACTCCATGGGCCAAATGGCTGCTTTTGCTTCTATATCTTATGGTCTTATATGTTCAACCAAATAATGATAAAATTCAACATAAACTTAAGGTGAGAGGCGCTAATTTATTCGAAAAAGGTAGAGGAGCAACATCTCATATTGCATCTGGGTAGCCTCTAACATGATGGCATGAACATCGATTCTCCAACTTCTCCAATTTCCCCATTAATTTGACCCCTCTTTCTTTGCTCTTCTTCCCTTCCCACTCTGACCTCTTATCTCTTCTCCTTACCTGCCTATCATCGCCCCCTGGTGCTCCTCCTCCTTCCCTTTCTCCTATGGTCCACTCTCTTCTCCTTTCAGATTCCTTCTTTCCAGCACTTTACTTTCCCTACCCACCTGGCTTCACCTATCTCCTTCTAGCTATCTTCTTCCCCCTCCCCCTACTTTTTTTACTCTGGTGAACGGTATGCTGGCATTTATAGCGAGAGGATTCGAGTACAGGAGCAGGGAGGTACTACTGCAGTTGTACAAGGCCTTGGTGAGACCACACCTGGAGTATTGTGTGCAGTTTTGGTCCCCTAATCTGAGGAAAGACATCTTTGCCATAGAGGGAGTACAAAGAAGGTTCACCAGATTGATTCCTGGGATGGCAGGTCTTTCATATGAAGAAAGACTGGATGAACTGGGCTTGTACTCGTTGGAATTTAGAAGATTGAGGGGGGATCTGATTGAAACGTATAAGATCCTAAAGGGATTGGACAGGCTAGATGCGGGAAGATTGTTCCCGATGTTGGGGAGGTCTAGAACGAGGGGTCACAGTTTGAGGATAGAGGGGAAGCCTTTTAGGACCGAGGTTAGGAAAAACTTCTTCACACAGAGAGTGGTGAATCTGTGGAATTCTCTGCCACAGCAAACTGTTGAGGCCAGTTCATTAGCTATGTTTAAAAGGAAGTTAGATATGGCCCTTGTGGCTACAGGGGTCAGGGGGTATGGAGGGAAGGCTGGGTTCTGAGTTGGATGATCAGCCATGATCATAATAAATGGCGGTGCAGGCTCGAAGGGCCGAATGGCCTACTCCTGCACCTATTTTCTATGTTTCTATGTTTCTATGTTTCTATGTCTTCTCCCTTCCTGGCCAGACCTGAGGAAGGGTCTCAGCCTGAAATATCAGCTGTTTATTCCTCTCCATAGAAGCTGTGTGACCTGCTGACTTCTTCCAGCATTTTATATGTGTTGTTCTGGATTTCCAGCATCTGCAGAATCTCTTGTGTTTATAAACAACAATATTTTTGTCTTTTGTCTTACATTCATATTTTCAACCAGATGAATGCAAACTTTATTAGTTATGTTTTAATAGGAATTTATCTTACGTAGGGTTAACCAGCTATTTTATAACCATTCAAGTTCCAAACTTTAACAGGGCCTGTAAACCTTTTTGAGATTAGTGATGATCTTCTAAAAAGCATACTCTCACAATTTTGCAAGCCATGGTAATTTTAAGCAGAGATTATCATTGATTAATGAACAATACCTATGGATTGTTGTTAGGAAAAAGGAGTTCTTTTGCTTATTTATGTGCATTCGTTGTTTACTATTAAAAACAAGTATAACAAGTGCTGGATTATAGTCAGCCACTGGTTTGTAGGTAAACTGCACTCAGGATTATGGAGGAGAACTCCCTCGGTAAATAACACGGATGGCATTTGACCATTAGGTTTTCAAGGTCGGAGGAGCACGAGTTTGACAAAACCGCCACATCAGAGCACCACCATGAAACACACACCTCCACCTCTTGCCTTTTCTGAATCAGCAGTTTGTTCCATATGGAAAATCGAGAAGCCTCCTGGTTTGATCACTGTATCTGGTATGCCTGGAGAAAGCCAAGACTTGCTCAGGCACAGAACACAAAGGGCTCTCGTTTCCCTCCAGCACAGAAATCTTGTCCTCAAGTCCTCAATTTCTTTCTCCAGCAACTGCTTGTTTATTAACAAGATGTTGAGTAGAGGAGGTCTCCTTCTTCTGCATTTCAGCTTGACTTGCAATCCCACCCTCCTGCCTCACTTCCAGCCATGGCAAAAAACTTCTACCCACTTAAAAGTGCCATACCTGCTTGTTTCACTGAGTCCTTCACATGACTGTGAAATATGTAGATTATAAGTTGATTCACAGGTGAAATGTCACCACACCAGGAAGGACTGTGTGGGACCTGAAATGGTGGTGATGGAGGAGGAGTAGGGGCAGGTGCAGCATTTGTCCGCTTGCAAGGATAAGTTGCAGTTCTTAGTAAACCATAGGCAGAGCTTTCTTTGTATCTCTCCCTGAGGAGCACACCGTTGCTAGGTTTGTGGTGTGGAAAAAAAGGATGGATGCACAGGAGGAATAGAAATACATCTTCTGTTTGTGTTATACATCGCTTCTGGGAACTGTTTTCATTAACTTCAGTGGAACTGAACATTGGAGGCAGATTTGTTACACCTTGCATATAGCACATTCAGACAGAGAATTTTCGACTGATGGACTTTCTGTAATCGCTTCACTTCAACCCTCAATACTGTGGAGAGTCTCCACGCTACTCAAAATGCTCTCCATGGTACTGTATATCTATTGAAGTTTGCTAAGAGTCCTTGGTGACGAAGTTTTGAACTTTGAACTTCTTGAACTTTGATTTGCTAAAGTCTTTGGTGGCATACCATATCTCCTCAAACTCTTAATGAAATAAAGCTGCAGATGTACCTTCTTCATAATTGGTTCCAGTGATCATAACACCATTAGTTTCAATTTGATCATGGACAAGGATAGATCTGGTCCTAGGGTTGAGGTTCTGAACTGGAAGAAGGCCAAATTTGAAGAAATGAGAAAGGATCTAAAAAGCATGGATTGGGACAGGTTGTTCTCTGGCAAGAATGTGATCGGTGGGTGGGAAGCCTTCAAAGGAGAAATTTTGAGAGTGCAGAGCTTGTATGTTCCTGTCAGGATTAAAGACAAATTGAATAGGAATAAGGAACCTTGGTTCTCAAGGGATATTGCAACTCTGATAAAGAAGAAGAGGGAGTTGTATGAAATGTATAGGAAACAGGGGGTAAATCAGGTGCTTGAGGAGTATAAGAAGTGCAAGAAAATACTTAAGAAAGAAATCAGGAGGGCTAAAAGAAGACATGAGGTTGCCTTGGCAGTCAAAGTGAAGGATAATCCAAAGAGCTTTTACAAGTATATTAAGAGCAAAAGGATTGTAAGGGATAAAATTGGTCCTCTTGAAGATCAGAGTGGTCGGCTTTGTGCGGAACCAAAGGAAATGGGGGAGATTTTAAATAGGCTTTTTGCGTCTGTATTTACTAAGGAAGCTGGCATGAAATCTATGGAATTGAGGGAATCAAGTAGTGAGACCATGGAAACTGTACAGATTAAAAAGGAGGAGGTGCTTGCTGTCTTGAGGAAAATTAAAGTGGATAAATCCCCGGGACCTGACAAAGTGTTCCCTCGGACCTTGAAGGAGACTAGTGTTGAAATTGCAGGGGCCCTGGCAGAAATATTTAAAATGTCGCTGTCTATGGGTGAAGTGCCAGAGGATTGGAGAGTGGCTCATGTTGTTCCGTTGTTTAAAAAAGGATCGAAAAGTAATCCGGGAAATTATAGGCCGGTGAGTTTAACGTCAGTAGTAGGTAAGTTATTGGAGGGAGTACTAAGAGACAGAATTTACAAGCATTTGGATAGACAGGGGCTTATTAGGGAGAGTCAACATGGCTTTGTGCGAAGTAGGTCATGTTTGACCAATCTGTTGGAGTTTTTCGAGGAGGTTACCAGGAAAGTGGATGAAGGGAAGGCAGTGGATATTGTCTACATGGACTTCAGTAAGGCCTTTGACAAGGTCCCGCATGGGAGGTTAGTTAGGAAAATTCAGTCGCTAGGTATACATGGAGAGGTGGTAAATTGGATTAGACATTGGCTCGATGGAAGAAGCCAGAGAGTGGTGGTAGAGAATTGCTTCTCTGAGTGGAGGCCTGTGACTAGTGGTGTGCCACAGGGATCAGTGCTGGGTCCATTGTTATTTGTCATCTATATCAATGATCTGGATGATAACGTGGTAAATTGGATCAGCAAGTTTGCTGATGATACAAAGATTGGAGGTGTAGTAGACAGTGAGAAAGGTTTTCAGAGCCTTCAGAGGGACTTGAACCAGCTGGAAAAATGGGCTGAAAAATGGCAGATGGAGTTTAATACTGACAAGTGTGAGGTATTGCACGTTGGAAGGACAAACCAACGTAGAACATACAGGGTTAATGGTAAGGCATTGAGGAGTGCAGTGGAACAGAGGGATCTGGGAATACAGATACAAAATTCCCTAAAAGTGTCGTCACAGATAGATAGGGTCGTAAAGAGAGCTTTTGGTACATTGGCCTTTATTAATCAAAGTATTGAGTATAAGAGCTGGAATGTTATGATGAGGTTGTATAAGGCATTGGTGAGGCCGAATCTGGAGTATTGTGTTCAGTTTTGGTCACCAAATTACAGGAAGGATATAAATAAGGTTGAAAGAGTGCAGAGAAGGTTTACAAGGATGTTGCCGGGACTTGAGAAACTCAGTTACAGAGAAAGGTTGAATAGGTTAGGACTTTATTCCCTGGAGCGTAGAAGAATGAGGGGAGATTTGATAGAGGTATATAAAATTATGATGGGTATATATAGAGTGAATGCAAGCAGGCTTTTTCCACTGAGGCAAGGGGAGAAAAAAACCAGAGGACATGGGTTAAGGGTGAGGGGGGGAAAGTTTAAAGGGAACATTAGTGGGGGCTTCCTCACACAGAGAGTGGTGGGAGTGTGGAATGAGCTGCCAGACGAGGTGGTAAATGTGGGTTCTTTTGTAACATTTAAGAATAAATTGGACAGATACATAGATGGGAGGTGTGTGGAGGGATATGGTCCGTGTGCAGGTCAGTGGGACTAGGCAGAAAATGGTTCGGCACAGCCAAGGAGGGCCAAAAGGCCTGTTTCTGTGCTGTAGTTTCTATGGTTTCTAATTGCATTAATATGTTGGGCCCAGGATAGATCTTCTGAGATGATGACACCCAGGAACTTTCCACTCAATAAGGACATATGTGTGTTCACTCAACTTCCCCTTCCTGAAGCCAACAATCAATTCCTTGGTAAACAACAGGAATTCTGCAGATGCTGGAAATTCAAGCAACATACATCAAAGTTGCTGGTGAACGCAGCAGGCCAAGCAGCATCTATAGGAAGAGGCGCAGTCGACGTTTCAGGCCGAGACCCTTCGTCAGGACTAACTGAAGGAAGAGTGAGTAAGGGATTTGAAAGCCGGAGGGGGAGGGGGAGATGCAAAATGATAGGAGAAGACAGGAGGGGGAGGGATAGAGCCGAGAGCTGGACAGGTGATAGGCAAAAGGGGATACGAGAGGATCATGGGACAGGAGGCCTAGGGAGAAAGATGGGGGGGGGTGACCCAGAGGATGGGCAAGAGGTATATTCAGAGGGACAGAGGGAGAAAAAGGAGAGTGAGAGAAAGAATGTGTGCATAAAAAGGAGTAACAGCTAGGGTACGAGGGGGAGGTGGGGCCTAGCGGAAGTTAGAGAAGTCAATGTTCATGCCATCAGGTTGAAGGCTACCCAGACGGAATATAAGGTGTTGTTCCTCCAACCTGAGTGTGGCTTCATCTTTACAGTAGAGGAGGCCGTGGATAGACATGTCAGAATGGGAATGGGATGTGGAATTAAAATGTGTGGCCACTGGGAGATCCTGCTTTCTCTGGCGGACAGAGCGTAGATGTTCAGCAAAGCGGTCTCCCAGTCTGCGTCGGGTCTCACCAATATATAAAAGGCCACATCGGGAGCACCGGACGCAGTATATCACCCCAGTCGACTCACAGGTGAAGTGATGCCTCACCTGGAAGGACTGTTTGGGGCCCTGAATGGTGGTAAGGGAGGAAGTGTAAGGGCATGTGTAGCACTTGTTCCGCTTACACGGATAAGTGCCAGGAGGGAGATCAGTGGGGAGGGATGGGGGGGACGAATGGACAAGGGAGTTGTGTAGGGAGCGATCCCTGCGGAATGCAGAGAGGGGGGGAGGGAAAGATGTGCTTAGTGGTGGGATCCCGTTGGAGGTGGCGGAAGTTACGGAGAATAATATGTTGGACCCGGAGGCTGGTGGGGTGGTAGGTGAGGACCAGGGGAACCCTATTCCTAGTGGGGTGGTGGGAGGATGGAGTGAGAGCAGATGTACGTGAAATGGAGGAGATGCGTTTAAGAGCAGAGTTGATAGTGGAGGAAGGGAAGCCCCTTTCTTTAAAAAATGAAGACATCTCCCTCGTCCTAGAATGAAAAGCCTCATCCTGAGAGCAGATGCGGCGGAGACGGAGGAATTGCGAGAAGGGGATGGCGTTTTTGCAAGAGACAGGGGTGAGAAGAGGAATAGTCCAGATAGCTGTGAGAGTCAGTAGGCTTATAGTAGATATCAGTGGATAAGCTGTCTCCAGAGACAGAGACAGAAAGATCTAGAAAGGGGAGGGAGGTGTCGGAAATAGACCAGGTAAACTTGAGGGCAGGGTGAAAGTTGGAGGCAAAGTTAATAAAGTCAACGAGTTCTGCATGCGTGCAGGAAGCAGCGCCAATGCAGTCGTCGATATAGCGAAGGAAAAGTGGGGGACAGATACCAGAATAGGCACGGAACATAGATTGTTCCACAAACCCAACAAAAAGGCAGGCATAGCTAGGACCCATACGGGTGCCCATAGCTACACCTTTAGTTTGGAGGAAATGGGAGGAGCAAAAGGAGAAATTATTAAGAGTAAGGACTAATTCCGCTAGACGGAGCAGAGTGGTGGTAGAGGGGAACTGATTAGGTCTGGAATCCAAAAAGAAGCGTAGAGCTTTGAGACCTTCCTGATGGGGAATGGAAGTATATAAGGACTGGACATCCATGGTGAAAATAAAGCGGTGGGGGCCAGGGAACTTAAAATCATCGAAAAGTTTAAGAGCGTGAGAAGTGTCACGAACATGGGTCGGAAGGGATTGAACAAGGGGTGATAAAACAGTGTCGAGGTATGCAGAAACGAGTTCGGTGGGGCAGGAGCAAGCTGAGACAATAGGTCGGCCAGGACAGGCAGGTTTGTGGATCTTGGGTAGGAGGTAGAAACGGGAAGTGCGGGGTGTGGGAACTATAAGGTTGGTAGCAGTGGATGGGAGATCCCCTGAGCGGATAAAGTCGTTGATAGTTTGGGAGACAATGGCCTGGTGCTCCTTAGTGGGGTCACGATCGAGGGGTAAATAAGAGGAGGTATCCGCGAGTTGTCGCTGTGCCTCGGCAAGGTAGAGGTCAGTACGCCAGACTACAACAGCACCCCCTTTATCAGCGGGTTTAATAATAAGGTTAGGATTAGTGCGGAGGGAGTGGAGAGCCGAGCGTTCCGAAGGAGTGAGGTTGGAATGGGGACAAGGTGCGGTGAAGTCGAGACGGTTGATGTCCCGTCGGCAGTTGGCAATAAAGAGATCCAGAGCAGGCAGAAGACCAGAGCGTGGTGTCCATGAAGAAGAGGAGGGTTGAAGATGGGAGAAGGGGTCATCGGTGGGGGTGGAAGAGTCCTTGCCGAAGAAGTAGGCTCGGAGACGGAGATGGCGGAAGAAAAGTTCCGCATCGTGGCAAACACGGAACTCGCTGAGGTGTGGGCGAAGGGGGACAAAGGTGAGGCCCTTACTGAGGACAGAGCGTTCTGCCTCCGACAGTTGAAGGTCGGAGGGGATGGTAAAGACCCGGCACGGATGAGAGCTGGGATCAGAGGGGGGAGGGGGGAGGCTGGGGGTGTCAATGGAGAGGGGAGGGTTGGGGTGAGAGGAAGATGGAGCCTCTGAGGGCCCAGGAGCTGACGGTGGGATCTGAGGAAGACGGGGCTGCAGAGTGGTGGTGGGGGAAGGGGAGACGGGAGTCACAACAGCAGCACATAAAGACCCGGCCTGGAGTTCAAGGCTGGAGTCGCAGTTGGTGGTTGCACAATCAATTCCTTGGTCTTAACTGACATTGAATGAAAGGTTGTAGTTGTGACACCACTCAGCCAGCTGATCTATCTCACTCCTGTATGCCTTCTTGTCAACATCCAACATTCTGCCAACAGCTGCTTCATCAGCTAACAACTTCTTTGTACGGTAGTCTGCTTTGGTTTAAATAAATTAAAATATAAAAGATTGCACTGTGCAATATTGACTGATTATCAAAATTATCATTGTTCACACATGGAACCATTTTTATAGAGCTCTCAAACACATCAGAGTCAGAATCAGGTTATATCTTTTTCACTAATAGCAATTTTTATGTGTTCACTGCGTGGGGAAATGAATTTGTACCAATGTTGTTCTGGTTTGCTTGATGAAAGAATGATTTTGTTCTGTTCTTTTGAGGTTGCAGTTAAAAATATTTATGCAGATAATATTTCCTCCCACAATTAATTTCCATCTTCCATTGAAGAAACAAGAGATTTTTTTTCAAAGACAAACGTAATGACTGTGGTCAATCTTTCTCACCTTCTTTCTTTAATTAATCAAAGCTTAGAAAACATGAATTGAGTTACACAATGGAAACTTCTGTTACCTTCAGACATAAAACATAAAGCAATAGTCACTGGGTATATTTAAACCTGTGGTTGATCGGTTCTTTATTAGTAAGGGTGTTTAAGGTTACGGGAAGAAGGCTGACGAATGTGGTTGGGAACTGGGGGTGAAAGGGTTAATATATATATATATATGAGGATCATTTGATGGCTCAAGGCCTGTACTTGTTGGAATTTAAAAGAATCGGGGGAATCTCATTGAAACCTATCCAATATTGAAAGGTTTAGATAGGGTGGATGTGAAGAGGATGTTTCCAATAGTCTAGGACCAGAGGGAACATCCTCAGAATAGAGGGACGTCCATTTAGAACAGAGATGAGGTAGACCGACTGATCTGGGCCGACAATTAGATGTTGGGTGGCACCTAATTAATTAGCATGTTTATTTTGGCTTTTTTCTTAAAGATGTGCTGTGTGCCTCCCGGCTACTGCTGCATTCTCCACGAATCGGTATCTGTCCGGGGCTTGGGTTAGGGTGGTGGGACACTGGGGTGTCGTCTCGTCATCGTCTGTTTCCATTAGAGCAGGCAGCTCATCTTTTCCTATGACTGCCCGCCTCGATGTCCAAGGTCGAGGTTTGTCATCTGCTGTGGCTGATGTGGAAGGCTTGCTTGACTGCTGAGCTTCGCGCATTTTTCTATCATACAGTTCTTTGTAAAGACTCAAGCCATCTTGCAAATATTCCCTAAACCTACGTACCCTTTCAAAATTAAAGTCGTACTTCATCATTGCAGCGAAAATCTCACGCAGATGCTTCACGTTCAGTTCGCGACTGCATTCGGTTTCGATTGTTATCCTTTCTTCTTCCAATTGCATCAACTCTTAATCTATCAATTCTTGGTCATGGGATGCCAAAACCTCTTCAACATCATGTTCGTCAGCTTCTACAAGCCAAACTCACTTTGTCCTTACTTGGTTCACCACGATCAAAACGCTTAATTATGTCTAGTTATACGCTAAGTGTAACACCCTTACGAGCTCTTTTAGGCTTTTCTGATACCATAGAGCTCATCTTGCAAACGGCTGCTCACAGACATGTGTTTAAGCAATGCTGGCTAGAATGCAGTTCCTGGGGAGAGCAGCTGTTCGGGGCGCCCACTGCCTTTTATCGCGTGCTGACTTTTTATCGTGCGCTGCTTTTTTTCCGTAACAGTGAAACCGCCTTCTGAAAGCGAAAACAGGGAACTAATGTAGGTCTTTCGTAACAGTAACAGTGAGGTTTCGTAAAGCGAACGTTCGTAAAGCGGGGTACACCTGTAATAGGATTCACCCGAAACTTATTTCCAACTCATCACCTGCAGCCTATTTAAACCCAGCACTCATCCATAATTCTTGTTCATCAATTGAACCAGCCAGCTTCTATCAATTGTTCCTAGCTTTTAGTTACCTTGTTGCCTTGTTGTGTTAAGTATCTGTTCTCTCGTGTTTTGTGGCCTCTCGTGGCTTCTTATTTGCAGTTTATTAGTAAAGTTATTGCTCATCCCTAAATAATCTCCACTGCTCAGGGTTTGGGTCAAGAATCCTCTATATTTCCTGAAATAAAGTGAGATTAAGAGACTCGCTTTCACATTCCAAAGATGAACAGGTCAGTAGGTTAATCAGTCTCATGGATAATATTGGGTAGCATGGACTTGTTGGGCCAGAAGGGTCTTTTACCATATTGTATATCTAAATAAATAAATAAGTAAATATACCCAATGACTTGGCCTCCACAGCCACCTGAATTCCACCCTCTGGCTGAAGAAATTCCTCCTCATCTCTGTTCCAAAGGAAAGTCCATCTATTCTGAAAATGTGCCTTCAGCATGGGCCTATACTTCCCCACTTAGCAAACATCCTCTCCCTCATCCACAGTTCGGCATTCAATACTGTGATCCCCTCCAAGCTGATCGCCAAACTTCGCCAGCTTGGTATCAGCTCATCCCTCTGCAATTGGACCTTGGACTTTCTGACTAACAGACCCCAATCAGTTAAGTTAGACAACTTCTCCTCCTCCACTCTCATCCTGAACACCGGCGTGCCTCAGGACTGTGTGCTGAGCCCTCTTCTATACTCCTTTTTCACCTATGACTGCGTTCCTGTACATGGTTCTAACTCCGTAATCAAGTTCGCAGACAACACCACAGTGGTTGGCCTGATCACAGGGGATGATGAGACGGCCTACAGGGACAAGGTCCAGCACCTGGCTGCGTGGTGTTTCGTCAACAACCTGGTCCTTAACACCTAGAAGACCAAGGAGATCATTGTGGACTTCAGGCATGCTAGGAGCCACACTCACATCCCCATCTGCATCAATGCAACTGTGGTGGAGCGTGTATCAAGCTTCAAATTCCTTGGTGTCCACATTTCCGAGGATCTCACCTGGTCCCTGAACTCCTCTATCCTGATCAAAAAGGTGCAACAGCGCCTTTGTTTCCTGCGGAGCATCAAGAAAGCTCACCTCTGTCCAAGGATACTGACGGGCTTTTACCGCTGTACCATTGAGAGCATACTCACCAACTGCATCTCAGTGTGGTATGGCAATTGTCCTGTACCAGACCTCAAAGCACTCCAGCATGTGGTGAAAACTGCCCAGCAGATTATCGGCACCCAATTGCCCACCATTGAGAACATCTACCATAAACGCTGCCTGGGCAGGTCGAAAAGCATTATCAAGGATGCATCTCACCCTAACCATGGACTTTTTACTCTCCTCCCATCCGGTAGGCACTACAGGAGCCTCCGCTCCCACACCAGCAGGCACAGGAAGAGCTTCTTCCCTGAGGCTGTGACACTGCTGAACCTCACATCACAGTGCTAAGCAGTATTGCACCCATATTGTACTGTCTCAGTACTTTTATATTTGTGTGCTGTAGCACTTTGTTTTTATTCACAGTTATTTTATAAATAACACTATTCTTTGCATTTCTGGTCAGATGCTAACTGCATTTCATTGGCTTTGTATCTGTACTCGGCACAATGACAATATAGTTGAATCTAATCTAATCTAATCTAATCAAGGCCTTTCAATTTTCAATGAGATCCCTCTTCATTCTTCTAAACTCCAACAAATGCAGGCCCAGAGCCATCAAATGCTCCTCATACATTTAACCTTTCACTCACAGATAATTCTCATGAACCGCTAGCCATGTTTCCCCATGTTCATACTCAATAATGAAGTTAAATAATGTTAAGTGTGTCCATTTCTCAGGCACTAAATTTGGTGTTGCTTAGTGCTGCGAGTTCCTACAAAGGATTGTGAGGACCAATGAGAGGCTCCTCAGGGTCCCTCTTCCACCCGCCAGAGAAATTTGTCAGGCGCTATGTCTACACAAGGCCCTTAACATTGTCAATGATCCCTCCCATCCGTCCACCAAACTCTTTGATCCCCTACCATCAGTCAGGAGGTACCTTTGTATTAGGACAAGGACGTTTACGATGGGAAACAGCTTCGTCCCCCAGGCTGTGAGACTGCTGAACTCTCCGCCACCGCCCAGGTCTCATCACTTGTGAAGCGCCAGTGGTATTATATTGTTTACTTTTTAACTTGTGTCATAAATGCACCTTATTATTTGTTAATTTATTTGTGTTAATATTTCTTTATGTGTTCTGTGTGTGAGCTATATGTGCTGTATTGTGCATTTTGGAATCAGAATCAGAATTAATATTACAGGTGAATGTCATGAAATGTTGTGTTTTTTGGAAGCGTTACTTTGCAATACTGACCCGGCTGGTGGCATTATTGCATCAGTGCTGGACTTCGGGACGAAAGGTCCCGAGTTCGAATCCAGCCGGCTCCCCTGCACGCTTTCCATCTGTGCTGGGTTACGAGCTGGTGATCTCTTTGGAAACTCACCCGGCAGAAGGCAATGGCAAACCACTGCTGTAACTTGTCTCGTACGCAGTTCCCCACTACGTCAGAGAGGCGTGGAGTGGTGGAAGCTGTTCCGGAAACAAGTGTGTGCCTTGTACCTTCACTGCAATGAGAAGGGGGAATGTCCTGGGTGATGGGGGTCCTTCACGATGGATGCTGCCTTTTTGAGGCATCATCTTTTCAAGGTGTTCTCTATGCTGGGGAGCTTAGTGCCCATGATGAAGCTGTCTGAATTTACAATTTTCTGCAGCGTTTTCCGATCCTGTGCAGTTCGTTCATTGTGTGCCGTGTTGTACCACATGGGCGATCATGGTCCTGCCATTGCCTTTTTCTGCAAAGTATCTTTTCAAGACCAGTGGCCCCAGCCACTATCAATACTCTTCAGAGATTTTCTAGCTGGAGCCCGTGGTTGCATGAGCAGGACTGGTGATCTGCACCGGCTGCTCATATGACCATCCACCACCTGCTCCCATGGCTTCACGTGACCCTGATCAGCAGGGTGGGTAAGCAAGTGTTACATCTTGCCCCTGGGTCACCTGCAGGCTAGCAGAGGGAAGGAGCACTTTATACCTCCTTTGGAAGAGATAAATCTACCATCCCACTACCCAGCAGTGGCTCCTCCATACCAGACTGAAACTCATACCAAAGGATGTGGTCCAGAGGAAAGCTGTTTCATTTGGTGGTATACAGGTGTAAGCTTGAATGATAATAAACTGAACTTGAACGAGAGAGAAGGGAATGAATCACTGTAAAGTGGAAAGGAAAGGCACTACACTTTCTGGAGTCTGAAGCACGCAGCAGAAGGCTGATGCAGAGTATCTACCAAAATATCAACTTAGACCACTGAGTTCCTCCAGTGTACTGGTTTTCATAAACCCACTTTGGCCAGCTTTGCATCACTTCAATAACAGGCACTATTTTTTCATCAGCCTTTTCGGGCTGCTCGAAATGAAGTTGGCTATACTTACTTATTGGCTGAACCCATCACCCCGCCTGGGGCACGGGCCATCGACAGTAGCTCACCAGAGTCCTCGGTCCAGGACCAGTCTTTCGAGTTGTCCCCAGGTATAGCCCATCTTCAAGGGTCCTTCCTTTCCCAGGAGTGTGGTCTTTGGAGCTTCTGTTGGCTTTTCTGTAGCTCTGGGTTTTTAAGGGATGAGGTTGCTAGCCCCATGCCCAACCCTCCTCCTCTCACAAACGGGCTTGGGACCATCCACAGCAGAGTTGAAGTTGGCTACAGAGCCATTTAAAGGCATGTTCCCTCCTCTACTTGTGTAGGCAAGGATCAAGCAAGTTGGAGGACACTGAGGCAGAAAAGTGGCCCTCAGGTATGTCCATTACCTGATTCATTGCACACAATTTTCTGAGCAGCAGGCTTTGGGGCCTGACAATGCTTCTGTACAAATTGTGCAAGTGCTTCACTTCGTGCTGAGAATTATGCAAATTAATTTAAATACCTGGAAGTCACGGTTTCCTGGCTTCCTTGCCAACAGCTTGCTGTCTGTGTTCTGAACCTCGATAATAAGGGCATTGCTGAAAAGGCAAATTCGAACCTTCTGAGAACTTGCTACCTTAAAGCTGTGTGAGGTTCCTTGTGCCACAATTTACCTTGTTAGATTTTAATTCCCAGATTCACTATTTCTGAAGTCTTTCCAATCTTTTTTCTTTCTCTAATTTCCATCTCAATATCCCAAGCAATCCATTTTATTTTTTTTAATCTCCCAAGATGAGGGATGTCAGTGTTGAGGAATGAAACAGCATTCGAGGCCTCCAGCATTGGCAGCACGTACTCCCAGCTCAAGTAAAGCAGGAAAGCTCCTCACCATCAAGGTGCACAGTATCTTTTTTATCTGCACCGTTTGCCTTCTTCTGCACATTGGCTCTTTGTACTTCTTTGTTCTACTATGAATCTCAGCAAGAAAATGAATCTCAGAACAGTATATGGTGGCATATACAGTAGATGCTCTGACAATAAATTTACTTTGAGCTTTGAATTTTGAAAAGGCGATGCCTCAGAAAGGCAGCATCCATCACTAAGGACCCCCACCATGCAGGACATGTCCTCTTCTCATTGCTACCATCAGTGAGGAGGTACCGGAACCTGAGACACACACTCAACATTTTAGGAACTATTTCTTCCCCTCCTCCATTTCTGAATGGTACATGAACACTACCTCATTATTGTTGCTCTCTGTTTTCACTACTTTTTTTTATAGACAGTATTTCTTACTGTAATTTATGCCTTGTACTGTACTACTACCACAAAACAACAAATTCCACGATATGGGTCAGTGACATTAAAGCTGATACTGATCCTGAGAAATGCATTCTATGTTTCATCCTACTTTGACCCCGATCTAAAACACAACACACATCCCTGCCCACCCTATTCCTCCACTCCCCCCTAATATATGTCGACATACTTTTGTTCGTTTTCCTGCCCCAGCCCTTTTTAGCCTTGTTGGAGTGACAGAACGTCACAGAGGCCCTTCTAATCCTTTACAAGTCTGCGAAGATTTGGCATGTCATCTATAACTCTGACAAACTTTTCTACAGGTACGCGGTAAAAGTATATTGACTGGTTGCCTCACAGTCTAGTATGGAAGCACCAGTGCCCTTGAACAGAAAAGCTACTTGTTGTGGATATGGGCCAGTCTACAACAGGTAATTATATTTATATCTGCATTTGCACAGTTCCTGATCTTTACAATTTACAGTTACTGTTCTATAGATTTGTTAAATATGCCTGCAGAGAAAGAATCTCAGGGTTGTATGTGGTGACATACATGTACTCTGAAAATAAATTTTACTTTGAACTTTGTAAAGTCCTCCCCTCCATTAGCAGGGCAGCAGTATGGTCACATTGTTTATTCCAGGGAACAGCTGATTGCGCTTATGCCGGCCGGTTTAGCGAGCAGAGCGGCGGACACCCCCGTTGAAGTCTGGAGGAAAACACACAGAGGATGCAGAGGGGGATCACAAAGGCGAGGAAAGAGGACTGGGTAGAGACAACAGAGACTTATGGAGAAGAGGAGTTCGGTGGGTAATAAAATGGACAAATTGACGGCACTAGCCAGGAGTCAGAGAACATTTCGGAAGTGTAGTGTTATGTGTTTTACTGAAACGGGGCTGCACGAGGACATACCCGATCAAAACTTTTCCATGGAGGGCTTCCAGACTGTTCGGGCTGACTGGAAGTGCACTGAGAGCGGTAAGCGTAAAGGAGTTGGGGGCTTACTGTTCTGATTAACAACGGATGGTGCAATCCGGGTCATATTACGATCGAGGAACGTATTTGTAGACTGGATATTGAACTTTTTGCTGTTGGACTCCGGCCATATTCCACCAAGATACAACACTGGGCGGCACGGGAGGTCGTTCCTGCCTGTGGCCATCGAACTTTGCAGCTCCTCCCGTGCAGGGTCAGACACCCTGAGCCAATAGGCTGGTCCTGGACTTATTTCCATCTGGCATATTTTGCACAGTGTTGTTTGATTGTTTGTGGTTTTTGTATTGCTATATTTATGCTCTATTCTCGATTGGTGCAGCTGTAACAAAACCCAATTTCCCTTGGGATCAATAAAGTATATCTATCTATCTATTAAGCACATCTACACAAAATGCTGTTGCAGGAAAGCAGCATCCATCATCAGGGACCCCTGTCACCCATGTGCTGCCATCAGGAAGAAGGTACAGGAGCCTTACGACCTATACCACCAAGTTCAGAAACATTTATTACCCCTCAACCATCAAGCTCTTGAACCAGAGGGAATAACTTCACTCAACTTCACTCTCCACATCACAGAATTGTTCACAGAACTGACAAACTCACTTTCAAAGACTCTTTATGTCATGTTCTCTATATGTATTGCTTATTTATTATTATTATTATTACTGATTTATTTTTTCTCAGCTCACACTGTTAAAACCTGAGGTACAGGAATAGCCAAGCACACCCATTTCTCAGTTGCTGGGAACTTTCAGACTATTCTAGTGGTGTTTGGTATTGTGGCTTTCTCAGATTTACATAGATATTGCTGTGTGGCCCTAATTGTTTAATGCTGTTATGTAGTGCCTTTGAGATGGTACCCGTCGTAGATATTACTATCAGAACAATGTATACCTTGTTCATGTTCCAAAGTCTTTCAATTTCCTCTTTAAATTCAGCATATTTGTGGTGTTTGTCAGTTATTAATTTCTGTTTGTTATGTGTGTTTGGAATGGTTATATCTATTAAATAAGTTGTTCTTTCTTGTTTATCCTGTATTATTATATCCAGATGTTTATTATGGATTGTCCGAGCAGTAATAACAGATAATATAATTTGCGGTGTTCTGACTCCAAAACTGGATCAGAATTGTATTTATAGTAAGGTATGATTTCTTTTATGAGTTTGTATTTTAAACCAAGATTTTGATGAATGATGTTTGCCACTTCATTGTACCTGTGTAAGTAATCAGATTGAGTTAAACTGCTGCAGGATCCAGTAATGTGTTGGATTGTTTCTGGTTTTTCTTGGCATTTTCTACATCTGAATTTGTTGCCTTTTATTATGTATTTTTGATTTTTTTTTATGTTTACCACCTGGTCCTGTATTGCCATAAGGAACCCTTCTGTTTCTGAGAAAATGTTTCCAACTCTGAGTCATGTGTTTGATGCTTCCTAGTCTGCTCAGATCATGGGGATGTCTTCATGGGCAGCCATGCTCTTAAATTGGTTAACTTTTTCTTCAATAATGATAATGTCTTCATTTGTCTGGGTTGTGTTTAGTGGTGTACTATTATTATTTTTGTTATTTTTCTTTCTTTTTGTATTTGTACCATTTGTTCTCTCGTGATCACTGGTTATTTGTCTGTTCTGACAGGTGCAGTCTTTCACTGATTCTGTTGTGTTTCTTGTATGTACTGCCAATGCCAGCAGGAAAATGAATCTCAAGGTTGTATATGGTGATATATATGTAATTTGATAATAAATTTAATTTAAACTTTGCAAATGCAGTAAACAGACACCATCCAGTGCCAGTCCCCACAGTCTAATGCAGCAGGCCAGTCTATCCTCTCAAGAGCTATTGGACTGGATGCTCATCCCTTTATAATGAAGCTGTGACTCACACAGGATAGGAATTCCTATCTGAAAGAAGTGGGTAGAAAAAATTATTACGAACATTGCACACCCAACAGACTGCCTTTTTCAAAAGCGTTCTTCTGGAAAATGTTATTGGGCTACTAAAGCAAAACCTTCAAGCCACGTTAAACATTTCTTCCCCTAGACAGTTAATCTGATCAACCATTCTAGTTAGCCTCTCCCCCCCCCAATACACCACCCCTCTATCTGTTATCTCAGTTACTGCACTGCACTCTAAACTCTTTGGACCACTTTTTAAAACGCTGTTTACATTGTGCTATGGCTCCCCACTGGTCGGGGTCAACCATGGACATTGCAGCCTAGCTGTCAAACAAGCCAGGGAAGTACGATATGGAGAGCAAGTAGGCGTCCCCTCTCCACGCAGCTGATGAACTCAAAGGAACTGCAGAGACCGATAGAGTTTGGCGCCAGCAGCGTCGCAAGAGTTGCCAGTCAGTGTCGAACTCCTTAGGAAATCCAGCTCCGGATTTTTCCTCAGGATTTACTTCCAAAGCTTTCCCCATGAGTAGGTTTGAGATCAGAGTTTTCCTTCTCCTGGATGAGCTGCCAACCACAGCTGATGATCCCCATGAGCCCAATTGGTTTCAAAGCGTCAGTAACCACCTGTGGGCCTTCTCATGTAGAAACAGTAGAAACTGTTCCACTAGGCTTTGTACCCAAGACACACATGAAGGCCAGGAGCTGGACTTGGTTGTGAGAAGCCAATTGAGATGCACACCATTGGTAGTGGGAGATTATTCCCACTACTCCCCCAGTTATAGCAAGCTTAAGCAACCTTACATTGTACATATATAAACACAAGAAATCCTGCAGATGCAGAAAATCCAAAGCAACACACACAAAACACTCAAGGAACTCAGCAGGTCAGGCAGCAAAAGAGTAAACAGTCGAGGTTTTGGGCCGAGACCCTTCTTCAGGACTGGAAGGGAAGGGAGAAGACAACATACATGCTGATATTTATGTATATTTGCACATTTTATTCCACATCCGTACTTTAACCACTAACTTTATTTTTGATATAATTCTTTATTCTTTGTACTTTCAGAAGGTCTTTTACAAGGCGCCACACATGAGGCCATGGTATTACAGGAAAGTTACTGACATGGTTAGAGCATTAACTGATTGGTCGGAGGCAACGAGTGCAAATAAAAGGATCCTTTTCTGGTTGGCTGCCAGTGACTAGTGGTGTTCCACGGGGTCGGTGTTGGGACCACTTGTTTTTTGCTGTATATCAATGATTTAGATGATGGAATAGATAGATGGCTTTGTTGCCAAGTTTACAGATGATACAAAGATTGATGGAGGGGTAGGTCGTGTGGAGTAAACAGGTAGGCCACAGAAGGACTTAGACAAATTAGGAGAATGGGCAAGAAAGTGTCAAATGAAATGCAATGTTGGAAAATGCATGCTCATGCACTTTGGTAGTAAAAATAAATGTGCAGACTATTTTCTAAATGGGGAGGAAATCCAAAAATCCTTGTGCAGAACATTCTAAAGGTTAACTTGCAGGTTGAGTTGGTGGTGAGGAAGGGAAATATAATGCTAGCATTCATTTCAAAAGATCTAGAATACAAGAGCAGGGATGTGATGCTGAGGCTTTATAAGGCACTGGTGAGGCCTCACCTAGAGTATTGTGAACAGTTTTGGGCTCCTCATCTAAGAAAAGGTGTGTTGGCATTGGAAAGGATTCAGAGGAGGTTCACAAGGATAACTCTGGGAACGAAAGGGTTATCATATGAGGAATCTCTGATAGCTCTGGGTCTGTACTTGCTGCAATTTAGAAAGATTAGGGGGGATCTCAATGAGACCTTTTGAGTGTTGAAAGGCCTAGACAGAGTAGATGTGGAAAGGATGTTTCCCATGGTGGGAGAGTCTAGGACAAGAGGGCACAGCCTCAGGATAGAGGGACGTCCATTTAAAACAGATGCGGAGAAATTTCTTTCGCCAGAGGGATGGTGAATTTGTGGAATTTATTACCACAGGCAGGTTGTCGGGTGTATTTAAGGCAGAGCTTGGTAGGTTCTTGATTGGACATGGCATCAAAGGTTACAAGGAGGACAGGGAGTGGGGCTGAGGAGGGGAGATGAGAAAAGGATCAGCCATGATTGAATGCGGAGCAGAATTGATGGGCCAGATGTCCAAACTCTGCTCCTGTGTCTTATGGTGTTATTCTTTAAAATTGTTGAATGTTTTTTGTTGCATTTCACAGTCTGACTGACACACCACAGCAAATTCCTAGTACATGTAAATGCAAGTGGCGAATAGAGCTGACCTTCGATCATTGACCTGTACAGTGAACACCACCAAATGCTCACTCACACAACTCAAAGACAAAAAACCCAGCACTTACTGAAATATTTATCCTTGATCCTTGGATCGAACCTATAGTGCTTAGGGAGAACATAAGAAGATAAGAAATAGGAGCAGGAGTCGGCCATCTGGCCCGTCGAGCCTGCTCCACCATTCAATAAGATCATTGCTGATCTGGCCATGGACACATCTCCACCTATCGGCCTTTTCCCCATAACCCTTAATTCCCCTAATATGTGAACATCTATCCAACCTTGTCTTAAATGAGCAATGCTATTTTGTCTCGGCCCTGATGAGATAGCCTGCCTCCTTCTTTGCAAGTGTCATCAGCACTGGCAATTTGAAGAGAGGTTGAAGTACAAAAGTGCAAGAGCCAATTTAATCAGGGAGCAAGATGGAGGGAGAACAACACAGGAGTACAAAGGTACAGATAAAGAAACTGGGTGAATGCAAGGTAGGAGAGGATGAGGAATACATGACAAAGGGAGGCATCAAGACATGAAGCTACTTCTAACAGAGCCTAACAGGGGCAAAAGCTGCCTTTTGAGGCCCCACATTTTGAAGGTGTCCTCACTATAAAGAGTAACAGGACAAAATGCTGGTTTAGATATATCCAAAGTCCACGATATATGAAAATGTAAGACCAGAAGATCATAAAGAGCAGAATTAGGCCGATCAGTCAGCTGCAGAATTAGGCCATTCAGTCAGCTCTGCCATACCACCTGGTTTATTGTCCCTATTAATCCAATTCTCCTGCCTTCTCCCCACAACCTTTATCATTCATTTAAAAAACCACTCCAAAAACACTCATGATGGAACATTGTTTACATAGCTTTATTTTCGATTTGAATACTTTCGTGTTAGTTGACTAAAAGGCTATTTAGTAGCTTGGTAAGTAAAGATTAAAGATAGCTTTATTTGTCACATGTACATCAAAACATCAAAACATGCAGTGAGATGTGTCATCTGCTTCAAGGACGAGCTGGGGGCAGCCCACAAGCGTCACCATGCTTCCAGCAGCTACATAGCACGCTCACAGCTCGCTAACCCTGACCCTGACCCTGACCGTACATCTTTTAGAATGTGGGAGGAAACCACAGCATCCAGAGGGAAACCATGTGGAATGGGGAGATTGTGTGAGCTCCTTGCAGACAGTGGTGAAAACTGAACCGGCGATACCATTCTGTTCAATTACACCCATGTGACCGGCTGGGTTGAATTGTTCTACGATCTTGGCAATGTACTTGCAAATGTTTCGTCACCGTATAAGGAGACATCATCAGTGCACTGTTAATTGTGTAATGAACAGCACACTGATGGTGTCTCCTCGTTTGGTGACAAAATGTTTGCAAGTAAGTTGCTGAGATCGGAGAATATCTCAACCCAGCCATCAACCACCCGAGCTACATATTTTCAGAGTTACTGTATTTCCAGTTATCCGTATGTCCTTGGAATGTGGGAGGAAACTGGAGCATCTAGAGGAAGCCCGCACAGAAACAGGGAGAACATACAAACTCCTTACAGAGAGTGGCAGGAATTGAACCCTGGTCAGTGACTGCTGCCACTGTAAAGCTGTGGCACTAACCTCTGCACTACCTTGCTGTATATCTAAGTCCATAAGAAATAGGAGAAAAATTAGGCCATTTGGTCCATCAAGTCTGCTCCACCATTTCATTATGGCTGATCTAATTTTCCTCCCAGCACCAACGTCCTGCATTATCCCATATCCCTTCTTGCCCTGACTGATCAAAAATCTATCTACCTCTTCCTTAAATATACAGACAGACTTGGACTCCACAGCTGCCTGTAGCAGGGAATTCCACAGAGTCACCACTCTCTGGCTAAAGAAATTTCTCCTCATCTCTGTTCTAAAAGGACACCCCTCTATTCTGAGGGTATGTCCTGTGGTCTTAGATTCTCCCACCATAGGAAACATTCTCCCCACATCCAAGTATCAAGGCCTTTCACCATTCAGTAGATTTTGATGAGGTCATCCCTCAATCATCTGAATTCCAGCGAATACTGGCCCAGAACCACCAAATGTTCTTCATATGACAAGCCATAAAATCCTGGAATCACCTTCGTGAATTCCTTTGAACCCTCTCCAGTTTCAGCATACCCTTTCTAAGATAAGGAACCCAAAACTTCTCACAGTACTCCAAGTGAGGCCTCACCAATGCTTTATAAAGTCTTCCCATTACATTTTGCTTTTATATTCTAGTCCTCTTGGAATGAATGCTAACATTGTATTTGCCTTCCTCACCACAGACCCAACCTATAAATTAACCTTTCGGGAATCCTACACAAGGACTCCCAAGTCCCTTTGCACCTCAGTTCTTTGTATTTTCTGTCTATTTAGAAAATAGTCAACTCTTTCATTTCTTCTACCTAAGTGCACGACCATACACTTCCCGATACTGTATTCCATCTGCCATTTCTTTGCCCATTCTCCTAATCTGTCTAAGTCCTTCTGTAGCCTCTCAACTTCTTCAAAACTACCTGCTCCTCCAGCTATCTTCATATTATCTGCAAACGTTGGAACAAAGCCATCAATTCTATCATCCAAATCATTGATATATGACATAAAAGGAATCAGTCCCAACACAGACCCCTGGGAAACACCACTAGACACCAGCACCCAGACAGAAAAGTCTCCCTTTAATCCCACTCTTTGCCTCCCGACAATCAGCCACTGCTTTATCTATGCTAGAATCTTTCCTGTAATGCCATGAGCTTGTAGTTTATTAAGCAGCCTTATGTGTGGCGCCTTATCAAAGGCCTTCTGAAAATCTAAGTACAAAACATCAACCATTCTCCTTTGTCTATCCTACCTGTTACTTCTTCAAAGAATGCAAATAGATTTGTCAGGTAAGGTTTCCCCTGGAGGAAACCATGCTGACTATTGCTTATTTTATCAGATGCCTTCAAGTAAGCTGAGACCTTATCCTTAACAATCAACTCCAACATCTTCCCAACCAGTGATGTCAGATTAACTGGCCCATAGTTTCCTTTCTTCTGCCTCTCTCCATTCTTGATGAGTGGAGTGACATTTGCAATTTCCAGTCTTCTGGAACCATTTCAGAATCTAGTGGTTCTTGAAAGATCATTGCTGATGCCTCCACAATCTCTTCAGCCAACTCATTCTGAACTCTGCGGTGTACTTAGTCTGGTCCAGGTGATTTATCTTCCTTTCGACCTTCCAGTTTCTGAAAAACCTTCTCTCTAGTTATGGTAACTTCACACACTTCATGCCCTCTGACACATGGAACTTCCACCATGCTGCTAGTGTCTTACACCATGAAGAACTTTGCAATATACTGTGACGAGAATACACATAAATTAGGATGTTAGCTGGCCTGGGCTGGCACCAGTGGGATCAGCAGTTGGTCTGCCACCTGTCTTCAGGAGAAAGAGAGATAAGGAAAACAATGGAGCAGCATTTGGAGATGTTAATGAAGGGAGAGAAAGAGTAACGGAAGGAGAGCTGTCAAGATCGGCTCCCCCTTTGAACCCTGAACTGTTTGAAGTGATGGACAGGTGATACCCCAGCAGGGGGATAAAAAGGGACAGGTTCGCTAAGGCAAGACACACGACACCCCGAGGTAACGAGACCCTGAAAGCGGTGCGTCTCCCACAAGTTGGTGGGAAGTTTTGGACGGCTGGTCGTGGGACCAAGCCATAGATGCACAGGGTGGAAAGGCACGATCGGCGGGAACCTGGTGTGTGTCCACCCTTGCCTGGGTGCCAGGTTCACCGCAGAGAAACGATCGTATCTGGAAACGGAGGGGTCACGGTCGGTGACCTCAGATGACATCGCAAAGGGCTCGCACGAAAGCTGACTGCGAAGAATATCAAAGGTCTGTGTGGAAGCCGTTTGAATATTCATTCGTTTTGCTCTCTCTCTCCTTCCCCCCACTGTCCATCTCCCACGGCAGCGATTACTGCGAACTGAACTGAACTAAATTGAACTGAACTTTGCATCACCTTGAAACTGGTCATTTACCCCTAGACAACGATAGAGCTTGATTGATCCTGTTATCTTAATTCTGTGTACATGTGTGTTTATCATTGCTGAACTGTTGCATTTATTATCCTTTTGATTAGAGTACTGTGTTGCTTGTTTCTTTAATAAAACTTTCTTAGTTCTAGTAATCCAGACTCCAACTGAGTGATCCATTTCTGCTGGTTTGGCAACCCAGTTACGGGGTACGTAACAATACTTATTCAGTTTGTTCGCTATCTCATTGTCACCCATTACTACCTCTCCAGCATTGTTTTCCATTGGTCCAATATCCTCTCTTGACTCTCTTTTACACTTTATGTATTTGAAGAAACTTTTGGTATCTTCTTTAATACTATTGGCCAGCTTACTTTCGTATTCCATTTTACCTTCTTAATGACTTTTTGTTGTCTTCTGTTGGTTTTTAAAAGCTTCCCACTCCACTAACTTCCCACTAATTTTTGCTCTATTATATGCCCTCTCTTTGGCTTTTATGTTGGCTTTGACTTCTCTTGTTAGCCATGGTTATATCATCTTTCCTTTAGAATGCTTCTTCCTCTTTGGGATTTATATATCCTGTGCCTTCCAAATTGCTTCCAGAAATTCCAGCCGTTGCACTTTCCTGTCAATCCTGCCAGTGTTCTTTTCCAATCAATTCTGGCCAACTCCTTTTCATGCCTCTGTAATTCCCTTTAATCCACAATAACACTGATAAATCTGACTTTAGCTTCTCCTTCTCAGCTTTCAGGGTGAATCTGATCATGTTATGATCATTTCCCCTATAGGTTCTTTTACCTTACGCTCGCTAATCAATTATGGTTCATTACACAACACCCAATCCAGAGTAGCTGATCCTCTAATGGGCCCAGCCACCAGCTGCACTATAGCCTTATTTCAGATTTGCAATAACTTAAAATTAGTTGTCATAAAGTGATTAGTTGTCATGTAGTGGTTTGATAATTAAATCAGAGTAAATTGGGGGCAAATGTAGCATAGCAGTTAGCACAACGCTATTACATCGTGGGGTATTAGAGTTCAGATTTTGGAATGGGTTTGTACGTCCTCCCTGAGGAATGGGTGTGTTTCCTTCAGGTGCTGCAGTTTCCTCCCACAGACCAAAAACATACCAGTTTTTAGGTTAATTGTTCATTGTAAATTGTCACATAATTAGGTTTGGGTTCCATCAGAGTAGTCAGGGGTTACTGGGCCGGAAGGGCCTATTCCATGCTGCATCTCTAAATAAATAAATAATAAATAAAAAATTTAAAAGAAACAGAAAGCTACTCATGCCTTTTAAGTTTTTAAATGCTAATATCCTATAAGTATGCATGTCACCTTACAGCTTTGGGTGCAAGATTATCGGCTGCATACAGCAGATGTAAGCTTTGATTGACAGTCAGTAATGCAAACAGCCTTAGTGCTCGCTCTTGTTTCACTGATAAACTTATGTGATGCCTACCAGAACAATTGCCAATAGCAACTGCATTTATTTAAGATCATATTGACCACAGAAAAAGTAATTTCTAAACAATAGTTTTCTCTATGAAGTTTCTATCATGGAGGATAGCACTATAATGCAGAATTATCTTCAATGACAATCTGTTTGCTATTTTAGAAATAAGAACACGTTTTCCATTGGTGTCAACTGTTTTCATGTTCCGCACAGATACTAGAACACAGATCACAGAACATTCCAGCACAGTACAGGCCTTTCAGCCCTTGGTGTTGTACTGACCTTTCAGGTAACTCTGAGATCAATCTAACACTTCCCTCTCAGATAGCTCCCAATTGTTCTATCATCCTTGTGCCCATCTAAGAGTTCCTTCAATGCCCCTGATATAACTGCATCTACCATTATCCCTGGCAGGGTGTTCCATGCACCCACCACTCTCAGTGTAAAAAACCTACCTCGAACATCCCATCCCCTACACTTCTCTCCAGTCACCATAAAGTGATGATTTTCTTATATCAGCTGTTACCACACTGGGAAAAAGGCTCTGATTGTCCATCTAATCTATTCCTATTATCATCTTGTTAATTGAATGCAGGTTTCAGGTAATCTGACTGAACATACTGTATTTATTTCAGATGAAAGCCATTACTATTGTTCTCTTCTCATCTTTTTGGATGTCCGAGATGTGAACAAAATCTGAAAACTCTCATACACACTCAGTGACTACTTTATTAGGTACAGGAGGAGCCTAGTAAAGTGGCTACTGAGTGTATGTTTGGGGTCTCCTACTGCTGTAGCCCATCTATTTCAAAGTTCAACGTGTTCTGGATTCAGAAATGTTCTACGTCACACCACTGTTGTAACATACAATATGGTTATTTCAGTTCATGTCACCTTCCTGTCAGCTTGAAACAGTCTGGACATTCTCCTCTGATCTCTCTCATTTCCACCCACAGAACTGCAACTCACTGGATTTGTTTTGTTTTTCGCACCATTCTCTGTAACCTCTAGAGACTGTTGTGCATGAAAATCCCAGGAGATCAGTAGTTTCTGAGATACTCAAACCACCCCATCTGGTACCAACAATTATTCCATGTTCAAAGTCACCAAGATCACATTTCTTTCCCATTCTGATGTTTGGGCTGAACAACTGAACCCCTTGACCATGTCTGCATGCTTTTATGCATTGAATTGCTGCCACGTGATTGGCTGATTAGATACTTGCCTTAACGGGCAGCTATACAGGTATATCTAATAAAGTGGCCACTCAGTGTATACCACTCATTCATCTTGGTGCCTGGGATTATTTAAGGTGAAACCTGATGTCTTTACTTGTGGACAGAATTCTCAACTCAATTTTGAGTATTATAAAACCATAAAACCACAAAGCTTAGGAGCAGAATGAGGCCACTCACCCCATTAAGTCTGCTTTGCCATTCCATTATAGCTGATTTATTATCTCCTCAAACCCATTCTCCTGCCTTCTCCCTGTGAACTTCGACAACATGGACTAGTCAAGAACCTATCAACCTCCACTTTATATATACGCAATAAATTTGTCTCCATAGCTGTCAGTAGCAATGAATTCCACAGATTCACCACCCCCTGGATAAAGAAAATCCTCCTCATCTCTTTTCTAAATAGTGTACATAGAACACATGACATGGAACAGTACAGCACATGAACAGGCCTTCCAGCCCACAGTGCTGTGCTGAACCAGCTAAAAGGTAAATTAAAAAAAAACAAAAACTAATCCCTCCCACCTACACAATGTCCATATCCCTCCATCTGCCTCATATTCATGTGCCTATTTAAACATCTTTTAAAAGCTTCCACCACCATACCAGGAGGTACTGTTGCTTCACTGTTGACTGAAAAATGCACTTCAATCTGGGTGCTCCCAGCGCAGCCTTCTCTACGTCATAAGTCCCGACGCAGATTGGGGGACAGCTTCGTTGAGCACCATCACTCTGTCCATCACAACGGCAGGGATATCCCGCTGGCCATCCATTTTAATTCTACTTCCCATTCTCATTCCAACATGGCTTCCTCTACTGCGACGATGAGACCACTCTCAACTTGTAGGAGCAACGACTCCCATTCCGTCTGGGTATTCTCCAACCTGATGGCACAAACATTAATCTCTCTAACTTCCAGTTATTTCTCCTCCTGCCTCTTCTCTCATCTTCCATTCCCCATTCTGACACAACTCTCTTCTTCCCCTTCTCTTCTCCTCATCGACCCATCAGGTCTCTCCTTTCCCCCTGTCAGATTCCTTCCTCTTCAGCTGTTTACTTCATTCACCTGTCATCACCTAGCTTCTCACTTCAACCCCTTCCACCACCTGCCCACCTTTCCACTCACCTGGTCTCCCCTTCACCTGCCAGCTTGTACTCCTTCGCCTCTCCCCATCATTCTGGCTTCTCCCCCGTTCCTTTCAACCCAGATCAAGGGTCTCAGACCTCTCCATAGATGCTGCCCAACCCACTGAGTTCCTTCAGCATTTTGTGTGTGTTGCCATATGAAAATCGTTCAGCAATTCTATTCAGAGGTATTTATGGAGGCCTCTATTTTCTCATCCCCAAGTTCTGATGAAGAGTCACAAACTTGAAACATTAGCTTTGTTTCTCCCTTTACCATCTAACCTGCAGAATAATTTCTGTAATTTATCTTTTTGTGTCCTAGGGTTTGAACCAGAAGATTATGCTCAATAATTTGCACATCCATATTCATGTCATTCTACTGAAATGCAGCGGAGAGCATCGTAACAAGCTGCATGACTGCATGGTACAGAAACTGTGCTGAAGCGAACAGGAAGGCTCGACAGGAGGTAGCTAAAACTGTCCAACGCATCGATGGTACCAGCCTACCTGCCATCAAGGACAAATATACCAGAAAGATGCTGGAAAAGGGCCAGTAACATCATGAAGGATCCCACCCACCCTGCTCATGGACTGTTTGTCCCACTCCCATCAGGGAGGAGGCTACATAGCATCTACGCCAGGACCATCAGACTCAAAAACAGTGACTCTCCCCAAGTAGTAAGGCTGATTAATACCGCCACCCACTAACCCACCACTATTTTATTACTTCCCGTCAGTCACCTTATGTACAGTCTAGTGGCACTCTATGGACATACAATTAATCCATGTATATAATCTATTTTACGTATTTATATTTATTGTGTTTTTTCTTATTATTGTGTTCTTTATCTTATTGGGTTTTTTGTGCTGCATCGGATCCAAAGTAACAATTATTTTGTTCCCCTTTACACTTGTGTACTGGAAATGACATTAAACAATCTTGAATACTTCTCTGCTGACACCCTTCACCATCAACAAGAAGTTGAGTATACAAAAACCTGAAAGCACGTACCTCCAGGTTCAATGACACCTTCTATCCCATGGTAATAAGAATATTGGACGCTTCCCCAGCAGGCGAGGGTGAACTTGTGACCTCATGATCTACTTCATTACTGGGTTGATTCTAGAGACAAGACCATGAGAAGTGATTGATTTGTCTGAGACTATAATGACAGCAATTCAGAACAACGAGAGGGGATCTCACAGAAGGACATAAAATTACGAATGGTGTAGATAAAAGTTATCTTATGGTGCAGGAGAGTTATTTCCACTGGTGGATGAGACTAGAGCCTAGGGACACAGACTGAAGATTGAGGGGAGTAGATTTAGGATGGAGATGAAGGAGCTGCTTTTCCCAGAGTAGTAAATCAGTGGAATTCTCTGCCCCGGGGAGCAGTAGAGGCTACCTCGTCACAGTGAAATAGATTGTGGCATTTCAGAGGACTTAAGGGTTATGGGGAAATGGCAGGTCAGCGGAGATGAATCAACGGCTAGATCAGCCATGATCGTATTCAATAGTGGAGCGGGCTTACCAGGAAAGATGGCCGACTCCTGCTCTTATTATGACCTAGCACCTTATTGTCCTTATTGTGCTGTGCTTTCCAAAGCAGTTGTGCTTAATTCTACATTGCGTTATTCAAGTTCAAATTCAAGTGTGTCATCATCTGACTGTGCATAGATACAACCAAATGAAACAACGTTCCTCCCGACCATGGTGCACCCACAAAACATCTATCACACACAGCACATAAAACAAAATATTACCACAAATAAACTAATATAATATAATTCAAAATGCATGTAGTGGGCAGCACAGGTGAACAGTAAACAGTAAAGAGCTCGATGCTCTGGTGAAGAGACCTCGGTGGTGTCAGGGTATTCATCTCACGGCCTGAGGGAAGAAGCTGTTATCCAGTCTGGCAGTCCTAGTCCTGATGTTCCTGTACCTCCTTCCTGATGGTAGTGGGTCAAAGAGATTCTGGAATGGATGGTGGAGATAATCGACAATGCTTTGGGCTGTTCGTACATTGTTTTAATTTGTTTACCTCAATGCACTGTAAAACAAATTGGTCTGTATGAACAGTGTGCAAGACAAACTTTTCTAAAGTACTATTATTTCTTACAGATTCCATCCTCTGTTCAGGGTCAAGGCTATTGAAATGTTAGCTGATAAAAAGCCAGTCATTCTGACCTTGTATCTATGTATTGTAGTGTGTAATAGGAATCCAAAATCGTACTAATGGTATTGTAGACACAGTAGTACATTGAAGAGAGTGTTTTTATTTAATGGCTGAATGCTCTGATCTCTGACCTGAACATGACAGATAATAAATATGATGACAAATGTCTCAAGGATCAAAGGTCATCTATTGTATCTTCACCATATACATTTACATGGATTAGGGATTTGCTGTGGTGTGTGGCACGACATTCAAAAAAAAAACAACAATATTCAACAATTTAAATAATAAATAATTATATGAAAAATAAAGTTAGAGCTTAAAGTACGGATATGGAATAAGATGTTCATAAATACATAAATACCAGCATGCATTTACAGTGTAAACTGTGCTATAAAAAGTTACACACACAAAATGCTGGAGAAACTCAGCAGAATCTATGGAAATGAATAAACAGTCAACATTTCAGACTGAGATCCTTCATCGGGACTGGAAAGGAAGGGGGAAGATACCAGAATAAAAAGATGGGAGGAGGGGAAGGAGGATAGCCAGAAGATGAGAGGTGAAACCAGGTGGGTTGGAAAGATAAAGGGCAGGAGAGGAAGGAATCTGATAAGAGAGGAGAGTGGACCATTGGAGAAAGGGAATGAGGTGTAAAACCAAGAGGAGGTGATAAGGCAGGTGAGAAGTAGGAGGCCAGAGTGGGGAGTAGAAGAAGGGTGGGGGGGGGGAATGTTACTGCTTTAGATTTCCAACATCTGCAGACTTGCTCATGTTTATATTTTTCAAAGCAGTTTAAAGTATTTACAGTGCAGTGCAGTGATGGGGTAATAGATAGAGGTAGGTGGGAGGGGGCGGTAACTAAGAGACTTCAGATGCTGAGATCTAAAACAAAACAAAACCAGAAGGTCCCACCCAAAATGTTGATTTATGCTTTTTGCCTCCATAGATGCTGCTTGATCTGCTGTGTTCTTCCAGTGTTGTGTTAATGTTCTCAGGAATCCTACACTGTCAGGAAAGCTCACCAACACCTCTACTTTCTGAGGAGGCTGCAGAGAGCTGGACTTTGCACATCTATACTCACATCATTCTACAGCTGTGCAGTAGAGCATCCTAACAAGCTACATCACTGCGTTGTATAGAAACTGTCCTGATTCAGACAGCAGGGCTCTACAATGGGTAGCTAAAACTGCCCAATGCACCACTGGCATCTGCATGCACACCATCAAGGACATATATTCAGAAAGGTGCTAAGAAAGGCCAGCAATATAATGAAGGATCCCACCTGCTCATGGACTATTTGTCCCACTCCCATCAGAGAGGAGGCGACATAGCATCCACCCCGGACGACCAAACACAAAAAGCAGTTACTTTCCCCAAGCAGTAAGGCTGATCAACACCTCCACATACTAACTCCACCACTACTTTATAATTTCCTGTCAGTCACCTGATGCACAGCCTTGGATCACTTTATGGACACACACTCAGTCGATGTAGATAAGCTATCTTAGGTATTTATACTTACTGTGTTTCTTTTATTATTATTGTGTCTTTACCTTTTGTGGTATTTTTTGTTCTGCATTGGATCTGGAGTAAAAATTATTTCATTCTCCTTTACACTTCTGTATGGCGTTTGACTGTCGTGTATGGCAGAGACAGGAAATGTGTGTAGGAGACATTTTAAAGTTGAACAGCTGTTGCAGTGGGGCAGTTCTGCTCTCTATAGTTGCACCGTGGAGAGCATTCTGACAGTCTGCATCACTGTCTGGTATGGGGGGGCGGTGGGGGGGGGCTACTGCACAGGACCGAAAGAAGCTGCAGAGGGTTATAAATCTAGTCAGCGCTCCATCTTGGGTACTCACCTACAAAGTACCCAGGACATCTTCAAGGAGCGGTGTCTCAGAAAGGCAGTGTCCATTATTAAAGACCTCCAGCACCCAGGGCATGCCCTTTTCTCACTGTTACCATCAGGTAGGAGGTACAGAAGCCTGACAACACACACTCAGCGATTCAGGAACATCTTCTTCCCCTCTGCCATCCGATTCCTAAATGGACTTTGAAGCTTTGGATGCCATCTCACTTTTTTAAATATCCAGTACTTCTGTTTTTCACACAATTTTTTAATCTGTTCAATATACGTATACTGTAATTGATTTACTTTTTTTCCTTCTATTGCATTGAACTGCTGCTGCTAAGTTAAGAAATTTCACGTCACATGCCGGTGATAATAAACCTGATTCTGATTCTGATCCTTGACTTCAGATGTCCCAGTGCAGTGGTATGAACAAGCAGCACAAATGGGGTCTTCCTTGGTTGCGGTAGATGACCATGATGTCTTCTGTTGCTATCACGCCCTTCGCTCTCCATCAAGTTTTGCAAAACTGCCTTCCAGGTTATTGGACCTCACTGTAGAGTCCGCCAGAGCTGGCTTCGCATGTGAGGGCAGGCATGTCCTCATCTCACTGGGGTATGAAGCTGCCGGCTACCCTCACCTGGTTTAGCCCACCTGTCAAAGCAGTGTACCGGGTGTGGCGGCTGTCACAAGCAAGCAACTACTTGGAGACACAGGTGAGAGCAGAGTGAGCTGCCCTGGAATGGACATGACCAGAGGTGTTTCCCGTCCCCGAACACTCCATACACTTGTATGGAGGAAATGACATTAAACATTGTGAATCTGCATATGCTGGGTCTACTGCTGGCAGAAAGCTTGAGAGAACTTTGAAAGTGGCAGAATCTTTTTCCAGAACCATCAGCAATCCTCAGTAATCTGCTCTCCGTGATGTTGCAAAAGTGTCTTGGACTAGACGACACAGAGGGCAAAATCTGAAGTCTCCCAGCTCTTTTCCTAATGAAGTATTAATACTGTGTTAGTTACATTCTTTAACAGCCCCTCCAATATTAATCACAATGATTTATGGTTCCTCATCTCATCTGATTTTTCCCTCTTGATCGAGATGGTACTTGGCAAACCTCCAGTATAATTCCCATACCTGAGAATATTTGAAAGGCTACAGTCAGATCATCTGCTGCTCACTTTCTGACTTCTTCGCGTCGAAGGGTAACTTGAGGAAGTTGATGCGAGTCTGAGGCAAACAGATGCCGTGCATCCCTGCTGCAAGAAAGAAAGCAATGGCCAGAGCAGTTTATTCACATTATTACCTGCACAGAATATGAGTGACAGTGAATGTAAAAACTTTATTTCCAAAACACTTCCCACTCCACCTCCATAGTTACCAGCCTTAATGAGCACTTCACTGTTTCATTATAGATTTGCAACAGTCGGCATATTAAGTTTTTCCCACACTAATGGCTGGCAATCTGTATAACACATTATGCATTAATTTCAGCTGTCAGACCAACTTTGCTTCATGCTGTGACAGTAATAGTACATTTAGATATCAAGGCAGCTTGTCGTTAGTGGACCTATCGTCCATATTTGTCAATTAGCTCTTTCTTCGTGCTTATGGCTTACCTTTACATTGTCATGTGAGCTGCTGGATTTCTCCTGGATCTGTCTACCGTTCGTGGTCAGAACACTGCAAACACCCTCACCCAGACTGACTCTACTAGTTTCAGCAGTGCTGCCAGCTGGGGACTCAGAAAGAGCCTTTATCACAATCACAATCAGGCTCAATATCACCAGCATATGTTGTGAAATTTGTAGTTTTGCAGCAGCAGTACAATGCAAAATATAATAATAATAAACTATAAATTACAATAAGTATATGACGGTTTATAAATTCATCTTTTACGGCCTTAGATGAAAATGCTAGGTAAGAATGTAAGAGATTACTCATTAGTCATAGCCTATTGAATAAGAGCAACATCACAGACTGCGCGCCACGTCGGGAGAACATGTACACTCATGTGCACTCAAGCACTGGGATCTGGAGTTCAGGTTTTGCTTCATAGAGTTAGTATACAATCATGTAGGTTCACGTAGGCACAGATGTATCTCACCCCCCACACACACACACACACAGACAGACACACACACACACACACACACACACACACAGACACACACACACACACACACACACACACACACACACACAGACACACACACACACACTACACCCACTTTACATTATTTCATTTCTATAATTTGCATACATACACCTGCACTCAGTGGCCACTTTATTAGGCACACCTGTACATCTCCTCATTAATGCAAATATCTAATCAGCCAATCATGCGGCAGCAGCTCAATGCATAAAAGCATGCTGACATGATTAAGAGATCCAGTTGTTGTTCAGACCAAATATCAGAATGGGGAAGAAATGTGATCTAAGTGACTTTGACTGTGGAATGATTGTTGGTGCCAGAAGGGGTGGTTCGAGTATCTCAGAAACTGCTGATCTCCTGGAGATTTTCATCTACAGCAGTCTCAAGAGGTAATGGAAAGTGGTGTGAAAAACAATAAACATCCAGTGAGCAGTAGTTCTGTGAGTGAAAATGCCTAGTTAACGAGAGAGGTCTGAGGACAGAGGCCAGACTGTTTCAAGCTGACGGGAAGGCGACATTATCTCAGATAGCCACGTGTTACAGCAGTGGTGATGCAGAAGAGCATCTCTGAACATACAACGTGTCAGACCTTGAAGTGGATGGGCTACAGCAGCTGAAGACTGTGAACATACACTCAGTGGCTACTTTACTGGGTACAGGAGGTGTCCATTAAAGAGGCCACTGACTGTGAGCTGAGGAAGGCTACTGGCATTATTACTCCAGCAAAACAGTAAAAATAAGGTAATAATTGGCAATAAGGGTAAAAGCAATAAACATTACAGGAACATCACAAATGACTTTTTAAATGTTACTTTTCGGAACACTTTTGGGCATCTGGGGTTATGGAAAGATCACTTATCAAGTGCAGAAATAAAGATTGTTTTACCTTCATGAAAACCTGTCCTATATTGTATCTGTTTTTCACGGAGGCCACAGTACCTTTTTACCTGTTTACAGAATATGAGTCTCACTGAAGTCGAATGCTCATCCATTGAGAATATGTTTCAACATTCAGTTCCTATGCAACATTGCGTTACCAGGAAGATTTCCCTGGTGTAGTACATGTATCAAATTATATATCTATTTATAAAGTGAAAATTCACGATTTTGTTGAACACAGTATAATCTTCCCTTAAAGTGTGGCAGTGCATTTCAAGATGCCATCTTTAACTTACAGAATATTTAACTGTAATATAATTAGCAATCTCTTTGAGCCACTACTGTCAGGAAGGAGGTACAGAAGTGTCAGGACTAGGACTGCCAGATGGGGTTACAGTTTCTTCCCTCAGGCTATGAGACTAATGAATACCCTGCCACCACTGAGGGCTCGTCACTACGACAGCAAAATGTTCACCGTGCTGTTTACTGTTTGGATGGCGGGGTGGAGATACGTCTCTACCAAGGGAGGTGTGAAGTGCTCCCTCCTTCCACTAGCCTGCAGGCTGCCCTTGGGCAAGGTGTAGCACCTGCTTAGCTCCTCCCACCCCCACCCAATCAGGGTCACATGAAGCTCTGGGCACAGGTAGTGGATGTCTTATGAGCACCTGGTGCATATCACAAGTCCTGGTGTCAGGCAGGTAATCTCTAAAGAGTATTGATAATGACTGGGGTCACCTGTCTTGCAAAGACGCTACCCAGAAGAAGGCAATGGCAAACCACTTCTGTAGAAAAATTTGCTAAGAACAATTGTGGTCATGTGACTATGATCGCCCATGTCAAATGACACGGCACATAGCTTGTTCACTTAGATGTGCTGTGCTTTACTACAACATGTGGGCATGTGGCCAAGTGGTTAAGGCGTTCGACTAGCGATCTGAAGGTCGTGAGTTTGAGCCCCAGCCGAGGCAACGTGTTGTGTCCTTGAGCAAGGCACTTAATCACACAGTGCTCTGCGACGACACCAGTGCCAAGCTGTATGGGTCCTAATGCCCTTCCCTTGGACAACATCGGTGTCATGGAGAGGGGAGACTTGCAGCATGGGCAACTGCCAGTCTTCCATACAACCTTGCCCAGGCCTGCACCCTGGAGAGTGAAGACGCAGATCCATGGTCTCGCAAGACTAACGGATGCTTTACTACAGGCATTATCAAAGTGTGTATATGTCAATGTCATCTTGAGATTAATTTACCTTGCAGGTATACATCAGGAAGAAGCTATAAGAACCTCAGGACTTCACCACCAGGTTACTACCCCTCAAACATCAGGCCCTTGAACCAAAGGGGATAACTTCACTTAACTTCACTTGCCCCATCGTTGAAATGCTCCCACAACCAAAGATCTCACTTTCAAGAATTCTTTATCATATGATCTCATGTTCTTGTTATTTATTTATATTTGCATTTGCACAGTTTCGTGTCTTCTGCACTCGAGTTGATCTTTTATTGATCCTGTTATAGTTACTATTCTATAGATTTCATGACAATTAACAAATAGTTAAAGGTAGTTAACAAATTTCACGACACATGCCAGTGATAACCTGATTCTGATTCTAATTTTCTGAATATACCCACAAGACAATGAAGCTCAGGGCAGTATATGGTGACAGATATGTACTTTAATAATAAAGTTGACTTTGAGCTTTGAATTTTGAACTAAAATGCAAAAAAAAAAGAACCAATGAGAAAGTACACATAAACAAAAAGTGACAAACAACTAATGGACGAAAGAAGACAATAAACAATAGACAATAGGTGCAGGAGTAGGCCATTTAGCCCTTCGAGCCAGCACCACCATTCACTGTGATCATGGCTGATCATCCACAATCAGTACTCCTTTCCTGCCTTTTCCCCATATCCCTTCACTCCGCTATCTTTAAGAGCTCTATCTAACTCTTTTTTGAAAGAATCCAGAGAATTGGCCTCTACTGCCTTCTGAGGCAGAGCATTCCATAGAATCACAACCCTCTGTGTGAAAAAGTTTTTCCTCAACTCCGTTCTAAATGGTCTACCCCTTATTCTTCAACTGTGGCCTCTGGTTCTGGACTCCCCCAACATCGGGAACATGCTTCCTGCCTCTAGCGTGTCCAATCCCTTAATAAACTTATATGTTTCAATCAGATCCCCTCTCATCCTTCTAAATTTCAGTGTATACAACCCCAGTTGCTCCAATCTTTCATCCTGGGAATTAACCTGCCATCCCGGGAATTAACCTCGTGAACCTACGCTGCACTCCTTCTACTACTAGAATATCAAGAATGTCCTTCCTCAAATTTGGAGACCAAAACTGTACACAATATTCCAGGTGTGGTCTCACCAGGGCCCTGTACAGCTGCAGAAGGACCTCTTTGCTCCTATACTCAATTCCCCTTATTATGAAGGCCAACATGCCATTAGCTTTCTTCACTGCCTGCTATACCTGCATGCTTACTTTCAGTGACTGATGAACAAGGACACTTTGATCTCATTGTACTTCCCCTTTTCCTAACTTGACACCATTCAGATAATAATCTGCCTTCCTGTTCTTGCTACCAAAGTAGATAGCCTCACATTTATCCACATTAAACTGCATCTGCCCACTCACCCAACCTGTCCAAGTCACCCTACATTCTCATAACATTCTCCTCACATTTCACACTGTCACCCAGCTTTGTGTCATCTGCAAATTTGCTAATTAATGGATATTGTAAATAGCTGCAGTCCCAGCACCGAGCCTTGCGGTACCCCATTAGTCACTGCCTGCCATTCTGAAAAGGACCCGTTAATCCCTACTCTGTTTCCTGTCTGCCAACCAATTTTCTATCCATGTCAGTACCCTACCCCCAAATACCATTTGCTCTAATTTTGCACACTAACCTCCTCTGTGGGACCTTATCAAAGGCTTTCTGAAAGTCCAGGTACACTACATCCACTGGCTTTCCCATGTCCATTTTCATAGTTACATTCTCAAAAAATTCCAGAAGATTAGTCAAGCATGATTTCCCCTTCGTAAATCCATGCTGACTCGGACCTATCCTGCCACTGCTATCCAAATATGCTGCTATTACATCTTCTATAATTGATTCCAGCATCTTCCCCACCACTGATGTCAGACTAACTGGTGACACGTTGTGTAAATACAAACATTTGTGTAAAAAATCAATACATATTACTGCGGACATGAGATGTAGAGTTTATAGGATGTGGTCAACAGTTCAGTCTTCAGGTGAGTGAAGTTATCCACATCTTGTGCATTTTATAATGAAAGCAATGAACAGATAAATTTATAGTTAGATTTGATTGTTATTTTAGAGACGCAGCATGGTCACAGGCCCACATCACTCAGTTACACACACGTGACCAATTAACCTAATGACCCATTCATCCTTCGGACTGTGGGAGGAAGCCCACATGATCATGGGGGGAACATATAAGCTCCTTACAGACATCACTGTGTCGTGATTTTAGTCCTGGAAGACTGAACACAGAACATACAACATTACAAGATCAGAAATTCAAAACAGGATCAATATCAGTTGATATCACTGGCACACGTCATGAAATTTGTTAACTTAGCAGTAGCAGTACAATACAACACATGATAATATAGAAAAAACTAATTAAATCAATTACAGTAAGTATATATATATGTATATTAAACAGCTAAATTTAAAATAGTGCAAAGGCAGAAATAACAAAAAGAAGTGAGGTAGTCTTCATGGGTTCAATGTCCATTTAGGAATTGGATGGCAGAGGGGAAGAAGCTGTTCCTGAATCATACACAATACAGACCCTTCAGCATACGATATTTTGAAGATGATGAAATTCCCTGTGAAATCAGATATCTCCTAGCTTTTTGGGTGCATGGGAAGCCATCTATAGATTCAATTTATCCAGTTTAATTAACCTGAATTGTAATGAGATATTAATGTATTGGAAAGTATTACAAAATTACGTTCAGGAGACAGGCAACAGTTTCATAGAACAGAGAACACCTCAGCTCAGTACAAGCCTCTCATGTTGTGTCAAACATTCAACTTATTCTAAAATCAATCTAACAATTCCCTCCCCTATAGACCTCCATGTTTTCCCAACCATTGCTTATTTAAGAGTCTCTTAATCACTGTTCCCTCTAAGCTGTGTGGGTGCTCCTGAGCACATAGCCTTTCTTGCCCTGCAGATGGGATTTTCTTTTACAGTATGAACTGTTTTATTAAAGTTCACACACTTTTCGGGCCTTGTAAAAATTTCCTGCTCAGAACAATAGTTGGTCTGCGCAGCTGTTAAAAAAAACATTAGAAGGGACATTGCTCCTCAATGTCACTAACGTCTCTGCCTCTACCACAGCCCTGACAGGGCAGTACACGCACCCACCACTCTCTGTGTAAAACACTTACTTCTGACGTCCTCCCCTATACTTTCCTCCAATCACCTGTAAATTATGCCCCACTCCATATTAACTGTCAATAGCTGTCTAGCTCCCTACAGAGTAGCAGAATGAGGGGAGATTTGATAGAGGTATACAAAATTATAAGGGGTATAGATAGGATAAATGCCAGCAAGCTTTTTCCACTAAGGTTGAGTGAAATGAGAACTAGAGGTCATGGGTTAAGGGTGAGAAGTGAAATGGTTAGGGCGAACATGTGAGTAGGATCAGTGTGGAACGAACTGCCAATGGAAGTGATGTACGTGGGTTCAAATTCAATGTTTAAGAGAAGTTTGGATAGGTAAATAGATAGCAGGGAAGGTTATGGTTTAGAAGCAGGTCGATGGGACTAGGCAGATTAATAGTTGGGCTGAAGGGCCTGTTTCTGTACTGTAGTAATCAATGACTCTATGGCTCTAATAGTGAACAATTGCTCTGTTTTGCTATTCCTGGAGAGTATCTGTCAGCCATGGTCTTTAAAAATTCATTACACATTCAGCAGAACGATCTTGGCAGTACTCGGCTCCTTCTTTGTCCCTTTTCTTTACTCCTTTGTTTCTTGATTCTACTCAACCAATTTTACCCTCTGCTGCTGCCAGTGACACTCAGCTGCTTTATACAAATTACAGATTGAGCAGATTGACATGAAGTGTTGTCACAGGAAAGCAGCATCCATCATTAATGACCCCCCCACCACCATACAGGACGTGCTCTCTTCTCGCTGCTGTCATCAGGAAGAAGGTACAATAGTCTCAGGACTCACATCACCGGGTTCAGGAGCAGTTATTACCACTCAACCGGGGGGGAGGGGAGGGATAACTTCACTCAAGTTCTCTTGCTCCATCTCTGAACTGCTCCCACAACCTATAGACTTACTTTCATCGTATGTTCTTGATATTTATTGCTGCTTTATTTATTACTATTTCACTTTTATATTTGTGTAGTGTGCTGTCTTTTGCGCATTGCTTCTTTGTCCATCCTGTTGGACGCGGTCTTTCATTGATTTGTATAGAACATAGAGGCCTAGTCCTTGCTACGACCAAAGCCACGTAACTCTCCCGCCACCCGCCAATAAATCAATGGATCGGACTCACGGTTTTCCACATTAACAATTGTCCAACAGGGTCTTGCAATCACAAGAAAAGTGACAAAGGTGATCACTCGTTGTTGGACTGCACGTGCCTTTATGCACCAACGCCTCTCTGACACAGGCAGCAACTTGGTCCACACCAAGTCCTATTACTTCAGTTTCTCCACAAATGAGCAACTTGCTGATGGAGTAAGCCTGCTGTACTTCAAGTTCTTAATGTCCAGCAGGGCCTTCTGATCATAAAAAAATATGATTACAGAAAGAGCTTTGGTTGATCCTGCAGAAGCCACTGCGATCGAATGTGTGTCATCTTACCAGAAATATTATCAGTAAGGCAGCTTAACTTTTATGCCTGCTTGTATTTTTTTATAGTATAACTACTTCTACACATGTAACGGTTTAGTATGTTTCCTAGTAGTCACTGTATGTATATGCAATTGATCAGTGTGTCTCCTAATGTTTACAATTCTGTATGATTCTGGAAAGTTCTCTGCTATCACATTATCTGAATAGGGGCTATCTGATTGTTTAACTCTTATCTACAAATTTGAATAGAATGTTTTATAGCTATGGTACAAAAAGAGCTGAACATAATGCCCTGCTGTTTTCATTCTATCCCTTCCTTCCCCCTTTGTTCTTAGACTCCAGCTACTGTCTGTTTCCAATTCACCTCATTCTATTAGCACTTGATAAAATTATCGTGAAGCAACATTTTTCATGCCATTTTCTTGACTTCTAAAAACTCCCTTGATCCCCCTCCCCCTCCCATTTTCAAACCTCTTACTTTCTCTTCTTTCAATTAGTCTTGACGAAGGGTCTCGGCCTGAAACGTCGACTGTACTTTTTCCTATAGGTGCTGCCTGGCCTGCTGTATTCCACCAACATCCTGTGTGTGTTGCTTGAATTTCCAGCATCTGCAGATTTTCTCGTGTTTGCCCTAGATCAAAACTTTGGATTCCAACAGCACTATCTGTGTGGAGTTTGCATGTCCTCTTTGTGAATATATGGGTCTCCCCCAACATCCCAAAGACCTGAGGGTTGGTAAGTTAATTGATCTATGTAACTTGTTGCTGGTACGTATGTGAGAAATAAATTCTGGAAAGAGTTGATGGTAGTGTGGGGAAGATAAAATGTGATGAGTGTAACACACACAAAATGCTGGAGGAACTCAGCAAGCCAGGCAGCAACTGTAGAAAAAAGTACCGTCGATGTTTCGGGCCGAAACCATTCAGTTGTGTCCCCTTCACAGATGTGAAACCCTTCACTGTCCTGCCAAAGGGTTTCGACCTAAAAAGTTGACTGTACTTTTTCCTATTGGTGCTGCCTGGCCTGCTGAGTTCCTCCAGCATTTTGTGTGTGTTGCTTGGATTTCGAGCATCCACAGATTTTCTCTTGTATGTGATGAGTGCAGATTAATAAGGTTGCAATGGGCTGAAATGGCCTATTTCCACACTCTTTAATTATTTATTTATTTAGCGATACAGTGCACTGCGCTGAACTTCAGCTCTCTGCTCTGCAGTTTACTTATCTCTGTACTGGACAGAGGCTGGAGCCCAGAACTGATGCCTTTTTGCCTGGCTGTGGACTCACTTTTGACAACTTCAGTTCCGAATGCTGTTTTCTTACTTTTATTGTTTGCACAATTTTTAATGCACTTTGGGTGCTCGACAATCCCTGTTTGACATATTTGATCCACCTGAATCTAATGCTTGTGAAAATCTGTAGGCGTGAGGGTATCTATCTCACCAAGCTCCATTGTTACCAGGTACAAGTGAGGTTCATCATGAGATGGAGTGTCTCTTGTTATTTTCTGTGACACTGACCATCTGATTGTGTGGAGAAAAGCCTCACCTCACTAAGCGAAACAGCAAATATCCAAATTAAATACTAATAATCCTTCCCATCCGTCCAACAATCTCTTTGATCCCTTACCATTGGGCAGGAGGTGCCATAGCATTTGAACAAGAACTGTTAGGTTTCTTTCCCCAAGACTACTGAACTCCCTGCCGTCGCTCAGGTCTCATCACATATGAAATACCTGTAGCGTTATACTGTTTAATTTTCAAATTGTTATTTGTTAATTTATTTGTGGTAATATTACCTATGTGTTATGTGTGTGTGAGCTATACTTTATGTATTGTGTTACGCACCATGGCCCAGAAGAACATTGTTAACCTATTATGTGTACAATTGAATTACAATAAGCTGAACTTGAACTTAAAGTAATTGTTAATTTAATACTAATCAGTGAAAAATAGAACAATGTTGCCATAGTTCTGTGCCAACACACACAAAATGCTGGAGGAACTCAACAGTACAGGCAGCATCTATGGAGAGGAATAAGCAGACAAAGTTTGGGGCCGAGACCCTTCATCAGGACTGGAAAGGAAGGGGGAAGAAGCCAAACTAAGAAAGTGGAGGAGGGAAACTGGCAGGCGAGGGGGCAGGTGCGTGGGAGTGGGGGGTGTCCACTCAGAAGCTGGAAGGTGACAGATGGAAGAGGCAAAGGACTGAAGAAGAAGGAATCTGATCGGAGAGGAGAGTGGACCTTAGGAGAAAGGGAAAGAGGAGGGGAACCAGAGGGAAGTGATGAACAGGTGAGGAGAAGAGATTGGGGAATGGAAAAGAAAGAAGGAGGGAGAGGGGAGAAATTATTGTAAGTTGGAGAAATCAAAGTTCATGCCATCAGGTTGGAGGAGATAACGGGACAGAATATGATGCGTTGCTCCACTACTGAGAACTAGATATGGATTGCCCAAACACACTCCAGCAAACAAGCAAACTGGAGAGATCAAATCCACACTGCAGATTTTCCCATTCACTGGTGAACTTCCCAATTGGACATCACTTGTAGAATTCAGACTGACCAAATGAAACATCCACCCTGTGAAAAATTAACAAATTCTCCCCACTCTATTAATGCCCAACTACTAATGTGACTAGATATTTATAGAAGATAGAACAGACCCTTCAGCCCACAATGTTGTGCCAAACCAATTAAATCAGTAACCAAATGGCCAACTAAACTAATCCCTTCGGCTACACAACGTCCATCCATGTCTTGCCACTTTCCTCACATTCATGTGCCTATCTAAATGTCTCTTAAAACTCCCTAATGTACCTGCCTCTACCGTCACCATGGCAGCACATTCCAGGCACACACCACTGTCTGTGTAAAAACCTTGACCCTCGCATCTCCTTTGAACTTACACCCTCTCACCTTAAATGCACAGCCTCTGGTATTAGACATTTCAATGCTGGGAAACAGATACTGTCTGTCTATCTATGTATGTCTACATTTATTAATATCCATCACAAATTACATCGTATTCCCAATCATGTTGCATTTATCAATCACAGTAATGACAGCCACAAGGAGAAATCTATTCCTCCACCGATATTCTCTCCAGATCAACTTCTGAAATCTACTATTAGACTCTGAAGATACGCAAGATGAGAGTTTGAATGGATTTCTAATTTTATTAAAACAGTTTGTGACCCTCTAAGAAGGGAGGTAAACAGTAGCAATTTAACTGTACATAATACATACTAATAATAGAATTTCCATAACCAACTGCAAATTATATTTGATAAATTTGGACTAATTACAATCATTAATCATTCAGCGTGAAAACCATCACGCACCTGGCAAGAGCCACCGCAGCAGCTGGTATCTCCACCAGAAGCCATTGTTGACACAAAAGAGTGAACCCAAAGCTGAACAAAACCCTTTGGCAAATGAACAATCTGTGATGAAAAAAAAAGCACATCAGATACCCAGACTGGTTCTTGGACAGCAAACTGACTCCAGAGTTGAGTAATGAACTACTCTTATATTATTCACTGTTTAATTTGAACCACAATTTGTACTTATGAAGTATTTTATTTAGTTATTTATTTAGAGACACAGTGCAGAACAGGCCAGCATACCAGCTATTTGCTAGCCTTGGGACGGTGTGGTAGTGTAGTGGTTGGCACAACGTTTTACCACACCAGCAACCTGGGTTTAACTCGCACCGCCGTCTGTAATGAGTTTATAGGATCTCCCCGTGAACACGTGGGCTTTCTCCGGGTGCTCTAGTTTCCTCCCACAGCCCAAAGACGTATCAGTTGGTGGGTTGATTGACCATTGTAAGTTGTCCCGTGATCAGGCTAGGGTTAAATCGAGGGGTTTCTGGGCTGCGTGCCTCAAAGGGCCAGAAGGGCCTACTCTGCGCTGTATCTCAATAAACAATATTTAACCCTAGGTTAATAGACAATAGGTGCCCTTCGAGCCAGCCCCGCCATTCACTGTGATCATGGCTGATCATCCACAATCAGTACCCGGTTCCTGCCTTCTCCCCATATCCCTTGACTCCACTATCTTTAAGAGCTCTGTCTAACTCTTTCTCGAAAATGTTAATCACTGCCGGTGGGCCTCGTACCCTGGTGACATAGGGATATGCCTGAGCTAGCATGCAAAGTCAGCTGTGACAAGGCACTGATGACATCACAGACATCCACTACAACCCCGGTTTGTAATCGTGTTCACCCAGACTTCTGGAACTGAGGACGTGGACCTGCCCCAGTGCAGTGGCTTTCCCACTTGAACACCTCTCCCACCCAGGTTTCCTGTCATCGTCAAGCATGATGCACCACAATCATGGGACAAGTTAAAATGACCCATTAACCTACTAACCAGTATGTCTTTGGTCTGTGGGAGGAAATTGGAGCACCTGGAGGAAGCCCACCCAGTTCATTGGGAGTACATATAAACCCCTACAGACATCACCGGAATTGAACTCCAAACTCTGGAACACCCCAAGCTGTAATAGTGGCACGCCAACCATAACGGCCTAACTAGATAGTGGACAGCAAATTGACCCCAGAGTTGAACAACAAACCATTCATATATTATTCACACCGTGTAATTAGAACCGCAATTTGTATTTGTGACGAGGTTCTTTTAAATATATAACATACTCAGGGGCTTGACGAGGTAAATGTATGGAGGATTTTTTTTTTGGCTGCCACCAGGTTCAGGCACAGTTCTTACCAGTGTGGATAATGTCACTCACCTCAACACTGAACTGATTCCACAAGCTACAGACTCACTTTCAAGCGCTCGACTACTCGTGTTCTCAGTATTATTTATTTACTTAGTTATTCCCTTCTTTTGCACATCAGTCTTTGTGTGTAGTTCTTACTTTTTATTTATAATAATAATTTGAAATGGATATGGATTATAAATATTATGATATTTCCCAAAAAAACATAGCAGAGTGCAGAATTGATCCCATAAACAATAGAGAACTAAAGTTGTGCTGAATGGCATGACAGCATAGTGGTTAGCACAACGCTGTACAGTAGCAGCGACCCGGGTTCAATTCCCACCGCTGAGTGTAAGAAGGCTCTGCATTCTCCCCGTAACTGCACGGGTTATTCAGGGTGTTCCAGTTTCCTCCCTCAGTCCGAAGACATAACAGTTGGTAGGTTAACTGTTCATTGTGAATTGTCCCTTGATTGAATAGGAGGGTTGCTGGACAGCGCGGTTCGAAGGGCCAGGAGGGCCTGTTTTCCGCTGTATCTCAATAAATAATAAATATTAGCGAGGTTAATGAGCCTGCAAACTGATAAATCCCAAGGCCCAGCCAATCCGCATCCTGGAACTTTGAAAGAAGTTGCTCAGGAGATAGTGAATGCTTTTTTATAGTTATAGAACATAGAACACTACAGCACAGTACAGAACCTTCAGCCCACAATGTTATGCCCAACTTTTAACCTACTCTAAAATCAATCTAACCCTGCCCTCCTACGTAGCCCCCCATTTTTCTATCATCCATGTGCCTATGTAAGAGCTTCTGAAATAGCCCTAACGTATCTGCTATGAGGGAGATGAGCCAGTTAGAACAAAAAATTAAGGCTTAACCTATAATTTTAGCAAACAACAGAGCAGTTGAATGGTTGAATGGATTGAATGTTGTGCATTTAATATTTCAGTAATATTTGAGTAGTCTAGTAAATATATTGTTGATTAAGCATTCTTTGTTCATTTGAACAATTCATTACCAGTTATATGTGAATTGCATACATCAGGATGTTACACATGATACATCCACACCTCGTTTAAAGTAAACATGAAATTAGACCTGCATTTCAGACTGCTGAAATTACAGAACATAATACTCTGCTTCTATTCCTTATATTCTTATTTTCTTTCTGCACTTCCAAGATCTTTTTGTACATGAGAGACGTTGAAGAGTATAGCATGTATTTTCAGATTCATTTACGTGCATGAAGTACATTGAAGCATACAGTGAAATGTGTTGTTTGTCTTAACAACCAACCTAAGGATGTGCTGGGGGCAGCCTGCAAGTGTTGCCACACATCCCAGTACCACAATAATATGCCCACAGTGTTCAGTTGAACAACGCGAGCATTAATAAAACAGAACACGACAAGCAACAAAACAACAACAGCAAAAACAAGCCCCTTTCCTCCATCCCATCCACCCACTCAAACACAGACACTGTCAAACCCAGGTCAGGCCTCCAGTGGACTTGCGGGCATTGAGCCTCCGACTTCCGATGAGGATTCTCAGGCCCAGGGCTTCTGCCATCGGCCTTCAACCTCTGGACTTCTGATTGACCTTCGGGCTGAAGAGAAAGCCACTTAAGGGAAAATCATTATGAAAATGAAAACAATAAATATCTATCCCAAAGATTTGAATCATAATTTTCATTTTATTTATTTAAAGATACAGCACGAAACAGACACTTACAAGCTGCCCAGCAACCCACCAATTTTACCCTCGCCTGGGCACACGACAATTTACAATGATCATTTAACCTACTAACCAGTATACCTTTGGACTGTAGGATGAAACTGGATCACCCAGAGGAAGCCATGCGCATACAGGAAGGAACGTACAAACTTGCTTACAGACGACACTGAAATTGAACTCCGATGCCCCGAGCTGTAATAGCAACGCGCTGACTGCAATGCTACCGTATAATTTGTCAATGCAAATCTTACCCTTCTCTGGGTTTTGCCAGATGTTAGTGAAGTCGAGTAAGAAACATTGCAGAAACACTCCTTGAGGAAAGGAGGCCAACGAGAAGTTTGACGTAAGTCTTAAAAGAATGCAAAGCAGCTAAAACAGATGTTTTTGTCATAAACAAAAGATGATACTCAATATTTCAGTTTTGGCCCCTTAGATGCCATTGAGACAAGTGACAGCAGAACTTCCTTATAACGGTCGAAAAAACGGTCCAGCAACTGATGGTATGGGACATTGAACCAGAGACACTGGTTCGAATGCTGTCATCTCACCAAATATGAATCCTCATGATAAAATCAATTAATCCTGAACTAAAGAGAAATAGTTCAAAGTAAATTTATTACCAAAGTACTTGTCACCATATACAATCCTGGGATTCATTTTCTTGTGGGCATTCACAGTAAATACAAGAAACACAATAGAATCAATGAAAGACCATCCCCAGCAGGATGGTCAAACAATCAATTTGCAAAAGACAACAAACTCTGCAAATGCAAAAACAAAGAAAAAGAATAATAAATAAGCAATAAATATTAAGAACATGAGAGAAAGAGTCCTCGAAAATGACTCCATAGATTGTGGGAACAGGTCAGTGATGGGGTGAGTGAAGCTGAGTAAAGTTATCCCCACTGGTTCAGGAGCCTGATGGTTGAGGGGTAATAACTGTTCCTGAACCTGGTGGTGTGAGTCCTGAGGCTCCTGTACCTTTTGCTGATAGCAGCAGCCAGAAGAGAGCATGAACTGGGTGACGGATGCTGCTTTCCTGGGAAAATGTTCCATGTAGATGTGCTCAATGCTGGGGAGGAATTTACTCTTGATGGACTCGGCCCTATCCACTACTTTTTGTGGGCTTTTCTGTTCATGGGCTGTGATGATCAGAATCTGAATCATTTTATTGCCAGAATGTGAAATGGACCAGAATTGATTGTCAACCATAAAACACAGCACAATACCATAACAGACAACACAATAGCAACTGACTATTGCCCTCACTACAATCAAGGCCACACTTCAGCCATGTCACCTGTCTCTCCACCAAACAAGGGAAACAGGCCTGCGGCATCTCATATTATCAATGTCCAACAGGGTCCGAGACGACCGAGACTGTCACTCATGGTTACACTGCACGCTGCTTTCACACACCAACTCAAATATCTCAGGTAGCAGGCAGCAGCACAGTCTGCTCCCAGGTCAGCCCTTCTGAACCTTCTCCTTGCCGACTGCCGACTTCTTCTCCCAGCCGCCTGCCGGCTTCTCCTTCTCCAACTCATCCGCCAGCCTCTCTTTCTCCCAGCTGTTCACCAGCTTCTCCTTCTCCTGGCCGCCCGCCAGCTTTTCCTCCTGCCAATCACCAACCAGCTTCTCCTTCTCCTGGCCGCCCGCCAGCTTTTCCTCCTGCCAATCACCAACCAGCTTCTCCTTATCCTGGCCGCCCCCCAGCTTTTCCTCCTGCCAGTCACCGACTGGCTTCTCCTTCCCCCGGCCGCTCAGCTGCTTCTCTTTCACCTGGCCAAGCGCCGCCTTCTCTTTCTCCAACTCAGCCGCTGGCTCCTTCGACGTTGCAGTCAGCAGCTCTAAACAACGAACAGATTACTGATGCAGTAGACCTGTTGTACCCATTGTTCTTGGAGTCCAGCATAATCATATGATCATAACAAGCACATTTTAAAAAGAAAAGTGCACCTTTTGTTGGCCCCCAAGAGGCTGCTGCATTCGAACGTGCTGCCATCTTACCAGAACATGTGAATAGATTCAATAATTCTCAACAGAACAAGGAGAACAGGAAAGGCCATTTAACGGATATTGTGTAGAGACAGTTCGGGTATTACACCTGAGTGAGTTTTGTTCAGAAGCTGAATAAATACAGGAAAGAAACTTCAGAGATGATGAATCAACTTCCCAGCTCTGTACTTCCCCCCTCCCATTTCACCTATCACCTATCACCTTGTCCTTCATCCTCCGCTCCTCCACCTTCATTACCCCTTCCTTTCTAGTCCTGGTGAAGGGTCTCAGCCCGAAATGTTGACTGTTTATTCCCATCCGTAGGTGCTGCCTGGCCTGTTGAGCTCCCCCGATGCATTATATGTATTGCCCCAGATTTCCAGCATCTGTAGTACCTCGTGTATCAAAGATCATGTCTTCCACTACTTTTTGCAGGAGCTTCCGTTCAAGAGCCGTGATGTTAACTATAAAGATCCTGGATTGTCGAGGTTCAGCAATATCCTTCAGAGAGGGAAAAGAACTATCTTACTCTCAGGAGGGCTGTCTGTTTCTTACCCTGTTTGACCTATATTCAAGTCGGAATCAGACTTACTGTCATTGACATAAACTATGTGAAACCTGTTGTTTTGTGGTAGCAGCACAGTGCAAAGGTGTAAAATCACTACAAGTTACAAATAGAAAGAAGTAGCTGAAAAAGAAGGAATGATGAGGTGGTGCTCATGGGTTCACAGTTTGAAATCTGATGGTGGAGAGGAAGAAATATTGAATGTGTGCCTCAGACTGTACACCTCCTCTCTGATGTTAGTGATGAGAAGAGGGCACGTCCCAGGAGGGTCCTTCGTGGTGGATGCCGCTTTCTAGAGGCACTGCACCTTGTAGATGGTAGTGCCCATGATGGAGATAGCTGAGTGTACAATCCTCTGCAGCCTCTTGCAATTCTGAGCATTGGAGTCTCCATACCAGACTGTGATACAACCAGTCAGAATGCTCACAACCATACTTCTATGGAAATTTGCAGGTCTTCGGTAAAATACTGATTTTCCTCAAACCACTAATGAGGTGGAGCCAGTGCCGTGCCTTCTTCATGACTGCGTCAAGGTGTGAGTTCAGACACCCAGGAACTTGAAGCTGCTCACCCTGTCTACCGCTGACCACTCGATGTGAACTAGTTCAATAGGTACATTTAATGTCAGAGAAATGTATACAATATACATCCTGAAATTACTTTTCTAGTGTGTGTTCTCCCAACTTCCCTTTGCAAAATTGAAGAGAAGTTCGTATAAGTTCATTGATGGGAGGTGCAGGGATAGCAATGGTCCAAGTGCAGATCAATGGGACTAGGCAGAACAACGGCATTGACTGGATGGGCCAAAGGGCCTGTTTCTATGCTGTAGTGTTCTCAGACTCAATGACTCTATGAAGTCAACAGTGAACCCAAACCTGGCATTTAGGTTGAATTTTACCTGGAGGTAATTATGAACGGACAAAATACAATCTGTTGCCACTTTAATAGGTACCTCCTGTACCTAACAAAGACCCCTCTGAGTGTATGTTTATGGCCTTCTGCTGCTGTAGCCCATCCACCTCAAGCTTTGATGTACTGTGCGTTTAGAGACGCCTGTTCTGCACACCACTGTTGGGGGTTATTTGAGTTACTGTCACCTTCCTGTCTGCTTGAACCAGTCTGGCCATTCTCCTCTGACCTCTCTCATTAACAAGATGTTCTCACCCACAGAACTACCACTCACTGGATGTTTTTGTTTATCACACTATTTCCTGTAAACTCTCGACCACGGGTTCCCAGCGTGGTCCACAGACCATTTAGTTAATGGTAAGGCTCCATGGCATAAAAAAAAGTTTGCAACACTTGTTCTAGAGACTGTTTTGCATGAACATCCCAGGAGATCAGCAGTTTCTGAGATACTCAAACCACTCCTTCTGGCACCAACAATCATTCCACAGTCAAAGTCACTCAGATCACATTTCTTCCCCATTCTGATGTTTGGTCTGAACAACAACTGAACCTCTAGACCATGGCTGCCTATTTTTATGTACTGAGTTCTGCTACATGATTGGCTGATTCGATATTTGCGTTAACAAGCAGGTGTACCTAATAAAGTGTCATCAGCGTTAGCAATGTCCACATTCAATGAATGAACAGAAATAAAACTAAGTATAAAATTCTTGGATAATCCACAAAAATATCACCAATTTTCATTTGGGATCTGCAACCAAGGTTTAAAACAATTCACTTTATTTAGCCACAGGATCCCACATGAAATAATCCGAACAGTTTTCACACCCACAGCGCAAGCTAAATTGGAACAAATTGGCACTGAGTTGCCAGTCTTTCTCAGAAGGTCACGGAATGATTGTCGTACGCGATGGAAAGAAAAACAAATTGCAGCTGCCCTTCGGAGGTTAAGGGTTACGGGGTGTTGTTGAGGGAGAGTAGGGAGAGCTTTACTCCCCATCTGCTCTGTATTATACCTGACCTGGAATGGCTTGCATCTGACTTTGGGTCCTGAAAGTGGAAATATCTGTTATTCTGTGTGCTGACATTCCTCACCTCAATCAGCTTGAAAAAAAAATCACCAAAAAATAGAAACTGCAGGGGAAAAAACAATAAAAGACTTTCCACTGGGACTTTGCAATGACAAAACACATCCTGTAATTACCTAGATAACATTATATTGCGACTGAAACTGCAGGGTCTAATAACAAAGACCAACCTCTTAAGACCATAGCCTCTGAGGAATAATTTCTTTATCACTTCACCTATACTAAAGATTTATCACAAGCACATCTCAAAGACTAATGCTGTTGCTCCTACAATAAAGTACAAATTAAGGTATTTCTTCTTCAACTGTGTCTGAAATAGCCAAGCAGCCTTAGCTTTCAGTGTTACATTCAGATTTGAAAAGAAAGTCATATACACTTCTTGCAATTTAAATATCAAAGATGAGAAGATTAGATTAGAGTTTACCTTTATTAGGCACTAGCTACATTTATTGTTAACGGGTCACCACTGAGCACATCTACACAGAACGCTGTCACAGAAAAGCAGCATCTGTCATTAAGGACCCCCACCATCCAGGCCATCCAGGCCATTCTCTCCTCTCTCTGCTGCCATCAGGAAGTTTCCCAACCTACAGAATCCACACACCAGGTTCAGGAACAGTTGCTACCCCTCAACATCAGGCTCTGCGGGATACAAGAGGGGATAACTTGACTCAACTTCACTTGCCCCATCACTGAACTGTTCCCAAAATCTATGGACTGACTTTTATGAACTCTTCATCTCATGGTTTCAATATTTATTGCTTATTTATTTACTATCGAAGTACATACTGTATATGTCATCACACACAACCCTGAAATTTATTTTCTTGCGAGCATACTCAATAAATCCATAATAGAATAACAACCACAATAAACTCGATGAAAGATCACACCAACTTGGACATTCAACCAGCGTGTGAAAGACAACAAACTGTGCAAATACCAAAAGAAAGAAATAAGAACAATAAATATCTAAGAACTAAATGTCAAGAAACTGAGATGAAGAGTCCTTGAAAGTGAATCCAGAGTTCACAGGAACTCCCCAATGCTGCGGCCAGGGAAGTTGAGTGAAGATATTCCCTTTGGTTCAGCAGCCTGACGGTTGAGGGGTAATAACTTTATACTTTTATACTTCACACTTTACTGTCGCCAAACAATTGATACTAGAGCATACAATCATCACAGCGATATTTGATTCTGCTCTTTGTGCTCCCTGGAGTACAAATCGATAGTAAATATTAAAAATTTAAATTATAAATCATAAACAGAAAATAGAAAAGGGAAAGTAAGGTAGTGCAAAAAAAACCCGAGAGGCAGGTCTGGATATTTGGAGGGTACGGCCCAGATCCGGGTCAGGATCCGTTCAGCAGTCTTATCACAGTTGGAAAGAAGCTGTTCCCAAATCTGGGCTTATGAGTCTTCAAGCTCATGAGCCTTTTCCCAGAGGGAAGAGGGATGAAAAGTGTGTTGGCTGGGTGGGTCGTGTCCTTGATTATCCTGGCAGCACTGCTCCGACAGCGTGCGGTGTAAAGTGAGTCCAAGGATGGAAGAATGGTTTGTGTGATGTGTAACTGATCCTGAACCTGGTGGTGTGGGTCCTGAGGCTCCTGTTTCTTCTTCCTGATGGCAGCAGTGTGAAAAGAGCACTAATAGGGTGACGTGGGTCCCCAATGATGAATGCTGCTTTCCTGCAACAAGGCTTCATGTAGATATGCTCAATGGTGCAGAGGGCCTCACCCATGACAGACGTATTATTATTACTAATAATAATAATAATTTTTATGTTTTTTCTCAGCTCAAGCTGGTAAAACTTGAGGTACAGACATAGCCAAGCACACTCATTTCTCAATTGCTAGGAACTTTCAGACTATTCTAGTGGTGTTTAGTATTGTAGTTTTCTGGAGATTTACATAGACATTGCAGTATAGGTCTAACTATTTAATGTATAGTGACTTTGGGATGGCACCAGTTGTAGATATTACTATGGGGACAATGTGTACCCTGTTCTTGTTCCAAAGTCTTTCAATTTCCTCTTTTAATTCAGCATATTTCTGATGTTTTCACTTATTGATTTCTGTAAGTAATGTGTGTTTGGAATGGTTATATCTATTAAATGTTGTTCTTGCGTGTTTATCCTGTAATATTATAACCGGATGGTTATTATGGATTGTCCTATCTGTGATAACTGATTGGTCATAATATAATTTGTGATATTCTGATTCTAAAACTGGCTCAGGCTTGTATTTATAGTCAGGTGTGATTATTATTATTATTATTATTATTATTAATATTTCTGTTTGTTCTCATTTTCTGTATTTGCACAGAGGTTGTTTATCCGTCCTGTTGGCTATGGTCTTTCATTGATTCTATTGTGTTTCTTGTATTTACTGTGAATGCCCACAAGAAAATGAATCTCAGGGTTCTATATGATGACATATATGTACTTTGATAATAAATTTACTTTGAACTTTGAATATTGAATGGCCTAAATCTACTCCTATGTCTTATGATCTTGTCCATTAAAACATACAGTGAAATATGTTATTTTTGCATCCACAGCCAACAGTCCGAGGGTGTCCTGGGGACAATGCGTAAGCGTTGTCCTGCTTCACGAACCAACATAGCATGCCTACAAATCACTAACCCTCACCCTAACCCACATGCTTTCGCACTGAGGGAGAAAACAGGAGCACTTGGAGGAAACCCACATGTTTACGGGGAGAACATACAAACTCCTTACAGACAGCAGCAGGAATTGAACCCCGGTCATTAAAGTATTGCAGCGACTGCTACGCTGCCGTGCTGCCTGTTTGTCGATCATGCTAAGTGCGTGATAGTTCGGTTGCCATCAGCCTTTAAAGGCTTGCCTCATCAAAATTAAACTAGTGAGCAGCACACCTGTACTGTCAGCCTATGGTTTGTGGTCAGGATAAACGTGTATGCTGCAGGCTTTGAGAACCTACAGTTAGGTCTTAACAGTTGTCCACAGCGAGTCACCTTTGATCCTTTGATCTCACTGCTCTCCACTTGGCCTTATATCACCAGGAAAACAACATTAACTATGTAAGAACATAAAACCATAAGACATAGGAGCAGAATTAGGCCATTCAGCCCATCGAGTCTGCTCCGCCATCCATCATGGCTGATCTCGGATCCCACTCAACTCCATACACCATATCCTTTGATGCCCTGACCAATCAGGAAACGATCAACGTCCATTTTAAATATACCTACAGACTTGGCCTCCATGGCAGTCTGTGGCAGAGCATTCCACAGATTCACTACTCTCTGGCTAAAAGAATTCCTTCTTACCTCTTTTCTGAAAGGACGAACCTCAATTTTGAGGCCGTGCCCTCTAGTTCTGAATGGCCCCACCATAGGAAACATCATCTCCACATCTACCTTATGTAGTCCTTTCAACTTTCAGAAGGTTTCAATGAGATCCCCACGTATTTTTCTAAATTCCATTGAGTACGAGCCCAAAGCTGTCAAACGTCCCTCATATGTTAACCCCTTCATTCTTGGAATCGTCCTCATGAACTTCCTCTGTACTCTGTCCAATAATAACACATACTTTCTGAGATATAGGGGCCCAAAGCTGTTCACAAAATTTCAATGCAGCCTGACTAGTGTCTTATAAAGCCTCAGCATTATCTCCTTGTTTTTATATTCTATTCCCCTTGAAATAAATGCCAACATTGAATTTGCCTTCTTTACCACTGACTCAATTAACCTTTCTGGGAGTCTTGCACAAGGACGCTTAAGTCCCTCTGCACCTCCCCATCCTAAATGGGGAATTTTCTCCCCATTTAGATAATAGTCTGCACTATTGCTCCTTTTACCAAGATGCACTATATTTTATTGTCGCCAAACAATTGATACTAGAACGTACAATCATCACAGCGATATTTGATTCTGCGCTTCCCGCTCCCTGGAGTACAAATCAATAGTAAATATTAAAAATTTAAATTATAAATCTTAAATAGAAAATAGAAAATGGAAAGTAAGGTAGTGCAAAAAAACTGAGAGGCAGGTCCGGATATTTGGAGGGTACGGCCCAGATCCGGGTCAGGATCTGTTCAGCAGTCTTACACAGTTGGAAAGAAGCTGTTCCCAAATCAGGTCTCCCGGAGGGAAGAGGAACAAAAAGTGTGTGGCTGGGTAGATCGTGTCCTTGATTATCCTGGCAGCACTGCTCCGACAGCTTGCGGTGTAAAGTGAGTCCAAGGACAGAAGATTGGTTTGTGTGATGTGCTGGGCTGTGTTCACGATCGCCTGCATTTCCGAACATTGTATTCCATCTGCCACTTTTTTGCCCATTCTTCTATTTTGTCTAAGGCCTGCTGCAATCGCATTGCTTCCTCAGCGCTACCTACCCCTCCAACTATCTTTGTATCATCCACAAACTTTGCCACGAAGCCCTCAATTCCGCTATCTAAAGTATTGAAAAACAATGTGGAAAGCAGCAGTCCCAATACTGATCCTTGAGGAACTCCACTAGTCACTGGCTGCCAACCAGAAAAGCTGCCCTTTATTCCCTCTCACTGCCTCCTGCCTGTCAGCCAACCCTCTATCCAAGCCAGAGGGCTTTACCTTGTTAATAAGGTTGCTGTTTATTGATTACAGCTCAAAGTTTAACACAATCATGTTCTCTGTACTAATCTGAAAGCCTCTGTACGTCTCTCTGCAACTGAATCCTTGATCTCTGTATCAGGAGACCACTGTCAGTGCAGATGGGAAGTGACTTCACCCCCTCACTGATATTGAACACTGGAATACCTCAAGGATGCACGCTTAGCCCACTGCTCTACTTTCTACAACCACGACCGTGTGGCTACACACAGCTCACACACCATCTACAAAATGGCCGATGACACAACTATTGTTGGCAGAATTTCAGAGGGTGATGAGGAGGCGTGCAGGACTGACATTTATCAGCTGGTTGAGTGGTGTCGCACCAACAACCTTGCACTCAACAACAGTAAGATTAAGGATTTGATTGCAGACACCAGGAAAGGGAAGTCGAGGGAACACCAGCTCTGATTGAGGGATGA